>NC_132783.1:58275466-58619633 GCF_048418805.1 Vulpes vulpes | reverse complement strand
ATGGTAGACAAGCTCCTCTGCAGAGCTACATATCTAACTAGTGGAGAGAAGGGGCATTTCTCCCTTGTAGAGAGAGAACTCCACAACTCCACATTGTAGTTCCAAGTTATACGTGCCCAAGAATTGCCATTATTATTATTATTACTATTATTATTACTAATATTTATTAAGCACTTAGAATATGCTGTGATCTAAGATAAGCACTTAAATGTCTTATCTCGTTTAATCTTCACCCACACTCTTATCCCATTTTACAGATGAGACAAAGTGACATTTACAAACCTGGCCAAGGTGGTGATAACACCAGCTGGTGATAACAGACAGGACTGACACTGTAACATCTCTCCTCTCATAGAATGGGTGAATATTTTGATGATTTTTAAAAAGATTGATTTTATTTATTTATTTATTTATTTATTTATTTATTTATTTATTTATTTATAGACAGAGAGGCAGAGGGAGAAGCAGGCTCCACGCAGGAAGCCCGATGTGGGACTCGATCCGGGGTCTCCAGGATCACACCCCAGGCTGCCGGCAGCGCTAAACCGCTGAGCCACGGGGGCTGCCCCTATTTTGATGATTTGTAATAAATTGTAACTTTTGCCAGAAGTGTGCTATCTTTAACTATCAAAAAACAAAACAAAACTCCACACAGTTTAATTTCATCCCTGCTAGTTAAGAGTTGACTATTCCTAGGCCAAATGCAAAACGCCCCAAACTGTGCTTTCCCAGGCAAACAGCAGCAAGCACCTTACTATGTTCTGTTCTTTCGTAATAGTTCCACATGCCAGTCATGTTCCTCTCAACACTAGTAAGGTATCTGAGACCACACAAGGGCTGGAAGTGGGGATAGGCCAAGAGGAGGAGGAGGAGGGAGGGAGAAAAGGAGGGGAGAGGGACGAAGTGGAGGGGAAGAGGAAGGAGGAGGAGGAAGACCACAGGAGGGTAGGGATTCCAGTGTGAAAGTCAAGATTCCTGTGTTGGTCCAACTTCTACCACTGACTCATCTCTAGACCAGAAGTTCCTCATGGGCAAAGGAAACCCCCAGGTGACATGGTTCTAACGTCCTCTTCAGTTACAAATTTCTAACAATTTAACCACCACCCGGTGCTGTCAGCAGACTGGAGCCACAGGTGTAGACACAACACCCCCTACCGGCAGCCTCTGGGCAATGAGGCCATGGTCACCGGCTCAGCACTCTAGCCTGCCGCCCCTTTGCGGGGGTGGGGGGGTGTCCTGCTGTGGGGACTGTGGGGGAGGGCAGCGAGGGGGGAGCGATGCAGGCACACTCTGAACTCACCCAGCTCTGCTCTCAAGTATATACCGCCCTGTGTTTGCTGAAAGAAATGTGCTTAAGATTCAGATGAGCAAAGGTTCTAAAGAGGACAGGCGGATTACAGAATAATTTAGGAGGCAGTCAGGTGGTAGAGGCCAGGGCCAGCTGTCAAAGTTTGAGCTTAGCCTTTTTGAAAATGAAAAGCCACAATTTATAAAATGCCTTAAAAAAAAAAAAAAAAAAAGCATGGGGCAGCCCGGGTGGCTCAGCAGTTTAGCGCCGCCTTCAGCCCAGGGCGTGATCCTGGAGTCTGGGGATCCAGTCCCAACATCAGGCTCCCTGCATGGAGCCTGCTTCTCCCTCTGCCTGTGTCTCTGCCTCTCTCTCTCTCTCTCTCTCTGTGTGTGTGTGTCTCTCATGAATAAATAAATACAATCTAAAAAAAAAGAGAATTCTGAAAGCATTTCGTGAGCCACTCCCAGACACCATTTTAAAAACTAAAATAATGAAACATAAAATAGAATAGAAAATATCAGAGTTTTGCATGTAACTGAGGTGGTAAGAGGCAGTATACAACAGTGGTTAAGAGGACAGATGCTAAATGCAGGCTACATAGGATCAAATACCGGTCATACAACCCTAGGCAAGTCACTGAATCTATGCTTCAGTTTGTTTGCAAAATGGAAATGGTAATAATATCTCCCTCCTAAAGGTATTGTGAAAATTAAATGGCCTAATACCTACAGAGGGCATAGAGCTATGCCTGGCTGCTAATGCTATATGAGTTTTCATTATTAGTAAGAATTGCCTTGTGAAACTGTTGCCCACCAGCTGAGAGACCAGAAACGAGTTCCTATGACAACTGGAGTCAGGCATGCTGAGCAGTACATGAGAGAAATGGGAGGAATGAGTGGTTTCCATTGTATTTGAATTAGAAAATTATGGAAGCAATACCAATTGCAGGAAAATGAGAACTCGAAGAAATTATCCAAAAGGATATCCCAGATGACCAGCCTAGGGCTCTCCGAAGCTGAGGAGTACTTTTCAGTGAATTAAGATGAAAGTGCTTTTGTTGCAAGGAGATGCTATAAATATCTTTTTCCTGGAGAGAACTCTCATTCTCTCATGTACACTTTTCTCTTGGCTTTCATCTGAGACCACGAATTGACATATTTTGGTCCACTAGAATGGATCAAGGTCAAAATTTTTTTAAAAGATTTTATTTATTTATTCATGACAGAGAGAGAGAGAGGCAGAGACACAGGCAGAGGGAGAAGCAGGCTCCATGCAGGGAGCCGGACGTGGGACTAGATCCCAGGTCTCCAGGATCACACCCCGAACTGAAGGTGGCGCTAAACCGCTGAGCCACAGGAGTTGCCAGATAAGTTCAAATTTAAACTTGAACTTAAATTTCCTCTCTTAGATGTACTGATGAAGAAAGGGGGGCTGGGCCCTCTTTCCGACCGTGGAACACATGGTGCTCAGTGCCTTGGAAGTTTAAACGATGCTCAGTGTTGTTAATCATCACCCCTGGGAGAAACTTTGTGGGCTATCTTACAAGAAACTTCACAGCATGGACCTGGAAGATTTTTGTCAAGGTTCAGGGCACAGAATCAGAATTCGCATCTCCGTTTTTAAGAGTATACCAGTCCTTCTTTCATATATTTTTTTCACATTCCACAGGAATGTAGATAAACAGAAGGTGACCAATAAGGCAGAGGTAAGAGACTAAACTATATTTCAAGAAGAAAACATATCTTTGAAGAAGATATGTTCCCATTTACTAGTGGGAAGAATTAACACTGTCCAAATAGAAGTAAGAATAGTTACAATACTTACCATAGATTGAGTACCTACTATGTGCCAAGCACCATGCTAAGCACTTCATAATCCACTAACCATATTTTCCCAATGACTGTGAAAGGTAAATGATGCTATTTACAACTACAGGTAAGGAGAAGGTCGAGGACCATCTGAGGCTCAATGCAGGCACATGATAGAGCAGCATTCAGTCTTGAACTCCCTGACTCCAGCCTTTCACTTACCCACTGCTGCAAGGGTTTTAGAACTAGACCCCCTGGGTCTGCATTTCAGCTGTACCACTTACAAGCTACTCAACTTCTCCAATCCTCGCTTAATTTCCTCTTATAGAAAATGGGGGTGATAACACCAGCTTCCTCCCAGGATTTTGTGAAAATTAAATGAGATGTTTATTCAAGTATTTAACATAGTGGCTGGCACATAGTAAATGTTCAAATAGATGCCAATTATCATTATTGCTATGCCAGCCCTTGCAAGACTGTCTGTAATTGCAAACATTAAATATAGATGATCAGTAGGCCAGACCAGCCAACAATGTGACAACCGCCTTTGGACCCCTCTCTCTATTACAGGCATTTCCCATGGCACCTTGTTCCTGCCATTGGCACTAGGAGGACACAAGACAGCAATGAGGGCAAAAGCGGGGAGCAGCAGGGTAAAACCAGGAACCCCACACCCATCTGAAAGGTTTTATGGTTTAGGCCTCTGGCATCAGGAAGAGAGAAAGGAAGAGCTGCCGTGTGAGACCACCGTGGGACTAGTCTCCTAAAGGACAAATTCAATAAACTGTGGAACGCAGAAGATTACTGCTAGGGGAAAACAAATTACTTAGGGATTTGAGTGGAAGCTTTTGCTCATGTTACTGTGTGAAGCAGCAGTCCCACAGAAGAAGTAAAGGATTAGGGTCGGGAAGAATTTAATCAGTTTCTTGAGCCCATTTTAACCTAAATAAGGATTTAATTTCCAAAGTCTTAAATGGGAAACAGAATTTGGACAGAATCAAACTAGGGGAAGAGAAAAGATGAGGAACTCATTCACTTTCCATAAACCAAAAGGAAAACACTTGCCCATGGGAGAATCGCCCAGGCTCAGATTTAAAGGCTAATTTGACTCAGCAAGCACAGGGAATGGAGAGAGGTGGAGGTAAGAGGACACAAACATGAACCATCATTGTTTCCACTCTTTTTGAGGGGGGCTGGAAATCAGCTAGCTTAGGACGTCAGATTCAGCTGCGTTCATTTCTGCTTTGCCAGGCCAAGGATGCCAGGATTTTAAATTTAAGTTTAAATCATTAACAGGAAATGGCATTCATTTTAAACACCTGCTGGCTGAGAATTAACACATCTGCTGCAAAACAGTTGCAAGGCATCTCTATTATCCCAGCAATGTGGAATTTATAAATATATTATTGAATCTGCAGGCGGTTGGATATAATATATTCTATGAACCCTGTCATAGAGGGTCCTGAGCAACCTTTACTGTACTGTACCCAAGAAACAGTGCAAGTGAATTTACAGAGGTTAGTGGAAGAAGAAAAAAAAAAAACGGGAAGAAGGGCACCTTTGTCTCTCATAAATAAATAAAATCTAAAAAAAAAAAAAAAAAAAAAAAATACCAACCCAAAACAGGAAGGAACAGAAAGAATTGAGTGTGGTAGGGCAGCCCACATGGCTCAGCAGTTTAGCACCGCCTTCAGCCCCAGGGCATGATCCTGGAGACCCGGGAGGGATCCAGTCCCACGTCAGACTCCCTGCATGGAGCCTGTTTCTCCCTCTGCCTGTGTCTCTGCCTCTCTCTCAGGAATAAATAAAATCTTAAAAAAAGAATTGAGTGTGCTAACTTTAACCGTAGACTGCAAAACTGGGCTGAGTAGTGGTCAGCCAGGCAGGTGTGGAGTGAACAACCCTGTTCAGTGGCAGAGGGCAGAGGCAGGGGAAGCAGCAATTTCTGTTGTTATTGGCACCATCGTCAATACGCATTATTCACAACAGTGTGTGTGTGTGTGTGTGTGTGTGTGTGTGTGTGTGATCGAAGGACACTGTTCTCAAGAAGCTTACAATCCATCTAAGCAAACAAAGCATGCACAGAAACAGAAAAGTAAGTAACAATTCTCAGAAACTGCTGAGTATCTTCATATTACAAAAGCAGATATCCACCTTGCTGGATATAAGCCTCAGGTTGATGCGAGACTCACAGGAAAAGCCCCAAATGCCAACATGATACAATGTCATTCTAAGTCATCCAACTGCGCACAGACCCTGTTTAAAGGAGAGCTGGGATGTTACAATGTGAGGAACCCCTGCTCTGGATCTCATTAAACAACGGCCTGATGTGCTGTTGAAAAATCGTCCATTTTAGCCTCATGCTGATTTGGGAGTTACTCATTTAAAATGACATTAGGTGTGGTGCCTGCCTGGGTGGCTCCATCAGTTAAGCATCTGCCTCTGGCTCAGGTCTTGATCCTGGGGTTGCAGAATCAGGAAACTCTGTGCTCAGCGGAGAGCCTAACCTGCTTCTCCCTCTCCCTCTGCCCCTCCCCTCTTACTCTCACTCTTGTTCACTCTCTCTCGCAAATAAATAAAATCTTTAAAAATATGACGTTAGGCTCTAAAGCCTAAGCATATCTTATATCTATTTAGGCAGGCAACAAGTAGAATAGCTTCAGAGTCAAGACTCTGGAATCAGGCTTCCTGGGTTCAAATCCCAGTTCTACACTTATTAGCTGTGAGTGTGGCAAGTTACTTCTCCCAGCCTTGATTTCCTTGTCTGTCAGTGGAATAACCATAGGATTTGCCTCATATAGTCACAGGAGGATTACATAAAACAGCCCTTAAGGTAGGCAGCTCAGTGCATGGCACATGGTCAGCCCACCAAAATGTTTGCTTTCATTGCCGTGTGCAACCAAGGTGGCTGAGAGCCAGAGTTGGTGTGCAGTGGTCCCTGCACAACCACAGATCCCATACTGATGCCACTCAGCCCCACCTCCCCGTTCTCTGTGTTTAAAGGCAGGGGCATGCACAGAGACAGGAGGAGGCAAGTAACCGTTTGAGGGAGTAACACATGAGGAAATACTCTATCCAATATGTCTGCTTAAAAATTATTGGTTCATGGGCCCCTGGGTGGGTCAGTTGGTTAAGCGTCTGCCTTCGGCTCAGATCATGATCCCAGGGTCCTGGGACCCAGCCCCACATTGGGCTATCTGCTCTGCAAAGAGCCTGCTTCTCCCTCTCTGCCACTCCCCCTGCTTATGCTCTCTCCCTCTCTCTCTCTGCGTCAAATAAATAAACAAAATCTTTTTTAAAAATTACTGGATCATATACACAAAAGGTGATAAAAAGAAATTTGAAATTGGAAGCAAACAAGCACACTTTGTGAAGATTAATAATGTGATGGGCACAATGGGTGAGAGCATTCAATAAAATTAATTCTAGAATAAGCATTCCTAAAGATCCAGGGCAGTCATGAAGAGCCCCCTGAGTCTCAGAGAATACAGCTTTATTTCTGCCCACTGCCAGAGAACCATTTGTAGCAAAGGAGCTGTGAAATCAAAAGGCTGTTAATTAAGTCTGTTTTAAGAAAAAGTATGGCAAGCAAAGAGAGAAGCTCTGATAAAAAGGTCTGGGGTGGGGAGCGGGTGGACAGGTGGGGAAGTTTGGAAGCCCACGTTACACCTTACACATTTGCCCAGGGCTCCGTGGTAGGAGTTCCTCTAAAGCTCTACAGTAAATACCAGAGCAGATGCCTGCCCCAGAGTCCCCCAGCTTAGTAAATCATGCAGGGATGGCAGGTCCAGGTCTTGCAGCTCTCTGGTGCCTCCTCCTACTGCACATACTAACTCATCTCAGCCACTGTTTGTCTCCTGTGCCATTCTTCAAACTTCATGAGAACAGGGACCAGAGTCTATTTTTGTTTTCCATTGTATCTCAACTGCTTAGCAAAGAGCTGTGTAAGCATAGCATAAAGCAGATAAAAATCCTGCAATAAATATCTGTGGAATAAATGCCTAAGCAGGTGAACAAATGTGTCAAGGAGAGCAGTAGCTTGAGGACTGAACACCTGCTTTCTAGTCCTCACGCGGACATTGACTTTGGGCCTAATTATTGATATTGCTTTAAATATTTCCATTCTATCTCACAAAATCTCTGGGTCTCCCAGGACTGAGAAAAACCAGATTCTATGAGCATTACTTAGGGAGGTAACTTCTCTCTATATGCAATTTTCAAGTTACGAATGTCTGTCTCAGAGCAGAGGGCTTAACCGAGTAAATCTTTTCAATTTCTACTTTCTAAAAGGAAACCAACTAGATTAGCCAAAAAGCATCTTTCAAAACCATTTAGGGGTGCCTGGGTGGGTCAGTTGGTTAAGCATCTGCCTTGGGCTTAGGTCATGATCCCAGGGTCCTGGTACTGAGTCCTACATCCGGCTCCCTGCTCAGGGGGGAGCCTGCTTTTCCCTCTCCCACTCTCTCTGCTTGCATGCACTTGTTCTCTCTCTCTCTTGCTCTTGCTAGCTCTCACGTAAATAAATAAAATATTTAAAAAATCATTTAATAGGCTGAAGTCTCATTTAAATAACCTCATTAGCAAATGATAACTATTTATGCTTTTCATTATAATGAGGTTTCTTATTAATGGAAAAATCATAATAAAGCACGTGTGTGTGTGTGTGTACACGTATACATACATACATACATATAGAGGCATAGCTACACAAACACGCATATGCATATTTCCCATTTCCTAGAGTTAGTCACACCCAGTAAAACCCAGCCTGCCTGGGCTATAACCAGGCCAAGTACTTCACCTACTGGTAGCTACTTTTATTGCTTACGTAGTGTTCTCCACAGGGATGGCAAATACAGAGACAGTGTGACCCCATGCCCCTGCTGTAAGCCCATGTTAAACATTGCTAATCCATGATGGCACTTTCTCTCTGAGTCTAGACACTGCTTCTGAATTGTTTTCAATACAGTATCCTGGCCAGCCACTACAAATCAATTAACGTTGAAATACAAGATGAAATATCTTTGTCTCCTTGGCCTACAAGTATACATTCCAAAGCACTTAAAAAGGCATTCACATCAAAGAGACACAAGAGTCACTAAATAATACTAGCCCTTATTTGTGTGATGTATTCCGATTTTCTCTTCTATTTCATTTCCTAAAATGCTATTTGCAACCTACTGGTTCTGTAATCTATATAAAAACTGCTACAAAGGACTACTTTTGCAAATTCCACATTCTAAGGTCACAGTGAACAACACGAGGAGCCTTAGTTTTCTTAGTTGGACACAGCACTGGGCTAATGTGACCACAAGCTCACCCCCACCAAACCCTGGAAGCTCTGAGGTTCTAAGCCATCAGTGAATGCCTAACTCTACACAGTCACCTCAATGGGGATGGGATAGGAGGCAAATCCTTTACTCTATCGGAAAGAATAATCTAGAATACCCATCCTGCCACAACAGGTCAGAAAATCACTCATACCACGTGACAGACAATACTACTTGGGAGAAATCACATTATTGATTGCTTGGTTCCCATAAAGACTATCCAAACTATTTTCAGCTTGCTGAAATCACATGTTCTCTCACTACTGTGTTCCCTCTGCCTGGCTAATTCCCACTTATTTCTCCAGATTGGAAAATGTCTTCACTAGAGAACCATTTGTCTCTAAACTACAAGCTGGAGGAACTGCTGAAAATAGGACAGCGACAAAATCCTGCACTGTGGATTTTACCAAGAAATAAACTTCGATGTTAGAGATTTGTTCTAAAGCAAAAGAAATCCCCATAATTACATGGGCAGGAGAATCGCTACCATAGGTCTGAAGTATCCAATCTTAATTAAATATAATTTTAAACCCAGAGAATTTGTTCCTGTACAGAATTGGTAGTTCTATAAAGATCAGAAAAAACAGAAGGCAGAATGCAAGCAACATCTTTAAGGCTGACTTTGACTTAAAAAAAAATATATATATATATGGGGCAGGCCCTGTGGCTCAGCGGTTTAGCGCCGCCTACAGCCCAGGGCGTGATCCTGGAGTCCCGGGATGGAGTCATGTCCGGCTCCCTATGTGGAGCCTACTTCTCCCTCTGCCTGTGTCTCTGCCTCTCTCTCTCTCTCCTCTCTGTGTATTCTCATGAATAAATAAATAAAATCTTTAAAAATAATATATATATATATTAGTCCGGGTGGCTCAGCGGTTTAATGCTGCCTTCAGCCCAGGGCCTGATCTTGGAGACCTGGGATCGAGTCCCATGTCGAGCTCCCTGCATGGAGCCTGCTTCTGCCTGTGTCTCTGCCTCTCTCTCTCTCTCTCTCTCCCTGTGTCTCTCATGAATGAATAAATAAAAATCTTAAATATATATATATATATATATATATATATATATATATATATATAATTGTGCAGAGGTTAAGCAAAATCTTACAACTCCAAGATGGTGTCTGTGGTTCACAGCAAGGCTGGAGGGGCATGGAGGTGGAAGACGTGCGAACGAGAGAGCCTCTTATTTTATTTTTTTTTAAAGACTTTATTTATTTATTCATGAGAGACACAGAGACACAGGCAGAGGGAGAAGCGGGCTCCATGCAGGGAGCCCGATGCAGGACTCGATCCTGGGACTCCAGGATCACGCCCTGGGACAAAGGCAGGCACTAAACCGTTGAGCCCCCCAGGGATCCCTGGAGAAAGTCTTTTAAAAGCAGCCAACTGAAATGTTCTTTTTTTTAAAAATTTTATTTATTTATTCATGAGAGACACACACATACTCACACAGAGGCAGAGACACAGGCAGAGGGAGAAGCAGGCTCCATGCAGGGAGCCCGATGTGGGACTCGATCCCGGGTCTCCAGGATCACACCCTGGGCTGGAGGCAGCGCTAAACCACTGAGCCACCCGGGCTGCTCTAGCTGAAGTGTTCTGACCAAGAATGGCATGATTTTATTTCTGCTCCTAGGTTCAGATGATTTGAAGCCCTGCATAAACCAAAAGCTGTCACTATAATTCAAAAATAATTGGAGCAAATGGTTGCTTAGCACAGGAAAAAGACAGGGCTGAGTAGATGAACTCTTCTGGCTTTTGAGTTGTTCTGGGAAGCCAGAGCTGCACCTGAAATCCCAGCTGAGTAAAAACTGCCTCTTCTCATCTCTTCACCATAACCGGACTGGGAGAAACCTATACATCTGTCGCCCTTTGATCTTCCCAACCCCTAAGATTCATTCAACACAGAATATTCACCCCATGAGCACTCCTACATCTGTCTCTCTCTCTCTCTCTTGCACACATACACCCACACAAGCACAGAGCCACCTCTGTCTTCCTTTTCCTCCCTAAATACACCTGCTCCAATGTTGAAAACGGATACAACTGACCCTTACTCACCAAATATTGAATCACATTTTCCCAAAGACGATGTCACTTTGTCCCAGTGACAAAAGGGAACTCATCCCCACTACCATCAAAATGTCTCTTTCACTGATTCCCTGCCTTCTCCCCACCAAAAAAATAAGGAACCCTATACTATCAGAGCTGCAAAGAACTTGAAGTCCAGCCCGGCCTTTACCACCCAGAGGGTGGATGGAGCATGAGCACCCGCCATGTCACCCAGGAGCCTGCTAGAAGGCAGAACCTCTGGCCCCACTGGAAGCCGCAGAATCGGAGTGTGCACGGAACAGGATCCCATGTGACTCCCGAACAGTCCAATGTGAGAGCCACTGGGCTGGGCAGCACTTCTCAGGCCCGGCTGCACATGAGAATCACCTGGGGAGCTCCAAAAGCTACCCAACCAGGCCTCCTCACCTGCGAGCAAATTCATCAGCAACGGCAGGAGCTGGTGTCAAGGCTCCAGAGGTTCCGCTGTGCAGCTGTAACTGAGTGTCAGTGCTCCTGTCCAATTCTCCCATTTCACAGAGGAAGACACGGAATTGCAGAGAGGCCAAAGTCACCAGTGGGAGGGCTGAATTCAAAGCCACGAAGCAATGGGCCTAGGGTTCCTCAAGAGAATGGACCCCCACAGTGGAATGTCTGCTTCCCTGCGCCCTCGGGGAGCTGGCTTTCCCTGGGCCGAGAGACCCGTGAAGAAGGCTCCATTCATAGACAGTCATCCACATTACTCTCTTTTGAGCCCTCCTCTACTGTCAGAGAAATCATTTACTCTGGCCTGGAGTATGACTTTAGAAAACCAAAGAACCAGGGCAGCCCGGGTGGCTCAGCAGTTTAGCGCCGCCTTCCGCCCAGGGCGTGATCCTGGAGACCTGGGATCGAGTCCCACGTCGGGCTCCCTGCATGGAGCCTGCTTCTCCCTCTGCCGGTGCCTCTCTCTCTTTGTGTCTCTCATGAATAAATAAAATCTTAAAAAAAAAAAAAAGAAAGAAAACCACAGAACTATTACATTTCTATGTTACCCACCACGTGCGTGTGAGAGGCCTTCATATTTGCCAGCCTCCCTCTCAGCTGGCTTGCTCTTTCCCCTCCTTCCTGTCTATAGGTAAAACAGCCACACACATCATCTTGACGGAAATCTCTGAGAAAATTCAACTCAGATGAATTAAAAGACAAGACAAGGTATATTCCACTTCCTTGAAGCCCTGGGAAAAGGCTTCCACTGGTGCCTGCAAACGAAACAGAAGAGCTTCGACAAAAGAAAGAAAAAAAAAAGGAAGTGTTACTACCACTGTGGGTAGAAGGCAAAAAAGCTGGTTATGAGATTTGCTGAGGCATCAGAGATGGTTTATGGAAAGCCCAAATGGCAAGGTATCTTTGCTCCTTAGGATCATCTCACAGAGAATGTGAGTCCTTGCTAAGCACAGACAAGCCTGAAAAATGAGACCTGGGAAGATGGCAGGCGTGAGGCATCTCTTCAAATTCAAACTCTCAGAGACCCAGGGATTTTCATGTGGAAGAAAGCTTGTCTCCGAGTTTCACAGGATCTAGAAGGGCAAGATGGATGAAGGCAAAAGGACTTACATGGAAAACTCAGAATAGAAGGAGAGAGAAGGAGGAGAGGAGGAAAAGAACAAAAGAGTTCAGGGGGAGAGAAATGTGCAGTTATTAGAAATATATCATAGGCTCTGCTTTTCACTTTCTGAATTTTGATGTCATAGAAAAAGGGCTGTGCTCCTGAGATAGCTCAAATGCAAGCATGAGGAATGAGAAAGGTGAGATCACAGGTCCTTTTGGCAAAATGTAGAGAGATTCCCCTGGAATGCCTGGTGACGTGGCTGCTGCTGGAACCGCATGCTGGGCAGTCCGGGGAGGGAGAGGGGCTCCTTTAGGGCTCCATTCCAGACCCACTTTCCCAGAAAATGGGACTGAAGCAGCTAGCATCGCCCCCCTCTCTCCTCACTCCCACAACAGGGGGGAAACCTGCTCTGTGCTTCTACCTATGACTTCCATTTAGGCCATCGTCACATTTGTGGATGGAGTCAGCTACAGGAGATAATTTCAGTACCTCTTCTATTTTCAGGTTCTGTCTTACGTGAAGGGTAGCATCAACCAAGCTCCAAGAGGTCATTTAGAAGTGGGGGTAGTGGGGAGAGGGGAACCCTGCCAATCTACAAACCCGCAGAGCCCAGGGATGAAACCTTTATTTTTAGCACTGGATTGACCTATATTTCACTTCTCACATTGACGGAAATGACAAGCCTTGGAGGCCAGGACACGGAACCCAGCAGCCGCCCCTGGAGGGCTGTGCATAGAGGAGTAGGAGGAGTAAGACACCCAAACCCCACTATGGACAGAGAATGGGATGAAAGCAGATGGAGATGGAGGGTCTGAGTATGGGGTACACTCAGGGAGACCAGAGAGAAAGAACCAGATGTCAGCTTTAACTTCACAGCTGGAAATTAGTCCACAACCAGAATGAACTGCACAGCCAACAAGAAAATTGGGGTGGGGGTTGCACAGATTAAAGAGGAGAAAACTCATAGATATAGAGAGAATTAGAAGTGAAAGAGATGAAAGGAATATTCAGGGGATGGGGATGGGGGTCCCTGACTGTCCAGATTTCGGTAAAAGAACCAGTCCAACACATCAGAGTTCCTTGATCAAACAGGCAAAGAAAAAGAAAAAAAAAAGGCAATATGAAACAGTGTGATCGAAAGGGATTGCTTCACACCATCAGATCTGGTTTTTAAAATGTGTCATCTCTACAATTATTTTATTCCATATTTTATTTCTCCTATTCATTTCTCAAAACCTAACCCTCTAAATCATATTTGTCTGGCCAGCCTTACAGTGACAAGCCTTTAAACGAGTAATACAATGTTAAACTTAATTATATGCCTAAGACACTGAAGGTTGGCACAGCTACATTTTTTATTTTTCAAATCTTCACATTTTAATCTGCCATCCAGTCAGTAGACTGGAATCAGAGAGAAATCACATCAGCTTAGGAGAGATTTTAGACCTTGTACCACCAACTTTTTTTTTCTTATTAACCTGTCATGTAAATGGAAAGAAGAATAATAATGATTTAGGCCCCATGGCTCAATGAAGAGAGGCTCCAGGAGAAAGGGCCAATGCTGGATTTCTTGACTGGGAGCTCCATGGGCACTTCACACTAAACACATGTAACATGAGGTCCAGTTCCTTCTCAGCCCCCTTCTGGAATCCTTGGTCATTGGCACTGCCATCCGTTTGGTCACATGGCAGTGGAGGCAATGGCAGTGGTGTTGGTGGCTCATCTAGATGCCTTCCCCTGCCCCCTCTCCCCAAGCTCACTCAGGAGTGGTGCATCATGGTGATGGAGAGAGCTGAAGTCTCAGTTTGTCTCTTCTTGACCATAACAGTGCCCTTGGGCCAAGTACTTGGCCTCCCTGTGTGTCGCCTTCCTCAACTGTAAAACCTCTAAGGTCATTGTGGGGGTAAATGAGTTAAAATAGGTCATACATCTAGAACCATACCCTGCATATATCAAGCACTTGGTATTGACTATGATATCCTGTTCCTTGAGCCCACATCCACTCAATATGCATGACCTGTCAAATTCAAGATCCTCTCCCTCCCCACACTCTTTCCTACCTGAAGCCCTTATCACCTCTCACCTAGACTCACACAACACCTTCCTCCTGGTCTCTCATCTCTAAGTGTCTGTCCTCTTGCCCCCTCAAACTATCCTCCACAGAACTACCACATTGATCTTTCTACAACATGAAGCCCACATTTCACTCTCATTCTCAAAACTCTTCAATGGCTCCTTGCCCTCCACAGGGGGGGATATCCAAATTTCTTAATGTGTCATGTGAGGCATCTTCCCCATCCTGACCCTCCCCACCCTCTCTCCCATCACCTTGCCTTCCACCCCAGTTACATCGAGCCGACGACATTCAACCCCAATCTTGATGTCTTGAGCCTCCACACCTTTGTCTGTGTTATTGCTCTGTGGAGCAATCTGTCCTAGTCATCATTTCTTTCAGACAGCTGTTCCAGAACCCAAACCTGGGCAAACTCCTCATTCTGGATTCCCAAAGCCCGGTGCATTTCTCCTGTTTCACATCTACCAAGTCATATTGCAACTCTCTGGACCTTGAGGGTGGGACTCCTCTAAAGCACCTTTATACCTTCAGCATGTCCATCCAAATCCAAACTGGTTATTATGATATGTGCCAGTTAAAAGCATGGACTCTGGAGCCAGAGCTCTGGGCATATATCCTGGCACCATCATGTACACTGGCTACATGACTTTGGTCAAATCATTTACCTTGTAGAGCCTCATCTGGAAAATGACAATGTGTTAGTATCTCCTTCACAGCAATAACATGAAGACTGAACACAATTAACATATAGTCCTTAACTTGGTATCTGGCACACCCTAAGCACACATATAAACCTCACGGCAGCAACGTCTTGACAAATAAAAATACCAACAGGGTGCAAATTAAAAAAAAAAAAAGATACAGCCACCAGATTCAAACATTTTTGTGGTGCAGAACTCATTAATGGATATGGCAAGAAAATCTTGGATATGATGTTCATTTGGCTGCTTCTGAAACTTCAAAAAACAAAAGAACATAGTAAACAAGAGAAAATAGTTGAGTCAGCAGGTGGGGTAAGAGTCCCATTGCTCAGAGACTGGTCACAGCATCCCTGTGAGGAGCAAGTGGAGACATTCTGGAGGATGACAGTGGGTCCAGAGCAAGCTGCTTACTCCCTGCAGAAGCCAGAGAGTAGTGGGTGGTGGAGGGGAGAGGGGGGTGGGTGCAGCAGTCGACAGAACCCTAGACCCTCCCTGCCAGTCTCTAGAGATCAACTCCTCAGAATGAGGCTTTGCCAAAGTTCTTTCCAACAACAGCTTATTGATCTGAACTTTGTCCAGAGGATCTGCTTAACTAATAATCTCTGTTTCCATAACTTCCTTGCCCTTCAGCTCCAGCAGAGTCAGCCACTACTGATGGTAATCGGAGATGATTCTCTGCCCTTTCTGCCAGGGATTTAAGTGAAAACCCTCACGGCTCATTAAAATGCTATATCCCCTTGTCAAACCTGCCAAACACCACCAGGAACCAACCTTCTCACAAATCTACCACTCGTCCGGCAGAGTGTATCTTGAGGTTGTACCACTTTTAGTAATGAGAATCCTCAGAAAAGCAAAGAGCTGGGAACAGGGACACATGTATGTTGCCCAATTGTCTGAAGGAGCTGAAGGCCAGTCAGTCACAATTAAACTTTTGACTGAGACTCTCAGTGACCATACTGAAAACACTGATTTCAACAACATCAGGGAGTTACACTCTATGTTGGCAAATCGAACTCCAATAAAAAAAAAAAAAATACAAAAACAAAACAAAACAAAACAAAACAAAACCCAAACCTAAACATACTCTTACCATACAATCCAGCAATCATGCTCCTCGGTATTTACCCAAAGGAGTTGAAAACTTATGTCCGCACAAAATCCTGCATATGGATGTTTATAGTGTCTCTATTCTTAATTCCCAAAGCTTGGAAGCAACCAAAATGTCCTTCAGTCAGTGAATGAATAAGTAATCTGTGGTCCAGCCAGGCAATGGAATGCTATTTAGCTCTTAAAAAGAAATGAGCTCTCAAGCCATGAAAAGACATGGCAGTACAAAAAAGTCTGAAAGCTACCATAATGATGGGTGTTGGCAGCCGCCACGCCGCCGTCACTCGCTCAGCTCCAGCCAAAGAAGGGGGGTCAGCAAGGAGGTCTCCCAGGCTCCTTCAAGGCAAATCCACCCGGTGGTAAAGCACCAGGAGGCAACTGGCTACAAACGCTGCTCCTCTACTGCACGGATGAAGAAACCTCATCGTTACAGGCCTGGTACTGTAGATTTAGATTTTTTTTTTTTTTTAAGACTTTGTTATTTATTCATGAGAGACACAGAAAGAGAGGCAGAGACACAGGCAGAGGGAGAAGAAGGCTCCCTGTGGGGAGCTTGATTCAGAACTCGATCCCAGGACCCTGGGATCACGACCTGAGTCAAAGGCAGACGCTCAACCACTGAGCCACCCAGGTGCCCCGCAACGTTTAGATTTCATGTGTCGAGACCCAACAGGTGCTACTGCAGGTGCTAGGAACCTGCAAAACACACTTGTCTTTTCCTACTGTGGCACTCCGTGAAATTAGACGTCATCAGAAGTCCACTGAACTGATCCGCAAATTTCCTTTCCAGGGTCTGGTGCAAGAAATTGCTCAGGACTTCAAAACAGATCTGCACTTCCAGAGTGCAGCTATTGGTGCTTTGCAAGAGGCAAGTGAGGCCTATCTGGTGGGCCTCTTTGAAGACACCAACCTGTGTGCTATCCATGCCAAACGTGTCACAATTATACCAAAAGACATCCAGCTAGCACACCACATATGTGGAGAACGTGCTTAAGAATCCATTATGATGGAAAACATTTCATTCTTTAAAAAAAAATTTTTTTCTCTTCTTCCTGTTATTGGTAGTTCTGAACATTAGATATTTTTTTCCCATGGGGTCAAAAGGTACCTAAGTATATGATTGCAAGTGGAAAAATAGGGGACAGAAATCAGATATTGGCAGGTTTTTTTTTTCATTTTCATTTGTGTGTGAATTTTTAATATAAATGCAGGGACATAAAGCATTAATGCAAGTCAAAATGTTTCAGTGAACATGTTTCAGCAGTTCAACTTTATAACAATCATGAGTAAACCTGTTAAAATTTTCTGGACAATGCCAGCATTTAGATTTTTTAATAACAAGTAAATTTCTTATTGATGGCAAAAAAAAAAAAAAGATACCATAATGATGGATACATGTTATCATACATTTGTTCAAATTTAGGGAATGCACAACACCAAGAGGCAACCCTCATGTTAACTGTAGACTTTGGGTGACAATGATGTGTCAGTGTAGGTTCATTTGTAACAAATGGACTGCTCTGGTAGAGGATGTTGATAATGGGGTAGATTATGCCCGTGTGGGGCAGGGAGTACACGGGAGATCTGTAAATTCTGCTCAGCTTTGCTGTGACCTTAAAACTGCTCTAAAGAATAAAGTCCTTTAAAGAAGCCAAAAGCACAAATGCTGCACTTGATGGTCATCAAACTCCCTCCAAACCAACACCCCTGGGCCTAGATAACTCAACCAGCTGGACTAGTTTTACTGAATCAACCTAACATTTAATTTCATTTTTGTAATACTTAAATGTAATAAATACATAGGAAGAAGGGAGAAAAAAAAAAAAACATCAGGGAAAGGATCTCACAGACTATGATGGTGGCATAGGTCAGCAGTGGGAACAGGCCCCCGGGACTCCTGATTTGAAAGACTTCAGAGTTACTGACTCACTGTGTTGGTTCGCTAGGGCTGCCAAGCAAGTACCACAGACTTGCGGGCTTCACCAACAGAAATTTACTGTCTCACAGTTCTGGAAGCTAGGTGGCCCAGATCAAGGTGTCGGCAGGATCGGTTCTGCTGAGGACGCCGAGGGACACTGTGTCTCATGACTGTCCCCTAGCTTCTGGTGGTTTGCCTACAGTCTATAGAAACATCATCCTCGATCTCTGCCTTCGTCTTCACATGGCATTCTCCCTGTGTGTCCAAATGTCCTCTTTTCATGAGGACATCAGTTGTACTCAATGAAGGTCCACTGTAATGAACTTCATTTTAATTTGATTACCTTGTAAAGACCCCATCTCAAATACAGTCACATTCTCAGGTACGGGGCGGGGGGCGCGGGGTCCAGGCCTCCAATCCATAGTACCCACTTTCTTTCCAGAGACCGCTCTGTAAATGCCAGTAAATAAGCCTTGGGTCAGTGTGACAGGACTTGGGTGACCGTGCCGGGGACACTTCTTGGTGGGTGGGCCCTCTTTGCTGGTTTCTGTCAGCATTCGAGGAAACACAGTGAGAAGAACCAGCACCTGTAAAGCCTGAAGCCTCACCGAGAGGGGTTCCGGGGGTGGGGGGGACACAGAACACACAGGGTCACCCATGGCTGGTTTTAGCTGCCACAGCCACGAAGATGCCTCCCTGGTGAAACAAGCGCCTCACCTCGTCATCACGCGGCACACAGCCACGCCGGCATTCAGTCTGCAGCCTGACCTGACCCTGCCTCCAGACTGCCGTCTCCGGCTGCTGTTTAATGAGACTGCCGTGCACCTCTCCCGTCCCGCAGCACAGGCCTCTCAGCGATGCCCCACGGAACGCTGCTCTTTTTCTCCACACTTTCCTTGAACCCATCTTTCACGACTTAGCCTAATTCTGCTTGCTCTGAGTCAGTTCTGAACTAGAGTGTGGCTCCGGGAGGAGGGGGAATTGAGTCTGTTCTGTTCCCTCCTGCATTCCCAGCACCCGCAGTAGCACCTTGTCGGGTCTTGACACATGAAATCTAAATGTTGGGGGGCAGCTGGGCGGCTCAGTGGTTGAGCGTCTGCCTTCAGCTCAGGGCATGATCCCAGGGTCCTGGGATGGAGTCCCCAGTCAAGCTCCCCACAGGGAGCCTGCTTCTCCTTCTGCCTATGTCTCTGCCTCTCTCTGTGTCTCTCATATATAGTCTTAAAAAAAAAAAAGAGAGAAATCTAAATGTTGGTATAAACAGTTTTTCCCCCCACTAGATGCACAGTTTCTTAAAGGCAGGGAGAAAGCCTTAATCACCTCTTTTTTCCTAGGGTTCCTGCCTCATGTGGGGGTCCCTCCATAACAATGAACCAGTGAATGGATGCTTCCCACTCACAGGTTCTGCTTCACCTCAAAGTGAACTGTGAGGTTAAATATAATTTGTACCTCCTCTTTAAACTGCCCCTCCATTCAGCTCAAGACCATCTCTGGTGAAGACACCCCTGTCCTTCCTCCTCCCCGGGACTGACCACTCCTTCCCGTAAACCCCTCACGGTACTGGTACTTCGTACATGCTTCTACCCCAGAGCCTAAATCACACTTGTCTTTTCCTACTAGGCTGTGAGCTACTCGAGGGCAAGATTTTCCCCCTTTGTGATTAACATAGGGCTTGGGGAGCATCATTTCTTTAAACGCTACAGGCTCCCTTCCTACTAACCCAGGCTCAAACCTTGACACGTCCCCCTGCCTGCTCTGCTACATGCCGTAGGTCCAAATCTACGTATCTCTGGGGCCCATCCAGTGGATCCATGCATCTACTCATCCCTTTTTTCCATTCCCACAACCTCCATGCTAACCCCTGAAGAGGTTTCCTACCCAATCTTTCTGCCCCTTTCTTCCCTCCTTCAAACCATCCCACACAGGGCTCCCAGGTTAAGAATCCCACAGCATTACTTTGCAAACGACAGCCCCCTCGCTCTAAAACCTCGGACAATCCTTCCCACTCTTGAGGTCTAAGCTGCCGTGCCCCTGAGAATCCTGACAACCTGAGCCCTGACTCTGCTTTGTCAATTTTATTTTCTGACTCTCCTCAAGTAAGTCTGCTCCTTTCCCCAAACAGACACACACCTTCATGCCTGTCTCAATACTTCTCCCGCAACTGTCCTCATTCCCCGTGACCCCAGCCCTGCCCTGCATTCAAGACAGTTCACACCCCTACCCCATCCCTGGGCTTCTCCCTGATTTCCCCAGCCCTGGCAGGAAACCTGCTCTTTTGAGTTCCCATGGAGTTTATTGTCTGCACATGCCACCTTGCATTATCATTTATTCTTGTCATGCCAATATTCATCATCCCACTCAGACTGTAAGCCTCCCAAGGGCAGGACCTTTGCCTGGTTTCATTCCTTTTCCTGATTTCAATACCTAACACAGTGCTCTAAGCACAGTGCAAACACACACACACACACACACACACACACACGAGTGTGGGTGAAAAGAAGCAACTGCCCGTTTGGAGGATTAGAAATATTAGCCTTTATTTGCCGCAGGTCTACACAGGAAATGTAAGCAATCGGCATGCATCACGACAGTCATGCATTTCACCAGAGTGATGGATGCTTTGGGTAGAATTCGATGCAAGGTAAATATTTATCTATAAATATTTTATCAAATGAATAAATTATAGATCAGCACGTGTCCTCTTGCTATCAAAGCCTGGAGGCAGGAAGGAAGCTGCACTGCCATTCCAACAACAACAACAAAAAAAAAACCACTGCCACCATTCCCCTAAAGATCATGAGAGGAGGGGACTGCTGGCATCCCCCATGATGGCTTGAGGCCTGACTCTAAGGATGATCTTACTGGGGCCCAAATAGCTAACCCAAATTTTGTGTACTCTTTTCTAAGATTAATCTGATTTTTCTGCCTTGGGTCCCCTCCTTCCAACTGACCCCAAGACTCTGTCCATACAGAGAGAGAACACTTTAGAGTAACTGACAAGAGCCAGCTGAGATGCTGCCATGGAAACACAATGGTGGTTTCAGGAAAACCATCTGTTTTTAAATTGTTCTATAGACTTGCTCTAACTTCTTTTACAGATCATGTAGCTCAAGGCCCCCGGAGCCTTCTCTCCCACAGAACCTTTCTGCGGCCTCCTCTTTCTTTCAAATTTCAAGCCTCATCTAGAAACCTCTTACCTCCAGAGCTGAATTGATGAGCTAGCTCCAGTCTCCTAACATATAACAGAGTGAAGCCAGAACTAGCATCTCCATGCTAGCAGAGAATGAATGTTGTCATGGCAACAGGAGGCAGCTCGTTGTGGATGGGAGAGTTGGTGGGCTCATGGAAGGGTCAGCATTATCAGCTGCTCTTCTGCGTGTCAGGAGAAACATTGTTTACTTGATGTTTTCCTTTCATTAATTTGGGAGGAAAAGATATATAATAATTTTAATAAGAAATATGCAGCTCAGAGGCACAATTTGTTGTTAGAAGGTTCAAGAGAATCAGCAGAGGCAGCACAAGATTCTGGGCAGACATGATTCTCTTCCTCCCCATTTTATCATCCTCCATTACTCCCTTGAGAGGTGAACCACACCCCTACAACTTTGGCTCCTTCCCTTCTGGATTGATTCTTACCTCATAGTCATCGTAAGACCAGGAGGGCACTCTCTTCTCTGGACAGTTGTACTGCACCATGGAAGCCCAAAGACACTGTTCTTGTAAGGACACTTATGATAAACAATGTCCTTAGCTGTTACGGGTTGAATTGTGTCCCCATCCAAAAAACTTATATGAAGCCCTAACCCCAGTACTTTAGAATATGACTGTATATGGAGACAGGGCCTTTAAAGAAGTGATTAAGTGAAATGAGATGGTTATGGCAGGCCCTAATACAATCTGACTGGTGTCCTTGTAAGAAGAGGAAATTTGGACACACAGAGAGACATCAGGTGTGCATATGCATAGAAGGATGACCATGTGAAGAGGGAGAAAGAGGGTGGCCACCTGCAAGCCAAAGAGAGAGGCCTCAGGAGAAACCAACCCTTCTGGCACGCTGATCTTAGACTTCTAGCCTCCAGAACTGTGAGAAAATACATTTCTGTCATTTAAGCCACCCAGTCTGTGGTATTTTGTTAGAGAACCCCTAGCAAACTAATGCACTCCCCTTCTTTCTCCAGCTGCCCCTATAGCACCAACGTAATGCTAAGGATGACTAAACAAAACTTCTGTCTTCAGAGGAGTTATATCTTCTTGATATCTACTTTGATATTCATATATCAGCCTTTATTGATTAATGTTTGCATGATATCTTTTCCATCCTCTGACTTTTAATCTATTTGTCTTTATACATTTTTTTAAAGATTTTATTTATTTATTCCTGAGAGACACACAGAGAGAGAGAGACAGAGAGACAGAGACACAGGCAGAAGGAGAAGCAGGCTCCACGCAGGGAGCCCGACATGGGACTCGATCCCGGGACTCCAGGATCACGCCCCGGGCCAAAGGCAGGCACTCAACCATTGAGCCACCCAGGCACCCCTATTTATCTTTATATTTAAAGAGTTTCTTTTGCCAACATGTAGTTGGGCTTTGCTTTTTAACCCATCTGACAATCTCTACCTCTTCACTGAGGTATTTAGAGTTATGCTCTCTGATAGGCCACTAACCACTAACCACATGTAGATATTTTAAATTAATTAAAATTTAATAAAATTTAAAATTCAGCTCATGAGTCATATTTTAAGTCATGAGTCAGCTCAGTAGCCACATGTGACTAGGTATTAAAGAGCACAGATAAAGAATATTCCATTATTACAAGAAGTTCTATCAGACAGCCTACTCTAGACCATTTACCTTTGGTGAGATTATTAATATGGTTGGTTAAATCTACCATCTTGCTATTTTCCATTTATCCAAATGCCTTTATAAAAAAGATTTTATTTATTTGAGAAAGATAGAAAGAGCACAAGTGGGGGTGGGAAGGGCAGAGGGAGAAGCAGACTCCCTGCTGAGCAGGACCCTCCCTCCCTCCAATGCGGAGCTTGATCCCAGGACCCCGAGATCATGACCTAAGCCAAAGGTAGACACTTAAGCAACTGAGCCACCCAGGAACCCTCAACTGCTTTTTGTTCTCTCATTAATCGTTTTCTTTTTTTTTTTTTAAGATTTTAAAATTTATTCATTTGAGAAAGAGAGAGAGAGAGTGCAAGCAGGAGGAGAGGCAGAGGGAGAAGGAGAAGTAGACTCCCTGCTTCTTGAGCAGGAAGACCAATGTGGGGCTTGATTCCAGGACTTGGGAGATCATGACCCGAGCAGAAGGCAGGAGCTCAACCATCTGAGCCACCCAGGTGCCCCTCGTTAATCTTTTCCTGACCGCTTTGAATCAATTGAATATTTTTCCTGATTCCATTTTATCTCCTTTGTTGGCTTATTAGTAATACTCCTTGCTTTTTCCCTTTTAGTGTTCATTGCATACATCTTTAACTTATCATCTACCTTCAAGTAATATTAACCACTTCACATATTATAGAAGAATCTTAGAACATTCTATTGTATTGCCTCTTCTTGGCCTTTATGCAATTACTTCTACAGATATTTTAAACCCCAGAAACATTGTGATTATTTTTTGCTTTCAACAGTCATTATCTTTTAAAAATATTTTTTAAATAAGAAAGAAGGCTTTTGTATTTATCCATATATTTACCATATTGATGTTGTATTCCTTTATTTTGATCAAGATTTCACACTGGTAGATTGTTCATCTAACTGAAGAACTTCCCTTAACATTTCTTGTAGTGCTGGTCTGCTGGTGATAAATTCTCTTGGTTTTTATATGTCTGTAAAAGTATTTTATTCTCGTGTTTCAAAGATATTTTTTCCAGATGCAGAATTCTCAGTTGATACTTTTTTTCTTTCAGGACTTTAAACATGTTCAACTGCCTTTGGTCCTGCATTGTTTCCAACAAGAAGTCTTCTGTTTTTCTTGTCTTTGTTCCTAGCTAGGTGATATATTTCCACTGGATATTTTTAAGATTTTCTTATTATTATGGTTTTAAAACTTTTCACTTTGAAGTCTATGTGGAGATTTTTTCATATTTTTTGAGCTTGTGTTGAACTTAAATCAGTGGATTTTTCATTTCAATCAAATTTGAAAATTTTGGCTAGTATTTCTTCAAATATTTTTCTTTTCCATTCCCACCTTATGGATTCCAATTACACTTAATATTAGGCAACTTGAGGTTGTCTTATAGCTCACTGATGCTGTTTTTTTTCTTTCAGTTTATTTTCTCTATGCTTTATTTTGAATAGTTTCTGTTGTCATGTCTTCAGATTCACTAATCTTTCCTTCTTTGGTATCTACTTTGTCATAAATCCCACCTAATGTATTTTTCATTGCACATATTATATTTTTTATCTTTAGAAATGTCTTTTAAAAATATCTTCCATGTCTCTACATTTCATGCTCAATCTTTACTCTTATTTTTTTTTAAAGATTTTATTTATTTATTCATGAGAGACACAGACATAGAGGCAGAGACACAGGCAGAGGGAGAAGCAGACTCCCTGCCTGGAGCCTAGTGCAGGACTCGATCCCAGGGATCCCGGGATCACAACGTGAGCTGAAGGCAGACACTCAACCACTGAGCCACCCAGGTGCCCCTTTAACTTCTTTAACATGTGATATAGTTTTAGTGTTCTTGTCCACTAATTCTATCAGAAGTGTCATTCGGGGTTTGTTTCTTTTTATTACCTTTTCTCATTATAGGTTTTATTTTCCTTCTTCTTTCATGCCTTCTAATTTTTTATTGGAGGTCTGACATTTCAAATATTGCCTGTTGGGTACTAGATACTTTTGTGTTCCTATAAACATTCTTGAGTTATTTGGAAACACTTTGGTCCTTTTGAGGCTTCCTTTTTCATGTGGGCTACTTTACCTTTAGTTGTGCTGAAATACACATGAAACATAATAACATAAAATTTACCATCTTAATAATAGTTCAGTAGTATTAAGTATACTCTCACTGTTGTGCAACCAGTCCCCAGGACTCTTCATTTTGTAAAACTGGAACACTATGCCTGAAGGCTTACTTTTTTTTTATAGTTTTGGTAGGTGGAATTAGAGTAGCTTTTCTTTAGGCTAAGGCTAATTTTACCCCACTAATGAGGCAATATCTCTAAGCAATGCACTGAATGACCCATGAATTATGTGACTTCCCACTGTGGCTGGTGGGAATACAACTATTCCCAGCTCCATGTGAGCTCTGAGGATTATTCCTTCTGCTCCTTTTGGGAGGTCCTTCTCTGACCTCAGGCAGTTTCCTCACATGCATACACTGATTAGTACTTAGTTAGAACACTTGTACTGGGTATTTTACTGTATTTGGTAAATTGAATTTAAATAAAATTAAAAAAAAAAAAAAAGAACACTTGGAGAGGGCTTCCTGACATCTCCAGAGCTCTCCTTCCCTCTGTGAAACTCTCTTCTCTCTGGTACTCTTTTCTGTGAACTCCGGCCACATTGGCCTCCCTGAATTCCTACCTTCGTATCCTCAACTCAAGGAGGTGGGTAGGCTTCACTTGTGTTCCCACTCCCTGCTCTGCAGCCTGAAAATTCTCTCTAGCAGTAAGCCAAAGCAAGTGTAGAGCTCACCTCATGTGTGTATCCTTCTCAGAGATCATTGGCCTGTGCCTCCTGATGCCCAATTGCTGAAAACTGCTCTTTCAGACTTTTTTTTTTCTGGTTTTGCAGTTTCAGTCAGGAGGATAAATCCAATTCCTGTTACTCCATCTTGACTGGAAGCAGAAGTCTTAACACATTCATTCTCTCCCAGAGGATTTTCTGGGTACTATGTTTCTACATATCTTTGTCTTGTTATCTGTCTTTTTCTCTTTTTCCTTACCTCTTTCTATTCTTGTAAAAATAGTCTTTGATACATTATCTTTTCCTCTTCATTCTTTGGTGGGTACTAAAAACTAACAACACATGGAAGGTGGTATCACTCTAAAATCCCATATCACAAGATAATGGCAGAATTTACCAAAAGGAATGTTAGCAGCAACAATCAGGCTGTCAATTCCACTGGCATGCTACAGAGGACCCTCAAGTTCCACCAGTTACCCACAGCAAGCTGCATAAGCATTCTACCATAGATCCACTTTTTGAAAAGAAAAATTATTCTAGTATATTATATGATTCAAGTACCAACCTGACAACAAAAAATGCCCCATATTTTAAAGATTAGATCTTTCTCACTTATTTGGCTGAGATTAATGAAAAATTGCTCCTATATAAAAATAATAATTAGTGAATACATGCCATTACATTATAGATACTCATTACATACCAGATATTCTTATAAGTACTTTATGGATTGTAATTTAATATAGCAATCATATAAAATAAATAGTATAACTATCATTCAAATTGCACACAAGAAAAACTTAAGACTGGCCAAGAGACATGTGGTAGTTTATGGTAGATCTGTAAATCTAAAATCTGTTTGACGCTAAAGCCCATTGTATATGGTAGTGGCATTGCAAATTGAAAACACTATCATCTTACAAAGGAAAATTAACTTTGGTCTAAAATAACTATTAGAATAACAGGGCAGCCCGGGTGGCTTAACAGTTTAGCACCACCTTCAGCCCAGGGTGTGATCCTGGAGACCCAGGATCGAGTCTGTCAGGCTTTCTGCATGGAGCCTGCTTCTCCCTCTGTCTGTGTCTCTGCCTTTCTCTCTCTCTGTGTCTCTCATGAATAAATAAATAAAATCTTAAAAAAAAAAAAAGAATAACAAGTCAAATAAGGAATGATATTCTCTATTAGATAAAGAAGAAAACTCTGACCAATAATTAGAAAGAATAATGTAATAAAAAATAAGGTGTCATCTTTTGTAAAGCTCTTTAGTGAAGGAGGAAGGTAAGGCTTCCAAAGTTTAGTGTTCTGACTTTATAAATCAGAGCAGTAGTTACGTGAATTATTTGTAATGAAATGTATGTTTATGAAGACACTGCAATAATCTGGGAGGAATAGGTTTAGGGTCCTGGCTCAAGAAGCATGTCATGGGAATCTCAGTAAGTGCAAGAATAAAGGTACATATGGAAGAAGAATGAACGGTGTAGAGGGGGTTTTGAAAAAATGAAGTCCTCCTTTGATAAGATGAATCCTTTTTTTTAAATGAGTTTTGCTCCTAGTTTCTCTGGGCAATGATTTTCTTCCTTTGAAAAGAAGAGGTCAAGCAAGATTAACGAGAGGAGGCTCAGCAATGTGTAGGTGGAGCTGAACATGTCCTGGACAGAGGTGGAAGGGTCAGGTCCTCACCCCAGCTATGAATGCTGGCTAATAATGAGTCCATGTTTAAACCTCACTAGGCCTATTTTTTTAAGTAGGAAGGCCCATTTTTCACAAGAAATTTTATGCAGAAGCTCAATACACAAAACAGAAGAGAAAATCAAGCCATCTGATGGAAGCTGTAGGTTGAGGGCTGTGGTCTTGGTCACCCTGCTCACCAATCACCCTTAGGATCCTGACTGGTTTCAAAGAGACCATGGGCTCCCCTTCTGTCTGAAGGGCCTTCCAAGACTACAGTGTGCATCCCCGGGTTCCAGTCCCAACCACCACCCTGATACTGTCAAGGCAATGTCCTTCTGGTCCCAATTTTGATTCACTGTAAAGCAGAGCTAGAAGAATCTCTAAGATCCCTACTGGCTCTGGCTCTAACACTGCCTCTTAATAGGAATGTGACGGTTAATAAATTAATAAGATGCCTTTGCATTGCAGCAGACTATTAAGGGAAAAGGATATTAACCAAGTAGGCAGTGTTTTCCAAGGCCCATAAATATTCCATTACTTTATAGATCAAATTTTTTTCAGAATGAAATAAAATCAATAGAATTTAGAAGGTCTGTGAGCCCTAACCTGTGTTTCTGTAACTCACTGAGTAAAACCTGAAATGTGCACCAATTCAAACCATTTTGGTGCATGGGTTTTGGTTGGTTTTTTGTTTGTTTGTTTTTTGTAGAGGATTTCCTGTGGTAGGAAGTCACTTAAAAATACTGCAAAAGTGATTAAAAATAGAAATAATTGATTCTGGTTATATAAGAGAACAACCTTGTTCTTAGGACATACATGTGGAAGTATTTAATAGTGAAGGGGCCCAATGTCTCTCACTTACTCATGAATGGTTTAAAAAATATGTATTGATACACATGTATTACGGGGGGAAAGGAAAGGGAGACAAAACATAAACATGGTTAATCTGGGTGAAAGGCATACAAAAGTTCTTTGTACTATTCTTGCAACTTTATGCAAGTTTAAAATTATATCATAGCAATAAATAAATAACAAAAGTTACAAAACCAAAACGCTCAAAACAATACCTGACTGAAAATGCACTTCTTTCCCTCAAAGGCCTTATTATAAACTTCCTGACATATCCAAATATAAAAGAGAGTATCTGTGACATTTTCCCATACATAATCCCCTTTTCTCCTCGCTTACTCTGCTGGAGCAAGGATGCCAGAGAGCCCTATAGGCTGAAGACTTGCAACTGAGAGTCTGCTTAACCCCACCTCTTCTGCTGCTCTCATACACTTCCAAAGTATAGTAAGGAAATTATTGAATTTCAAAAGATCTCACCCATCCATACTGATCATAGAAAGCAGGCCACTTGTATTTGAATGCCAGGTCTCCTTATTCAGTAAAATATTTGCTAAGTTTAAGCAAGGATGAGAAAAAATATGAGAATTAAGAATATTCTTTCAGAGAAAAGGTAGTATAGCTGACGTGGTTGGTGCTCCCTTGGTTCTCACCATTCACATGGGTGCCCATGGCTTCTTACTGCAAACTCCTCCAATTCTCTACCTGAGAGCTTTCCCCAGTGCAGCAAGCTGAACAGATGTGCTGGGAATTAATGTCCGTGAAAGCGCCCCTCAGTCAGTGATGGACAGTTTGGAGGATAAATATGCCCCACTTCTTCTCCCTCTCAAGCATGTTCTAATCTACACAATCTCCCAAATGTCCCCGGAAAGGCTGAACCCCAGCCACGCACAGTGGTAGTCAATTTATTAATATACCCTGGGTTAACTCCTTTCTCATTCCTATCTCACTTACCTCCCGTCCTTGGGTTTTCTTCCCAAATAAACTACTTGCAACTCAGATTCTTCTTTCAGTCTCAGCTTCTGGGGAGCACACTGCAATGGCAGGTGCCATTTCAAGAGGGAAAGAAAATAAACTAAGCTTCACTAAAGTATAACAGAGGTATAGCTATGTTTTGGGTGTTATAGCTGTTACCTTGTTTGACTTTCATAGCAACCCCATAAGAAAAATATAATTACCCTATTTTTGTGGATATGGGGACAAGTGGCTCAGAAAAGTAAACATCTTGCTCCAAATCACACAGTTTGGGGAGGCTGGAGAGGAGCTAACTTTCAAACCTACACCCATCGGACTGCAAGACACTCATGCCTGCCTCAATATTATGCTTCCTGAATTTCTTCATTAATTGACAGCCCACTACTGATCAGCTTCTCCCCTCAAATCCCTCAGAGACAAAAAGTTTTGAAGTCATTCTTCTTTCTGGAGTCTGAGTAAGTCAATACATAAGAAAAAAAAAAAAAAGGCTGCATCAGAGCATTTCGGTTCAGTTCCACACCTGAGTTGTATTGTATGCTCACTACCACATCCTGCCACATCCTATGAGTGGGACACAGTTCCTAGCCTCAGAAAGCTTCCAGTCCAGAAAGGCAGACTGCCCATAATAAACAGCAGCCACCTAAGGAGTTAAGATATAAAGCACAAGTATGCATTGGGGAAGGTTACTTAGCCCCACTTGGGGTTTTAGGAAAGTTTCCTAGGAAGGTAAAGTCCAGTCTGAGTCTTGAGGAATGCAAGAATTTCCAGGGATACAATTAAAGATATTTGAATGGGGGATCCCTGGGTGGCGCAGCGGTTTAGCGCCTGCCTTTGGCCCAGGGCGCAATCCTGGAGACCCGGGATCGAGTCCCACGTGGGGCTCCCGGTGCATGGAGCCTGCTTGTGTCTCTGCCTCTCTCTCTCTCTCTCTGTGTGACTATCATAAATAAAATTAAATTAAAAAAAATATTTGAATGGTAAAATCAGCAGAATGTAGTGACCAAAGGTGAAAGTTGAGGGAAGGGTAGGAGTCTAGGATGATACCCAGAGTTTTGGCTTGAGTGTCCGGGTGGATGATGGTACTGTTAACCAAGACTGAGAATACAGAAGAAAAAACAGGTTGGAAGACACTGAGGTGGGCAGCCCAGGTGGCTCAGCGGTTTAGCGCCGCCTTCAGCCCAGGGTGTGATCCTGGAGGCCCTGGATCAAGTCCCACTTCGGGCTTCCTGCATGGAGCCTGCTTCTCCCTCTGCCTGTGTCTCTGCCTCTCTCTCTCTCTGTGTGTGTCTCTCATGAATAAATAAATAAAATCTTAAAAAAAAAAAAAAAAGGAGGACACTGTGGCCTTTTCAGTTCACGCATCACTATGGTGGACAGTGGCAGGCATCCTCTGAGTCTGCCAGGCAAGCTTTCCCACAATCTGTCTTTGGTGCCAGGGCAGTTTCTTGGCCATAGGCTCTTGACTCAAGCCTGACCAACTGCTGCCCGCCCCAACCCCCCCACACTTTCATCAAGAATACCTGAGCAAGTCTCTCACCTGTATCAGCTGTGATAGCTTAACAGGCCATCCTCCCCAAAACTCGGCAGCTTAAAACAACAATTTATCATTTCTCACAATTCTGGGGGGGTGTCTGGATGGGTCTTCTCGGTCTTAGATGGTTTAGAATGCCGCCACTCGGGATCCCTGGGTGATCTTGAGCAAATGAGTCCTCCCTACATTTTACTTCCTCAAATACAAAATACAGATACCAGGCCACAACCACAGTCTCATCAAATCATGTGTTTCAAAATTCAGAATTTTTCAGATTTTTGAAAAGTAATAGAGTACAAAGGCACATAATGGTTCTGTCATCAAATACATGAATATGAATATTCACACTAAATAGTTTAGGTAAGATTTTGCCACCAAATGAATTCATTGGGTCAAGTTTTCTCTCTAAATTAGTCGTGAAATAATGAGTTATCTGGGTGGCTCAGTCAGTGAAGCTTCTGCCTTCCATTCAGGTCATGATCCCAGGGTCTGGGGATCGAGCCCTGAGTCAGGCTCCCTGCCCAGCGGAGGTCTGCTTCTACCTTCTACCTGGCTCACTTGTATATTCCTATAGCACCTGGGCCACCCTAGGCACACATCCCCACATGTGTGGAAAGTAGAATTTAACTCGATATCTAACATCTCTCAATCTTCCTGTCTCCAAGCAGGTGCAGAGAAGGGCATCCCAAAAGTGCTCCCTCACGGCTCCTAAATTTGAGCTCCGATAAAAACACCAATGTAAAAAAAAAAAAAAAACACCAATGTAGGGACACCTGGGTGGCTTAGCAGTTGAGCATCTGTCTTTGGTTCAGGTTGTGATTCCGGGGTCCTGGGATCGAGTCTCGCATCGAGGTCCCTGTGGGGAGCCTGCTTCTCCCTCTGCCTATGTCTCTGCCTCTGTGTGTCTCATGAATAAATAAAATCTTTTAAAAAAAAAAAGCCCCACCAATGTACATATTCAGCATCACCACAAGGGTGCCTGGAGAACCACTTTTGCACTTCAAAATACTTTTTTTCAAAAACCCAATTAATATCCACTAAGAATGGCCCTGGGCGGTGACACTTAAGGGAGATTAGCCCTTTAGCTAAAATTTATTTCATTTGAGTCCAAAATCTTCCCTCCAACCTTTAGACTGCAAAAGCATCTGGCAGCCCCAGGAGACCTGGGAAGCCAGCTTGGGCCTCTGTTCCCCCAGTGGTCACTGCCATACATCAGGTGCTCTCTGGGCACAGAGCCAAGGATAGCTTTGCTTTTAGTGTTTTGTATTTCTTCCCTATGAAGACTCCAGTCTTTAGAAGCAGGGCCAGCAGAGTTTGGAAGGCTCTCTGCCTGCCTCTTTGCACTGGCATCACTGAATGTGAGAAACCCAGGGGACCCCCTTATGGAAGGCTGAATGAGCCCTGAGGTAAACAAACACAGGCTATAGCCTGAGAAACACACTAAAAGATTTTGGAAAGTACCTCTCCTTTCTAAGAGAGGGGAAAGGGAAGACTCCATGGCAGGAGGAACTGATGTAGCCACCTGGATTATTGTCCTCGGTGAGGGTGGTCACTGGCTCTTGTCATAACACACACCCCTACCGCAGCCCAGCCAGGCCAGTAAGACCACCCAGGGCATGCAGCCTTGTTTATAGGATGCAGGTTAGGATTAATTCTCAGTCCCTTCAGGTGTGCTGTTAATATCTCGAGCCCAGTGGCTTCCCATTCTTCTCATTTGTTGGTATGTCAGAAATGTTTATAACGGGCCTTTTATCTCAGGGGGCAGAGGAGCTTGGGTCCCAGATGTCCCCCAAAATGTCTTGCCCCAGGACAGATGCACTTCCAACCCTGAGGAGCAGGGGCATCATGAGAAGTGTGTGCTCTTCGGGAAATGGAGATGACAGTAAAGCCACTGACCCTCAGAGGTGAAAGGGGCCTTGGAGCAGGGGCTCTAGCAGCCTCTGTATGTGGAGTGAACGACTGTGCTAGACCAGACGTACCTTTCCAACGGATTTCTAGCCTCGATGTCCCTGTTGGTTCTGGGAGCGATGGTGGACTGGTGCGTGGGGTGGAGATGGGAATGTAGGGTACTGACGCTGGGCAGGCAGCTGTTGCACCGAAATGAGTCCTTACAGCAGTGCCCACGAAAGGAGGCTTGGGCACTCTCCGTAGGTGAGGGTGAGGTTACAGGTGAGGGTGAGGGTGAGGTGTCTACGTAGGGCTGATTGAGGCTTTCTCTAGAGTTTTTTTGTTTTGTCTTGTTTTGTTTTTTTATCTCTTTCAAATAGCTTCTAACCCAGGCATCTAATCCAAACAACTATCCTTGCTCCCACTCCCACCAAGCCTTCCAGGTCCGATATCCCGTCTTCTTTCCTCTCTACTACTAACCTCCCTGCAGAGAAACCACAATCGAGCACGCTGTCAGACCCGTGTTAGAAGATGTGTGTTGAAAAAAAAAAAAAAAAGGAAGATGTGTGTTGAAAGCAATTCGCAGGAACATGTGGATTCCTAAGGGGAGGTGCCTGCAAGCTACTCACATTCCTAAAATGCTGCCTCTTATCAACCTAAGGAATCTTGGGGATCCCTGGGTGGCACAGCGGTTTGGTGCCTGCCTTTGGCCCAGGGCGCGATCCTGGAGACCCGGGATCGAGTCCCACGTCGGGCTCCCGGTGCATGGAGCCTGCTTCTCCCTCTGCCTGTGTCTCTGCCTCTCTCTCTCTCTCTCTGACTATCATAAATAAATAAAAAAATTTAAAAAAAAAAAAAAAACCTAAGGAATCTTGGGCTGGTGGAATTTCAAGCAATACAAGAGGGAACCATAGGACAATCTGAGCTGGGAGCATGTGATGTTAAACTGCAGGGAACGCAGGGTCACTCCCAGGCCACCTGCCCCCTGGGACAGCACCTCCGACGCAAAGGGTCTAAGAGTGACCTGCGGTGCCTGTTAAAGGCAGATCCCAGGGGCCCGCTCCCAAAGGCTCTGGTTTTGTAGGTCTGGGTAAAGCCCCGATGACCCCAATTCAGACAGTCCACAGACCAAAGGAGAAGAACAGACAGGCCCATTACCTATGCCTGCTTCTTATTTTTCAGCCTCTCAATGCTGTTTTCCCCCAAGGAGCTGAAGGTAAGGTAGTAGGGGAACAGTGGTCCCCTCCATTTCCATGCAGACAACATAGTCAGAATTACCCTAACTAATCCTCAATACTTGGATATTTACAGATCCAAGTGTCTGAAATTTGCTTCAACTCGGTCCAAAGGTAAAAAGAAAGCTCTGAGATATTACTAGGAGACCTAATCTAATGACCTCTGTCTTTTCACCGTGGATGAGATCATATCAAGGTTAAATTCCTGGTGTTGATAACTGTATTGTGATTATATTCTTATTCTCAGGAAATACATCCTAAAGTATTGAGAGATAAAGGGCGCAATGTCTGCAGAGTTTCTCAAACAGCTCAGAAAAATAATACACACATAGATGTGTACACATACCCATACAGAATATGATCGAGCAAAGGGGACAAGATATAAATTGTTGAGTCTGCATAGAGCATAAGGGAGTTCCCCCACAGTATTCTTAGAATTCTTTGATGTGCCTGAAATTGCAAAGTAGAAAGTTATAAGGGAAAAAATCCCAGGCCGGTAGGGGGTGTCAGTAAGTAGACTCCACTCTCTTTACCTCAGTATGTATCTGAAATTTTCTACCATGAAGACAATTCCCTGTGCCAGGCCCTGGGTCTGGCGCCAGAGGCACCAACCCTGGACCAGCCAGAGAGCCTCACACCGTTTACAGCATTATGGCCAATGAGGTGTGAGCTGGGAGTGCCACCTCAATTTGTGGTGCTACCTTGCACATCTTATCCTCCCAACCCTCAACACTGAAAGGAAATAACTTTACAATCTGACTTTTGCAATGTTACTTTTTTCTGATGGTACAATTAATATCAATATTTTAGGAGAGAAGTCTTACATAGACGCAGTTATAAGCCAGAAAAAAAAAATGCCTTTCAGACACACATTGCCCCTATCACAAAAGATTTTTTATTAGGTGAGTTACTTAAAACTCCAGAGTTTTAACACCTTTCCTTACATGGTTTTGGGGATATAAATTTAAGCTGAAAGGACAGATGGATTTTTTTTTTTTTTTTTTGGTTCTCATTCAATTAGAATAGAAGCAAGAGATTAAATGGATCATATGATATATAACAAGAGGATGCATATGCAGAGGTAATATTAAAAATCTTTGACCAGGGCACCAGCCAATCAAAACCAACCAGAACAGATGTAGATATAAGTCCTGCAGCTGGGCCTGGCATTGACCCTTAAGCTCCCGGATTGTTGGAAAATCCAGTACCATGGAAGGCACCAGCTACTCAGTAATGTATACACTTATTGAACACCAGCTCTGTACACAAAGGAATATTAGCTCTAATAGCTGTGGTCTATTCCGATGCTCATGGGAGCTATGCCAAATTTAGGTTCATATCCAGTCTATACTCAGTGGTGACTTCACTCTTCCCAGAGATCCACATAGAGTTAAGACCCTGGAGTAATCTGAGTACAGCTCAAAAATGTTAATGACTTGGGGTGCCAGGGTGGCTCAGTCAGGTAAGTGTCTGGGTTAAGCATCTCCCTTCAGCTCAGGTCATGATCTCAGGGTCCTGGGATAGAGCCTGGTGTCAGGCTCCCTGCTCAGTGGGGAGTCTGCTTCCCCCTCCCTCCTCACCCCCCCCCCCCCCCCCCGCCCCACCACTCATGTGCGAGCTCTCTCTCTCTCAAATAAATAATTTAAATCTTTTTTAAAATGTTAATGACTCACCCACTTTTCAAGAGCTGCTGAGCCAAACACAATGGATTTGGGGGTTAGAGATAGAGAGGGGAAACGTGGATATTGTTCACACTCACTAATAAATACCTCCTTTTGCTTATAGAGACTTCAGGGCAAAACAAATGCTTTTGGGGACACTCAAGTGAGTCATAGGCTGAGAATAGAAACGAGCTACATTGTAACCATCTGCAAAACCTTCTCATGAACATATTTATTAGAGGAGTGGATAACAAACTACTCCATGAAACAGTTAAGTTTTAGAAATTTATTTCTAATTTCATGTATGGGACTTTTGAAGAAGTAAGGGTATGTTCTATCATCTTCCCACGCTGAGAGAACATTAAGTTGGTTACTCTACTGGGAAAAATCACAGCTGTTCCTTTGAGTTATAAAAGGTATGAGGGTAGAGACCTGGTCTTTGTTTTTGTTTTTACACAGTGCCTGATTCAAGACCAGAAGTAATTAACTGCTTGCTTGATCAATGCTTTTTGGTGGTGAGGTAGAGAATGCTAAGGGAATGACCTTGCCCATTCAGGTCACAGGGTACTTTTTTTTTTTTCTCCCGTAGCAATTATTGTATTTAATATAAGACAGCTGTCTTTTCCTGGCAGATGAACACGATGGCAGACCTTGTGTAGTACTTACTTATTTTTCCTGTACAGTTGCCTGTGGCAGGGTGTTCAGCCCCTGGGGAGGGGTTACACCCCTCCCAGTACTGGTCTGTGCCAGTCACAGGTAACATTTATAAGTCACTGTCTCTTGAAAATCAACACAATCAAATTGGGAGTGTATGATGATTTATTTATTTATAAAATAAAATTTAAACCTGAGTTCTAAACTCTTTTCTGGTCTCATTTCATTTCAAAGTCCATTGGTATTGGGTTTTTTCTTCCCCATTTTAAGGGCAATCTCAGGAAACTTCCACAATCCCACAAAACTTGGATTCCCACCACAGTGTCGCATACATGTATGAAGAGGAATGATCAGCCTCTATGGCATCCAACAACCACCGCAGGCCATCGATGAAGCACTTCCCTTAAGTAGGCACTTCACACGCAGTGTTTGACTGGAAGGTTTTATACAATGGCCACGTGACAATCCTTCTCTAGACATTCTCTCCAGTCTGCCTTTAAAACATTCCAAAATCTCTAGCCAAAAGCTGTGGCTTTGTCTCCTTGATCCTGTAGCTAGCAATTTCCCCGAGTGTGAGATGGCTCTTTGTAGGTTGTTTGTGCAAATAAAAGGTACCTGCTAGGTGAGGTTAAGTGGACTTCTAAATACCCTACTAAGTAAAATTCGAAGCAAGAGAACAGAAATCTGGACATGACTTCATCACTGAGATTCTGTGTCATCTGAAAAATGAAGACACTCCAAGAAAACTATCAGCCTGGGGCAGGTGTGTCACCATGGAAAACCTTGGTTAAAAAAACATTCTAAGTCACTCGATTTCCATGTTCTTTTTAATTCAGCTCTCCCACAGCAGATTTAGCAAACCTCTCCTGCCCCACCTCAGCCCATAAAACCCCAGCAGAGCAACAGGGAGCCCTGTAAGCATCCCCAGTGAGGTCAGGATGGATGGATGCATGGTCAGAGGGGCATGTGGGTTTCGGGGGCATTGAGAAAGGCTTCTCGCTCCCCAATCCTTCCCCCAAAATCACATGGGAAGTTATCTAACAGGGGAAAAAACATTTTTTTAAAGTTAAATAATATGGGATCCCCGGGTGGCGCAGCGGTTTAGCGCCTGTCTTTGGCCCAGGGCGCGATCCTGGAGACCCGGGATCGAATCCCACGCTGGGCTCCCGGTGCATGGAGCCTGCTTCTCCCTCTGCCTATGTCTCTGCTTCTTACTCTCTCTGTGTGACTATCATAAATAAATGATAAAAAAAATAATAAAGTTAAAGAATAAAACGTTTTCTTCCCTTAGAAAGAAAGGCCACACAGTGATTAAACTCACTCATTCATTTATTCCTTCACCCAACACTGATATGCTGAGCAGAGGCTATGTGCCAGGTCCTGGGAGGTAGGAGTGCCACAGGGCCTCATGGCAAAGATGAACCTTTACAACTCACTGTAATGACAGCAGGATTTGAGAGAAGTGCGGGTGATGGAAAGTAGGGAGAGTACGTACAACATGAAACCAGAGCCCTTTCAGGGGATGGAGGTGACACCAAAAAGGGAAAGTCAGGACAGGGAGTGAAGGAAGCCCCTGGGGTGGACGTGTTAGCTGTCTGAGCAGCCAAACCATCTTCATTTGAGCAGAGCCTGGGTTTTGTTTGCCTCTTAACCTCCACTCCTTGTACTCCTACCACATGTGGCGTACTGGCCAACATTAGTGTTCAATCCTTTGCCAAGGCCTGATTTAACAAGGCACTGGGGAGATAATCCTGCAAGGAGACTGGAGGAAACATAAGCTGTGAGGTGGCCAGGAAGATTTTCTCTCTGATGAGACATCAGGAAGGGGCATCCTCTCTCTTCTTCTTTAGGACATGGTTGTAACTCCACGGTGCTGCCTGACATTCTGGCAGCCATTTTGTAACCACGAGGAAAACTAAATTCGACAGGGCGGCCATGGCAGAAATAAAATCTGCTCTTTGGTGACAAGAGTGCCCGACCTTGGGATTTATATCAGTTGAAATTAGAAAATTTCCTTATCATTTAAGCCACTTAAATTGAGTTTTGTGCTATCTGTGGACAAAAGCATCCTAACTGATAGGATTTACTTCATGATTTTGTGGAAGACAGCCCTCCCCTGGGCCTCCTCACCTCTTCCAGTTCATCTGTTAAATAGACAAGCTGAATTCCCAAGGGCCATGCACAGAGCCTTCCTGTTATTTTTTCCCCAGCTCTATTCATGAAAATAAAATTAATTTTCTAGCCCATGAATTAAACATTGCTGCTGCCGGCTGAAAGATTTTAGCAACAGCCTTTTGTTGGCAAGAGAAGCAAGATCCTGACATGTTCTAAAATAAGCCACAAGAAGGCAGAAGGGTAGGAAGTGGAGGCAAAGGGGAGGAGGCCATTAAAAGGAAGAAGGAAGGATTGCCAAATCCCACTCATGTCCAGCTTCTCTGAACTGCCAGCCTGTGGCTGGACTTAAGGGAGTGCATCTCTAACTTTAGCATACAGATGAATCACCTGGAGATCTTATGAAAATGCAGGTCCCGATTCAGGATGGGGTCTGAACATCTCTATTTCTAACAAGCTCCTAGGCAATGTCGATGCTGCTGGTCCATGGACCACAGCCTGCCAGGATCCACAGAGCCCTCTAACTCATCCTAGGAAGCTGCAAAAAGGGAAGCATGATTGATATAGGAAGGACGACTCAGCAGGCCTGAAATGAGGACTGGTGAGAACCAGCTACTTAAACTTGGGCTCAAGGGAGGGAGAGAGGTAAGGACAAGCCCCCTACACACAGGTACCTTTTAGAGACCAGGAAGAGTAGAGAACGGGGGGAAAACGGGTGGAGGATGGCACTCAGGGTCTGGTACTCTAATACTTCTGGGCATTTTAGTGTTTAGTCTCAGAACAGTACCTTTGAGTCTGTGAAATCAAATACCCAACTGAGATGTTACTCTTGGCCTCCCCTCAGATGCGGACAGCCTAAAGGAGATGCCCCAGTGGCCACCTGCTCCAGGTGTGTGCCCCAGGATCTTTCCTGGAAAACTTTAGACTAGTTTTAGTCTAAAGTGTCTAGTCTAAAAATTTTGCTCCAGACCACTTCATCGTAGCAGGAATTGGTGTTGTGCGATGGGCTGAGAGGAGGAGAAAGTTAGGTAGAGGTGGAAGGGCAGGCTTCCTGCAAGCCCAATCTCCTCCTGGCCCTGCTTTTCCCTGCCATGGATTTGGTCCCTGACCACCTCCAGCCTTGCTGGACCATCAGGTTTCTGCTCTGTCTCCCTCCCCCACCCCACCCCCCGCTCCCCCAGATCTCCGCCTCCACTCTTGCCTGTGGCCACAATACCATGTCACCCAAACCCCGAGCAGGCCAGGCACAGGCCTCCTGCCAGGCTCAGCACAGCTGCCTCCTCCTGCAGGGAGCCTCCCCAACTTCCCCAGGCCTGCGTGCTGTAACCAAGGCCGCCTCAGCCTTACCACTGGTGTATCTGTCTGTCTCTCCAACTGACCTCTGAGTGCCATCAAGTCAGGGATCATGCTGCCACCTGTCAGGTAATGGGTGAGTAGTAAATATTACTAAACAAGTGAATTAAATAATGGTTCTCAGCCTGTTGTGCATCAGAAATATGCGAGTGGTAAGAAAAAAAAAAAAATAAATAATAGTAAGAAGAAAAAGCAGCAGCAGCAGCCAGGGCATCACTCTTAGAGATTCCAATTTAGTAGGTCTAGGTGAGGGCCAAGGCTTCCAAAAATTGTAAAGGATTCCCAAGTGATTTTGATGTGCAATCAGTTTTGACAGTCACTGGAATGGAAAAAAGGAATGAATTTGTGGATGGATGAATACATGACTGCATGTGCAACCATGAGGACCTCTCTCAGGGCCACTCACACATAATGAACAAAGGATAGGCACTGAAGAGGAAGGACAGCTGGTACCTATTGTTGCGGCCACCATCTCATTACCAGAGGAAATAAAATCAGAGACAACTGCCTTGACCGCATGACCGGGGCTTTCTGACAACGAGCTGGCAGGCTGGAATAAGGCTCAGCCTCCAAAAGATGAGCTAAACAAAGGGAAGGAGAGAAGGGAAGCAGGATACGAATGGCACAGGGCTCACACTTCCTCTGTGCTGGCTTCCAGGCTAAGTTCTTCTTTTTTTTTTTTTCTTTTTAAATTCCAGTATAGTTAACATACAGTGTCCTGTCAGTTTCAAGCATACAGTATAGTGATTCAGCACTTGCGTACCTCTCACCCTGTGCTCATCACAAGTCAGGCCAAGTTCTTTACTATGTTGTTTCATTTCACTCCAGATGTTATACTATTAATTATCCTCATTGTGCACTTGGGGAAGGTTAGGAGGGTGAGTGATCTGCCCAAGGCCAAACTTGGGGGGGTGGTTTTTGATCCCCGACCCTCACTCCAAAGCCCATCCTCTTAACCTCAGGGTGAAGAGACAGTACACGTCATAGCAGGGACAGGTAGACCACAGGCCTGAAACTACAGCATGTCAAAATAAACACTCGAGAATCATGTCACCCAAAGACATGGTTCTGTTTTATAAAATCTTAAAAAACCATCATGGCTGTGTTGCCTTTTGTAAATTGATCAATGATTTTCCTGGCAATTATTATCATTTTATACTATCCAAAACCTAGTTAAAAGGCAAAACCAGGGATCCCTGGGTGGCGCAGCGGTTTGGTGCCTGCCTTTGGCCCAGGGTGCGATCCTGGAGACCCGGGATCGAATCCCACGTTGGGCTTCCGGTGCATGGAGCCTGCTTCTCCCTCTGCCTGTGTCTCTGCCTCTCTCTCTCTCTCTCTGTGACTATCATAAATAAATAAAAATTAAAAAAAAAAAAAAAAAAAGATAACAGCTAGGAGGTTTTAAAAAAAAAAAAAAAAAAAGGCAAAACCAAAAATGTTACAGCAAGGTCATGATTGAACATTTAGATTTAAAGGCTGGGCCTTATATTTGAGCCACAAGTGCTCCAAGCCCCAGACAGACCATGAAGCCAGGGCTGGGTTCAAGACGTAGGCCCCCATTGTGGGAGGTAATGACAATAGACGCACTGAGTGTCTACCCCCTGGCAGGCACTCTCACACGTGCCCCAGTTCTCAAAACAACTTTCAGCTCCATGTTACTGTCTCTCTTTCACAGATGAGAAGGCCGAGGCTCACAACCTGGAAGGGGACATTGTATGAAGTTGAATCAAGTGGCAGCACCGGGATTCCAGCCCTGGTTTCTACTCAGCAGCACTGCTCATTTCAAGATCACAGTACTGTCTGCAGTGACCTTGACTGGTTTTAGAAAAAACTGAGTTAATAATGTTAACCTCAAACCTATATTTATAGTTGTTGGGACTATTAGGCTAGCAAGAGTGTACTCTGTTCTCCGGTTCTGCTGCACTCCAGCCTCAGTGAGGCATTTGGTGCTTGCCCATTTATTAAAAATGCAAGAGTTGCAACAATGGACTGGGAATTACAGGGCTTAAAGGGAAGATTCATTTTTGTTTTTTGTTTTTTTTAAGGAGTTTGAGCGTTAAAGTGTTGGTTCATTTGTTTTAAACACTACTCAAGGAGACAGGGATGGGAGGGAAAACCAAGTCAAAATTAAGACCCAAAGAGATTTAGAGAAATGAGTGAGCCGGGTTTCTACAGCAATGCTAACTGGGCTGTGCTCAAAAAACCCTAAAGAAAACACTAAAGACCAGGTGAGTTGTAAGCTAAACACAAAGATACTTATCTACAAACTAGTCACCTTTGGGAGGAAAATAGGAAAAAGGTAGAATCCAAGAGAAGGGAAGGGGTGGGGGGAGGAAGGACTAGGAGGGATTCATGTTTATTTCTCTGTGGGAACTTTGAGAAGGAACCTTTTTGTTTCCAAAGCCAAAGCAATCTTTTCCATGCAAGATAGGCAACAAAGCCAAGTTCTGTGTCAGCTTCATAGAATTTGTTGAGCTGCAGGAAGGCCTTTTTCCCTTCTACTGAAGAAAAAGAGCCAGTATCAGGACCTATAATAACGGCAGCCGATAATTACTGAACACCAACCAAGGGCTGGGTACTGTGCTGTGATTTACACATAATCTCAAATTTAGTTCTCACAACTTTCTAAGCAAGAGGTATTAATACACCCATTTTACAGGTGAGAAAGCTGAAGAGATGTTAGCTTGTCCAAGGTCATGTGGCTGACAAGTTAGAGAGCAGGGATTCGTGTTCAGATACATCTCTCTCCTGAGCCACGCTCACCCTAGAAAATCTAGAGGCAAGGCAGAAGTCTGAGGCTACATCTTCTTGGGGTTCCTCAACAATTTTAGGGGCTTGATAAAAAAAAAAAAAAAAAACCAGCACAACCCACTAAAGGCATCAAGACCAACCCAGGTCATGAAGGCAGGTAAACTCGGTGCCTGACAGGAGATAGCTCATCTTCAGTCAACTCTCAGAATTGCACAGCATCTGATTGATGGGGACGCCTGGGTGGCTCAGCGGTTGGGCGCCTGCCTTCGGCCCAGGGTGTGATCCTGGAGTCCCGGGATCAAGTCCTACCTCGGGCTCTCAGCATGGATCCCGCTTCTCCCTCTGCCTGTGTCTCTGCCTCTCTCTCTCTGTGTGTCTTATGAATAAATAAATAAAATCTTAAAAAAAAAAAAAAAAGAATCTGATTGGTGGACCAGCACTCTCCAAATCCCAGCCTCTCCTGATGCTCCCATCCCCCAGACCCCTTTGTTAACCCCTGCCTCCTCTCAGCTTTAAACCCAACCCCCTATTTGTCCCCAGGCAAGATGGAGGAAGGGAGCAGGGCAAATTACTGCTTTTCCTGCCTCATACTTCCAATGATGTCATCCCAAGAGGGGGGAAAAAAGCCATGATGTCACCATGGGACATAATTAGGGGACTCAGATGACACTTAGACTCCGGAAAAGTCCCTGACCTTTCTGAAAACCAATAGCCAGAATGCCTGGAGACAGGCGAGGCCAAGCTCACTGGAAAGGAGCCCAGGACTCTTCATACCATGACTGCTGCTACTCGCTCTTCTGTTCTACTCACTTTGGAATTCAGGGCATGGGCTAACTGTGCCTTTGGCCAAAAACTCTTCACGTAGGCACTTTTGTGAGCTCAAGCCTTCAGGTGAAGATGTTTCTTCCAGTCAGAGTTTATGTTTTTCTGTCCTTGAAGCACATAAACTCATCCCTCAGGACCTGTGGGCGCCAAGAGCATTCTGTTCTGACAGGCTGCCCACTCAGAAAAGGGCAAATACAAGGAGGGGAAACAACTTGCTCTGGCACCAAGGAGAGTCAGAAAAAGGTGGAGGGACTAGGCAGTGGAGGAAGCTGGACTGAACAACTTGATGGATCTTTCACAGGTGACATTCTACCACTCCACACATTACTCTCTATGTGCTGCACACCTAACACAGTCTCTGCTGGGCGCACTTAATTGATGCCTCTTGTTTCCAGAGCAACCTCACCTAGGGCTGAAGGGTGGCCAGCAAGGGAAGGGCTAAGCCTATGTCTTTGAGAACCTATGTCTCTAAAGTGGGGGAAGCAGCCCATTAGTGCATGAACTCAGCCCTAAAGCTAGGTAGAGGGCAGCCCCAGTGGCACAGCGGTTTAGCGCCGCCTGCAGCCCGGGGTGTGATCCTGGGGACCCTGGATCGAGTCCCACATCGGGCTCCCTGCATGGAGCCTGCTTCTCCCTCTGCCTGTGCCTCTTCCCCCCCCCTCTCTCTGTGTCTCTATGAATAAATAAATAAAATCTTTAAAAAAAAAATAAAGCTAGGTAGAACCAGTGGCAGAGGTAGTGAAACAGGGCATCCAGTGGGGGAAATTGTGTGAGTTAAGACCCCAGGGCTTCCACTGAAAATAACCTTATATATCCTAGCAATCAGCACAACCAATCTCAACTAGTCTCTGTCTCTTTCTTCCCTCACAAGAAGTCCATCGGGTGACATTCATTTGTTTAGAATGTATCGAAGTCGAAATTTTGGACTTTGAAAGGACAACAGTCACCACTGTTCTTTTCTTTTTTTCCTCTTCCTCTCTTTTCTTCCTTTCTTTTTTTCCCCCTCATGATACAATGAAGCACAGGTAGGGAGAGAATCAAGATTCAGAAAACGGAGCTGATGGAAGGTAGTTAAGAGAGAAGACTCTCCAGGGAGGTATAAGACTAGGCTTCAGCAGCATCACCCACAAAGGGAAAGCAGATTCCTGCAGTGTGTGGGCTTCTCCGGGGAAGCTGTAAGAGTCTGGGGCTGAGGGAGGTGTCCTCTGGCCAAGGTCTTTCAGAAACAAAGATTCTGTCTTCACCACAGAAAACAGCCTGGAAAGGGCAGAGCCGACTTGGCCAGCCTGGAGAAGAAGCCTTGTCCTTGTGGCTCCCGGTGGAGTGCCAGGGTCAACAGGGTTTGGGGGCTGTAGGGAGTGAAGCCTGTGAGCCCTGTGGCACTCCAGGCAAGTACAGAAATGTGGGAATGTTTTATGTGCCCACTTCTCCCTGAACTCTGGATGACCCTGCCCTATTAAGGCTAAGCCCCAATTCCCTAGAGGCAGGTGGGCTCTGAAGTCCAAAGGCACGGTCCCAGCCCAGGAAAGGGAGGTCAGAGCTCCATGGAGGCTCTGAGGCTGCAAGGGCTTCAGCTGGCATGTCTAGTTAAAGGGATGTGTCCCTGAGGCACTGGCTGAACATCTTAGAATCTAGACATTTGGAGATAAAGGAAGAAGGAAGACAGAATCAAACCAATACATAAGGGCACCTGGGTAGCTCAGGGGTTGAGCATCTATCTTTGACTCAGGTTGTGATCCCGGGTCCGGTCTGGTCCACATCCTATGTCTCTGCTTACAGTCTCTGCCTCTCTCTCTATGTCTCTCGTGAATAAATAAATAAAATCTTAAAAAAAAAAAAAAGAGATCAATCACAAAGATGATGGTGAAAAGAACCCAGAATTGAGGTGGTGCACTGAATAGGGGAGGCACAGGCAGGGGGCTGCCAAGAGCTTTTAGGGGACTTAAAAAAGGCTTCCCGGATGGGGCACCTGGCTGGCTCAGAGGAGCAGGTGACTCTTGATATTGGGGTTCTGAGTTCCAGCTCTGGAGCTGGGTGTGGAGCTCACGTGAAGGGGGAGAAATGGTGCCATGGATTCCCAAAGACTCTGGACCCTCTCACCATCCTTCAACGCCCCAGCGTCTCTCAGCTACACCCCCCTAAGAGTTATCAGGCTCTGGATGGGTTTGCTTCCAATACAGAGGGCTGTAGGGTTTCAAGGGAAGGCTGTCAAGGCAACCCCAGGGGCTCTTGATCTACCTAGGCATTTGAAGCTGGCACTTTACCAAATAAGCTCTACAGAAAGAAGTCTTATTTTCTTCCTTTTCCCGTCTGGAAGCAAAAGTAGGTTGTGTTTCTCCTGCCCCCATTCCTTGGAGATCCCCGAAAGGAGGGCTAAAAGGGCTTCTTGGGTTACCTCATCAAATTGTCAGCCCAGGATATCAGTGCCTGTGCCTTTGGTCCTGGCCACTGCCCCTCGAGGCAACTGGAACCAAAAGCGGTCCCTGGGGCCAGGGGGACCTGCCAGGTGGTTCAGGGACCAGCCGCCAGGGTGCTGTGGGGCAGGCGCTGAACCCCCGGGGCACCGGCCCTGGGGAGTGGGTGGGGGCGATGGGCCACTCCTGGGCTCCCTCCGCTGCTGCTGGGAGGGTGGTGGGAGCCACAGGTGCGGCGGCAGACGCGCTGGCCAGAGGGGCAGGGCCTGGAGGAGGCCTTTGTGCTGGTCGGAGCGGGCCGGCCAGGGCTGGGCTTGCTCGCTGCGAGACTCCGGGCGGGGCAAGCGCACCTGGACAGAGCAGGGGCAGGGGCGTGGGGGGGCAGCCGCGGGGCCGCGGGGTCGGAGGGAAACTGGCCTCTTCCACCTCCTGCATGAGAGTCCCGGCTGACTCTTTCCACCTCGCTCCGCTCCTTTTCTCATCCTCACCTCGGCCCGCGGAGGAGGCGGCGCCCCTGGGGGCGGCAGACGGGGAGCCCGCACCCCCCCGCCGCGGCCCGCACCGCCCCCGCCGCCCCCGCGACGCGCAGTTCACCCTCCGGACCCCAGGTCCCCCCCGCTCTCCAGCGCCCACGCGGCCGGACGGCGCGGGAGGCCAAGTCGCCACAGCGGCCCCGAAGGAGCGGCCGCGGCAGGTCCCGCGCGGGGCAGCAGCGAGCGCGGGGCCGGGGCCGGGGCCGGGGCAGGAGCGAGCGCGGGGCCGGGGCCGGGGCCGGGGCCGGGGCAGGAGCGAGCGCGGGGCCGGGGCCGGGGCCGGGGCCGGGGCCGGGGCCGGGGCCGGGGCCGGGGCAGGAGCGAGCGCGGGGCCGGGGCCGGGGCCGGGGCCGGGGCAGGAGCGAGCGCGGGGCCGGGGCCGGGGCCGGGGCCGGGGCAGCAGCGAGCGCGGGGCCGGGGCCGGGGCCGGGGCCGGGGCCGGGGCAGGAGCGAGCGCGGGGCCGGGGCCGGGCGCGCCGGCGGGACTCACCCCAGAGCAGAGTGAGCGGCTGGGCGGCGGGGACCAGCGCCAGGGAGTACAGGGCCGCCGAGTGGAGCAGGCTCATCAGGACCACGTTCCTCCAGACCACGCCGCGCCGCGGGCCGCCGCCGTCCCCCGGGCCTCCGACCCTCGCCCGGACCTCCTCCTTGGCGCCGCGGAGGGGGACCTGCCCCCCGTCGGCGGCCGGGCCCGGCATGGCTGGGAGAGGCGGGTCCCGGCCGGCGGAGCCCTCGGGCGCGGCGGGGCAGGCGGCCCCTCTCCGTTCTCCCCCTCCTTCGGCCGCTCAGCGAGCACTGAGGATGCAGGTCTCGGCGCCCGGCATCTGTCGCTGGCGAGCCTCCCGCGCGGCTGCAGGCCGGGCTCGGCTGCGAGGAAGGGGAGGGAGCGCCGGGGGGGGGGGGGGGGGGGGCGGGGGGCGGGGCGGGGCGGGAGCAGGAGCCGAGCGGGAGCGGAGCGGCACCGGCCCGGGGAGGGCAAGCGAGCCCTGCAGAGCTCGGCCAATCAGGATCGCCTGCGGGCTCTTAAAGAGGAAGGCGCCCTGCTGGCCTCGGCTGCCCTGCCGGCTCCCCGGCCCCTCCCGGGCGAGCCCTCCGGGCGGGCGGTGGGATGGGGCTCCCCTGACCGGGAGCTCACAGAACTTTGTCGTTTTTGTGTGCTTCTCCAGCTCCAAGAATACCTTTCCCTTTTGGAAGGTCTTTTTTTTTTTTTTTTCTTTTGAAGGCCAAGTCCACTAGTATTGGAAAATTGAAAATAACCTGTCTGGAGTCGCAACACAAGTGAAGGCCGTATCCGTATCCGAGATGAGAATGAGAAGTCCAAGGGTCTCTGCAGGTTCGTCTGGCTCCTCGGGCCGGTGGAGGGATGGAGGGATGGAGGCAGCTGCTCAACTTTTAATTAGGCAGCTGCAGCCAGGTGCACAGTAGGTGCTCAGTTCGTGCCTACCAGAGGATGCACACATGATGTATCAGCCCACAGTGCGCTGCCTGCCCACCGCGCAGCCCCAGATCTGCGCAGCTCTGCTTCCGGCCTGTTCTGGGCTAACCAACGCACTTCTGGACTATCCCCTTAGTTCTCAGTTCATGGAATATTGTAAATTCAGCACCATTGTGAATGGGGCTTTAGAAAAACCACCCAGAATGTTTCAAGGAAAATTGACCCGTGAAAAATTTGTGTGTGCGCACTCTTCTCTTTGCAGATAATTTAGAGCTGTGACGAGGGAGCCCTAATTGCACAGAAGTGCTGGGAGGGGTGAGCTGGTCCTGTCCCAAGCAGGTATGGTTGCACCTAAGGCTGGTGCAGAAGAAAAAGGCCTTAGGACTGGAAGTCAGGGGCTCTGAGTTCTAGTTCTAAGTCAATGTGACCCAGCTTTGCTCTCCAGACACAAATTTCCTTACGGGGGGAACAGAACTAATTTTTACTCTTTTCTCCCAACTTGCAAAAGTCTATGAATGTGAGTTTCAAGGAGCACCATTATGTTGACAAATAAAGCTGATGTTTGGATTACCCATTGTTAGGAATCCTTTCCAGGTTTCTGGGAAAGGGGGAAAAAATTAGAACTGACTGCATAAAAGGGCCATACATGAGTATCTTACTGTTAGCAGACCTGAACCAGTCCAATCAGCTAGATTAAAATAATGTCTGATTTAATGTGGCTGTGGAATTGGGGCCACTGAGGCACTGTTACAGTGGCATTTCAGATGGAGCTGAAATTATAGAATGAAAGGAAATTTGCCTGGTGACTAGCTGGATAAATACTGGTACTGAATAATGACTAGTGAGACAATGGAACATGGAACTAAAGGGATATCAATTTCATTAGCCTGCTCAACCTGGGCTTTATAATGAACCACTTTTTCCCTCACACCAGCCCTCTCCTTCCCATTCCTACCAGACCCACATGCTGCCTGCAGGTCTTTAGTTCAGACTGTCCTTTCTCTCACGGATGGGCTAGTTACTTGGCCAAAAATCTCTGGGTATTATAATGACTCTCCTCACACTCACTCTAACCATGCAGTCATTTATTTGGGATTTATTGGGCACCTGCTATATGCCAGGAGTAGTGAACACTGGGGATGCAAGGATGAATAAGTTTTGGTCCCTGCCCCTAAAGGAGCTCCTCACAAGGGAGGGAAGAGATTCAAACAAATGTAACTTCTTGGCTATGACTTTGGAAGGATAGGAGGGTATAGTCCATTATCAGAAAAAAAAAAATTATTATACATCAAGCATACATACCAAGAGTCCAAGGGAGACAGCAAAACAATTCTTTACTTGACCCCTGGGTACATTGTCTATTGGATAAGCTACTCTGTCTTGAATCTATCTGGAATGAATATCTTCCTCTCCTCCCTCCATTGAGTCAGACTGCATTGGCCAATCATTTCAGCAGGTTGGACTCAGGATGGAGGAGGGGATGTTTGTAGGTGTTGGGGGTGGGGGGAAGTGCTCTTTAGGTCTTTCAGACCCTGCCAACAAAAGGATAATTGAAGGAAAATGATTTTTCCAGATCTAATCTCAAAGTGAAATCTCTACAGATACAAAATATACTTTTGCTGATAGTGACTGTCCCCTGTAGCATATTATGCCATCAGGGCTACTGTCTCTTCCCATCTAAGATCTTTATAAAAGACCTTAGTATATTTTCTTAGCTTTGGTCTAGAACCCAGAAGTGAATGAGTGTTCCACTTACTCCTTAATGGGGGCAATTGGGAGAGTAAACCTTATCCTGTCAAATAAATACTTACCAAAAATGTGGTTAAGGGCCCTAATAGTAATATATACAAGATAAAGTAGAGGAACAAAGGAAGGAATGGTTACAGAGGGAGGGAGGAGGAGGGGTAATATCCGAGTAGCTTTTTTTTTAACTTGATTTTTTAAAGTTTTTTTTTTATTTGTGGTAAAATATGCATAAATCTTAACCATTTTTAAACGTTCAGTTCAATGGTGTTAACTATTAAATAATAAAATAAATATATAAATCTCCACACCTTTTTCAACTTGCAAAACTGAAACTCTATGCACATTAAACAATAATCCCCTATCTCTCTCTCCCTCTCCCTAGCCGGACAACTGTCATTGTACTTTCTATTTCCATGACTTTGACTATTCTGGATACCTGATATAAGTGGAATCATACAGTGTTTGTCTTTTTGTATGACTGGCTTATTTCACTTAGCACAATGTCTTCAAGGTTCATCCATGTTGTATTATGTGTCAGAATTTCCTTCCTGGGATGCCTGGGTGGCTCAGTGGATGAGCGTCTGCCTTTGGCTCAGGGCGTGATCCTGGGATCCGGGATCGAGTCCCACATTGGGCTCCTTGTGCGGAGCCTGCTTCTCCCTCTGCCTGTGTCTCTGCCTCTCCCTGTGCCTCTCATAAATAAATAAAATCCTTTAAAAAAAAAAAAAAAAAGAATGTCCTTCCTTTTCAAGGCCAAATAATATCCCATTGTATGTATTGCTACATTTTGCTTACCTATTAATCCTACAATGGACATTTGGGTCCCTTCCATCTTTTAGCTATTATGACTAATGCTACTATGAATATAGGGATACAATTATTTGAAACTCTGCTTTCAATGCTTTTGGGTCTATACCCAGAAGTAGTATTGATGGATTTATGGTAATTTTATTTTTAATTTTTTGGGGGAACTCCTTCCCATAGCAGGAGCAACACCATTTACCTTCCCACCAACAGTGTGCGAGAGTTTAATTTTCTCCACATCCTCGCTAACGCTTGTTATTTTTGTTGGGGTTTTTTGTTTTGTTTTTTGGATTTTTTTTTTTTTTTTTTTTTTTTTTTTTTTAGATTACAGCCATCGTAATTGATGTGAGGTGATATCATATTGTGGTTTTTATTTGCATTTCCGTAATAGTTAGTGATACTGAGCATCTTTTCATGGTCTTGTTGGCTGTTTGTATGTCATTGTTAGAGAAGCATCTATTTTAGCCCTTTTCCCATTTTTTAAAATTATTTTTAAAAAGATTTTATTTATTATTTATTTCAGAGAGAGAGAGCACACAAGCAGGAGGAGGGAGGGGGAGAAGCAGACCCCACCCCCACTGAGTGGGGAGCCTATCTGGGGCTCACTCCCAGAATCCGGAGATCATGACCTGAGCCAAAGGCAGACGCTCACCCTACTAAACCACCCAGGTGCCCCCCTTTTCCCATTTGTTGTCATTGTTCAGTTATAAGAGTTCTTTATGTACTCTGGATATTAACCTCTTATATAGATAAATTGTTTGGAAATATTTTCTCCCATTCCAAAGGTTGCCTTTTTACTGTTGTTTGTGCCCTTTGATGCATAGAAGTTTTAAATTTTGATGTAGTCCAATTTACTCATTTTTACTTTTGTTACCTGTGTTCTTGGTATTCTATCTAAGAAATCATTGTGAAATCCAGTACCATGAAAATTTTCTCATTTTCTTCAAAGACTTTTTTAGTTTTAATTCTTATGTTTAGATCTTTGATCCATTTGGAGTTCATCTTTAGATCTAGTGTAAGATGGGGGTTTAACTTCATTCTTTTGCCTGTAGATATTCAGTTTTCCAAACACCATTTGTTGAAGAGACTCTCCTTTCTCTATTGAATGGTTTTGGAGAGCATTTGACCATATACTTGAGGGTTTATTTCTGGATTTTATCTTCTATTCCATTGGTCTGTATGTCTGTCTTTATGCCAGTGCCACATTGTTTTGATTGCTGTAGCTTTGTGATACATTCTGAAATCAAGAAGTATAAGACCGCCAACTTTGTTCTTTTTTAAGATTATTTTGGCCATTCGGGATCCATTGAGATTCCATATGAATTTAGGATAGATTTTTCTATTTCTGCAAAAAATTTTCATTGGGATTTTGATAGAGATTGCCATACATCTGAAGATCACTTTGGCTAGTATTGACATCTTAACAATATTAAGTCTCCAGTCCATAAACGTGAGATGTCTTCCTATGTGTCTTCTTTATTTTTTCTCAGCAACATTTGTAGTTTTCAGTGTACAAGTCTTTTGTCTCCTTGATTAAATTTGTCAAGTGAGGACTTCCAAGGAAGCTATCTAATAGAAATATAATGCACATCACAAATTTAAGCCACGTGTATAAATTTAAATTTTCTAGTAGCCACATTGAAAAAGTAGAGAATAAATTTTGATAGTTTCTTTAACCCAATCTATCCAAAATATTATCTTCTCAATGTGTGATCAATATAAAATTATTAAAAATTCTATACTTTTTTTTTCCCACACTGTATCTTCAAAATCAGTTGTTTACATAGTTATAGCAAAGCACATCTTAAAATTCAGGTTAGCCCTATAGCAAGTGCTTAATAGCCCCTTGTGGCTCCTGGCTACCATATTGGAGAGCACAGTTTTGAAGGATGTGTAGTTTATTAGATAAATAAATGGCAGAGGACATTCCAGCAGAGAAAGTAGTGCAAGCAAAAGCTGTTGCATTTGGCATTTAGGGAGGTATCTGGAATATCTAAAGTGAAAGTAGGGAAACAGTGGGAGATGAAGCTGAAATGTCATGTAGTGGGCAGCACATGAAGGTAGGTGGGTCTCATGAATGTCATGCAGAAAGAGCTATGTGGTAGGTGAGGGGAGCCATGGAAAGGCTTTATGCAGCATAATAAGCTAATCAAATTTGTATGACAGAAAGACCACTCTAGAGGAGGTATAGAAAATGACTGGATTGGAGGTAGAGAGAGAAAAGACTGAAGGCAAGAGGACCGGTTAGGGCACTATTTAAAGAGTCTGATCAAGTGAAGAAGAGGGTCAGAAGTAAGGCAAAGTCACAGATTCTGGAGAAGAGGGATAAATCCAAAGAAACTAAAAGAAGAACCAACAGGACTTCATGTTTGATTGAACATGAAAGAGGAAGAAAAAGGAATAGAGGATTCTTTTTGGCTCTCTGGATTTGGTATTCAAGTGAAAGTGTCACTTACTGGGATACTAAATCTGTGCTTATTAGCATCTTTGTAAAATGGGGATAATAATACCTACTTTATAGTATTTTTGTGGCAACTAAAGGTTAGCACAGAGTCTGGCATGTAGTAAAGAGCCCATAAATATTAATCATTATTGTCACCATAATCATTCTAATCATCATTTTGGAGACTGGGACCAAAGAAACAAGAGCAAGTTAAAAAAAGAAAAAGAAGTTTTGCTTTATCAGACATCCAAGTAGATGTGTTCAGATCTAGGCTGGAAGAGAATTTAGTCATAGTTCAATAGTAAAATACATGGCAATAGAAGTAGTTGCCCTGGAAGGTAGAAAAAGTCTGGGTGGAATTCTTGTGAACTACTACTATTCATGAGAATGGTAAAGAAAGAGAAGCCCCTGGTGTAGACTGAGAAGACGAAAAAGGTAGGAGAATCAGCAAAATGTGGGAGAGGATTCACAAAATTGAATGTTACAGAAATGCTATCAAGGAGGGAAAATGAGGAGCTCACTACATACAAAGATCATTGCTGACCTTTGCCAAGGCCTTTTCAGTGAGTTATAGGAACAGACTTTACACAGAAATTTAAGAATAAGGAGGAGGAGACAAGCATAGCATATATATGTAAATCATGTTTTCAAGAAGCTTGGCAGTGAGGAAGGATGGAGAAGCAAAACTGAGTGTGTGTCTAAGGGTTCAGATAAGAGGAATATCAGCACAGTTGTTGGCTAGTGGAAAGATCATGAAAGGTCAAAGGTAAAAACAGGAGGAAGAGGATGCTTGATGGAGCTAGTTTTCTAGGGTTAGGGAGGGGGTTAGGTAAGATAGGATCAGGTGATCAGATGGTTGCATTTTGAACAGAGGAACAGCTTGTTCTTAGAGACTGGAAGGAAATGAGACTGAGGGCAGATAGAGCTTCTGGAGTCAGTAAAGTGAGGGAGGGTGCCACGATAGCCTGTTTCTTTTGCAGGGTGTTGGGCTGGCTGAGAGACAGGGGCACCCAAAATGGTGGACATCTCAAATTGGGCCAAAATGGCTGATCTTCCCGCCAAAGCAGCCATGACCACCACATCATCTCTAGTAAATCAAAGCCTAGACAGGAAACCAAAACTTTCCATCCAGGACTTTCCAGCCAGGGACCACCTCCCATCGTCTGTACTATCCCCACCCCCAGCCAATCACCTAGGGACACGGTGTTAGGCAAGGGACCCACCCGGATCCAGACCGGAACCAATAAGGCTTAAAAACCCCCACACTCCCCAACTCCGGTGCAACTTCCCTGACTGGGCCACCTCTCCGAGTCACGAACCTCGCCCAGGAGTGCTCCCCATTGAAAGCACTCTTGAACCTATTGCCTGGCTCTGCTGTTTTTTTTTAATTTCTCCCCATTCATTTTGGAAAAAACCTAACACAGGGTAGGTCAGGTCATCTGTGGTGTAAGCAGAGTAGGAATTTGGTAGAGAGCTGGAAAAAGTGATGAAGGCTTCCAAGAGCTGTTGAGCAGAACGAAAGGGGAAGCTGACCAAGGACCCTTTAAAAGTTGTTGAGCCAAATTAAGGGCCCAACTCAGAATGGGTGCTCCAATCTTATAATGGCTTCAGTCTGCACAGCTACAGTTACACAGCCTCATTCAGCAGTCTGATGCAATATCCAAATTGAAGTAGGGATAGGGATTTGATAGGAGGACAGGAGAGCCAGGTAATCAAGGTGTTGGTGAGAGAAGTTTGTGCAGAGCCCAGGCTGGGGAAAGGAGATGTGATCAGAAGGAAGCTAAATCAAAGGCACCAATATTTTGAAAAAAGTTGATGAGCAGATTTCTTTGTTAGGGAATGAGAATAAAGTTACTAATGGTCAATGTGCTCCAAGAGTAAAATTTGGGACTTAAGATCTCTAGTGGTAGAAGAGTTTCCAATGATCCACTCCAAGGTGAGGCTACAGGATTATAATAGGAGTGGCTGTTTTTTTTTTTTTTTAAGATTTTATTTATTCATGAGAGACAGAGAGAGAGAGAGAGAGAGAGAGAGAGAGAGGCAGAGACTTAGGCAGAGGGAGAAGCAGGCTCCACGCAGGGAGCCCGATGTGGGACTCAATCCCAGGTCTCCAGGATCATGCCCTGATCTGAAAGCAGGCGCTTAACCGCTGAGCTTTCCAGGCATCCCAGGAGTGGCTGTTTTGGAGATGAGAAGGTTAAAGGAACACTGGTGCTGAGGAGGTTGAGATCTACTGGACAAGACCTTCCCAAGAGTTTGAAATCACACATGACAGGTGTCCAAATTTAGCTGAAGAAGACTGTGAGCCAGGTGCCCAATGGTTTGAGGGGAGGCTTCCTTCACAGGCCAAGTAACAGCTCTCAATTGTCAAGATCATGTGGGTATTTCATTATTTTTTAATCACGCTGGAGAGATGGACTTGCTGCAGTTATAAAACCTGCCTGATCTAGAAGCCAGGGTGCATTTGAAGGGTCCAGACTGGGAAAAGAAGCATAACTGGGTAGGTTGGAGGGATTCAGACCTTCAAAGAACAAATTGTAGCTGCAGCAGGGAACTGTGAAATAAAATCACCTGCTCTATCAGAGGTAATCATTTAAGGCAACTCCCTTGGCACCAGGAAGGGCTACATCTGAAGTTCTTGTGGAATTAAACAAGGAGGCAGGGGACGCTGCCTTTTGGATGAGATCCATGGACAACAACTTCAAATGTAAACAATCTTTGTGCACCTCGGGGTGAAAAAAACACTCATAGGCTTTAGGTTAATTTCAGAGTAGCATAAAGTTGGGAAGTTAGCATCCAAGATTACTAGATTGGTTTTGAGAGGCAGTAACACTATGGGCTTAATAGAAAATTAGTCTTCTCAGCTTCTTCTAGTCACAGAAGGGTCGGTCCCTTTTTCTGTATTAAATGGATTGGAAACATTTCTCATTGAGATTTTATAGCAGTGGATGAGAGGGGAACTTGTTGCTGTAAAATGAATGATTCTATTGCTTTGGATGTGAAGAGAGTGGGGAGTATTTTTTTTTTTTAACAAAAGCCTAGCTTTATTACTTAAAACTTCCCACATTTCCTGACCACCCTTAATAAAGTGCTACAATTTGGCAGCAGGAAACCAGGCATGGGAGATGGCCAGATTTAAAGGCCTTTACTTCCTAATTTTTAGTTGAGTGTCTACTTGATAAAAAATGCACTGGAATACTGAAACCAATCAAAACCTGTCTCATCTGCTGCCCTTGGCATCTTTCCGAGTCATCTTCAGTTTGAATCTCATAACATTCTTTCATTCAATATCTATTTATTGAGCCTCTTCTAGAAGCCAAGCATAAGCTCAGCTGCATGGACAGAGGAGTATATGGCTATGCTTCTGGTCCAGTAGGGAAGCCAGATAGCAATCAAATACTCACTATAAGAAGACCACAACACAAACTCTAACAGATGCTATGGAGGGATCACTGATCATCTTTTAATGACCCGGTTATGGCAAGGTAACATTTGTGAATACCTACACTACATTCCCCTTTGATCAACGCATGGCTGAAACCAAGGTGCACAAACCAAAGCAAACCCCCCCCCCATGTCTCTCTCTCCCCCTGCTGTGAAATCCCAGCTCTCTGAAATAAATGAATAATCCTTATTATTGTGACAGAAGAAAGACAGTATTGACAAGGTTTTCACCCACATCTCTTCCAGCTCTCCAGTTCCCCTTCACCCACAAACATCTGCCCCATTTTCTTTTAGGATCCTTATTTTGGTTTCCAAGGGCAGATAAACGTAGAGAAGTTCTTATTTACTTCTCAGTATTAGCAGCGTGATTGTTTCTGTTTCAATGACCTCTTTCTCTCCCTGCTGTGTCAATTACCACAGGCTGCTCTTAAAAGGCAAAGGCCCCTGTTGTTCTCAGGCGGGAAGGGGGCATTTGTAAATAGAGTTCAGGAATGTCAAAAGGGTGACCCAGATTTGCAGCACCAGAGAAAAAACTAGTTCATTGTTGAGTATCTATCGTATGTAATCAAATGTGGCCTATTCTTGATGTGGGGAACAGGTGTGTAGAAGGGTTAATTTCATGGTAATATAGATCATTACAGAGGGGGAACTCACTACTTAAGGACCTCAAGGCCAAGCAAATGTATTTATTCCAAGTCCTCAAATTAGAAACTTTTTTTTTTTTATTGCTTGCGTACTTATTTCCAACCAAGGAAAGTGCTGCATTGATTTTTCTTCAAATTAGCAGTGAAATTAATTCTACAAAAGGAAAAAAAGGTATTCAAATATAAATAGGCCTGAGCTCTGTCATCTTTCTTCAAAGCTTTGGTGCTTATCCAAATTTGCTTTCCATTCCCTTTAAGGGAAAATACAAAGTTAATATACAAAGATGCTGTAGGAAAGATAGATGGAAAACAAACTTCCAGAGCTGGAAGTGAAATTAGAGATCATCTAGTCCTACCTCTCATTTTACAAATGGGAGGCAGAAGTGGTGGCATTTGACTGACAGTAAGTGGCAGAGAAGACACTGAAACTGTTTTTTGACTCTCAGACAGGTGCTCTTCTACACTATCCCCTATGCAACTTTTTACTGTGACCATCCAGGGTTTCCCTCCAGTAGGTAAAGGTTGTTTTGGTCTACTCTCTCCCTGCTTTTCTCTAAATTGCACCCTTTCCTTTGGGAAACTGTCCCATGGGGTTCTGGTGGGAGCTTCAAATCACTGTGCTCATCCTATATGTGGGCCAGCCAGTTCTGGTATCCTATCTCTCTGGGCACAGAACTCAATTAGGTAGTGAGCATGAGACCCAGGAGGGAGCAACTGGAGTTGTCTTTGTGATCAGTTTTAGGGTACTGTGAGAGGTTTCCTCTCCCCTTGGTATATCACAAGCCATGGAGATGTAGGCTTTGGGCTGCCAGGCGCCCTTTTCCCTAGCACATAGAGAACCTGCTTTAAAAAAGCCAACACGCAATGCTCAGTAACTTTATCCACTTATTATAAACATATTCCTTGTTTGTGGGAAATGCCAGGTCTCTGCAGACTAATAGGAGGGAAAAGAGCAAGGGATCCTAGGTGGCGCAGAGGTTTGGCACCTGCCTTTGGCCCAGGGCGCGATCCTGGAGACCCGGGATCAAGTCCCACATCGGGCTCCCGGTGCGTGGAGCCTGCTTCTCCCTCTGCCTGTGTCTCTGCCTCTCTCTCTCTCTCTCTGTGACTATCATAAATAAATAAAAATTAAAAAAAAAAAAGAAAAGAGCGAAATTGGAAAGCAGAACTCATTTTTGTTGCAGCAGCAGTTATTTTGAATAAAATGTGGTTTTGTGGAAACAATATGCTTACTAGGCTGAGGTCTGGGGTTGAATTCAGATTCTACTGCTTACCAGTTGCACCAGGAAAGCTGAGGTCCCTTCAAGGTGTTCAAGCAGCACCTCTCAGTAGAGGACTCTGTGGACTTGATCTCTCCTGAAGACTCCTTCGGGCAAAAAAGGTGGTCAGGAAGGTTATCAGTTACTTGGAAATACAGTCAGAGGGACAAGAAGTTAAAGTGAACTTTGGTCACTTTTAGGGGATGGTTGCTTTCCTTCTACACTACTGAAGTCTGTTTTGATATTCCATTCCACCACACATTCTAGTCCTCCTAGAGTGTGGGGTTCCTTTACTGAGCGAAGTACAAGATGAAATGATTTCTTATCGTTAACCAAATCATACTTGTTGGCCAGCCTTAATGGTTTCCTTGAATTACTACCCTTTTACTTACCAGAAAAAACAGTCTAGAACTTTCCTCTTCTAATAAAATTTGAATCCATTCTGTTCCTATAGTAAACTCCCAGCTGGTTCATTTTTACGTCGCCTGCCTGGAAATGTTTGGACATCAAGTTTTCCTACTGAACTGTATGAAGCCTGTTATAAATACCTACTGAAGTAAAGAAACCAAGTTAATGGGGCGCCTGGGTGGCTCAGTAGGTTAAGCATCTGCCTTTGGCTCAGGTCATGATCCTAGAGTCTTAGAATCAAGCCCCATGTGGGGCTCTTTGCTCAGTGGGGAGTCTGCTTCTCCCTCTGCTTCTGCCCCTCCTCCTACTCCTTCTCTCTCTCTCTTTCAAATAAATAAATAAATATTTTAAAAAACAACAAACAAGTTAATAACAGCACTAAAGTGCTACTCTCTAGAGCTGAGAAGTGAGAATACCTTTAAAGGTATAAAAGAGGGATCCCTGGGTGGCTCAGTGGTTTGGCGCCTGCCTTTGGCACAGCGTGTGATCCTGGAGTCCCGGGATCGAGTCCCATGTTGGGCTCCCGGCATGGAGCCTGCTTCTCCCTCTGCCTGTGTCTCTGCCTCTCTCTCTCTATGTCTATCATGAATAAATAAATAAAATCTTAAAAAAAAAAAAAGGTATAAAAGAGATAAAGGAAGATGTTTGAGACAAAAATTTCATTAGGATTTACTTCATATACACTAAAATTCCAACAAACTCTTGTATTTTTTTGAAGTAGAAAGTTTCCTGTACTTCGCAAGGCTTCTGAAGCCATCCCTGCTCTGACCCCACATTTGCACAACATGAACCCACTAATTCACAAAAGGTGGTTTTAGAAAGGTCATGGACTGGGATATTACAAGGCACAGCAATAAAAGCAGGAACAGGCCTACCTGATGAACAATAGCCTTACAGGTCTATGGAATGTCAGGCAAAAATCGAATTCAAATTCAACAGGGAGTGCATCTCCATTAAAACAAAGACTTCAGACATTACTGGGTAATGATGATTATACAAAGTCATTCTAGGTGTTTCAGACTAACAACATTGCTTGCTAAATAAATACGTTAGCAGATCTCTGGAAACATGAGTCCAGAATGCAAAAAACATGTAACATAGTTATACCAAAGTCTATTTTCGGGGTGCCTGAGTGGCTCAGTTGGTTGGGCATCTGACTCTTGATTTCAGTTCAGATCATAATCTCAGGGTGTGAGGTCTGACTCAGGCCCCATGTTTGGCTCCTGCTCAGCAGGGAAATCTGCTGGAAATTCTTTCTCTTTCCCTCTGCCCCTCCCCCTATGAATGTGCACACTCTCTCTCAAATAAAAAAGTCTATTTCCTTTTGCTGGATTTTATTAGCTTTTTTCAAGATATACACCAAACACGTTAAAACTCACACATCACTTTCCTTTCCAACTAGGGCCCGGCAGAATGGCTCCCGCAAAGAAGGGTGGCGAGAAGAAGAAGGGCCGTTCTGCCATCAACGAGGTAGTGACCAAAGAATACACCATCAACATTCACAAACGTATCCATGGAGTGGGTTTCAAGAAGCGTGCCCCTCGGGCACTCAAAGAGATCTGGAAATTTGCCATGAAGGAGATGGGAACTCCAGATGTGCGCATTGACACCAGGCTCAACAAAGCTGTCTGGGCCAAAGGAATAAGGAATGTTCCATACTGTATCCATGTGTGGTTGTACAGAAAACGTAATGAGGATGAAGATTCACCAAACAAGCTCTACACGCTGGTTACCTACGTACCTGTCACCACTTTCAAAAATCTACAGACTGTTAATATGGATGAGAACTAATCGCTGATTGTCAAATAAAGGTATAAAACTTTCAAAAAAACAAACAACAAAAACAAAAAACCCCAAAAAACCTCACACATCCCATTCCTCTGTGAAGAGGTAAAAAAGCAAACAGCTGGCAATGAAGAAATGGTACAATTTGACTCCCACGAGGCTTAGATGCACCTGTGCAACCTGGGCCCAAGGGACTGGTACAGTTACAAAGCACCAATGCTATAGAAATGTAGATGAAACAAGTAGTGTACCAGAAAAAGTGGAAATATAGGGCTAATGTGACTGCTTTTTCTTTGTAATCTAGTTTAGTTGAAAGATTTGGCTTTTTTTTTTTTTTTTTTTTTATGATAGTCACAGAGAGAGAGAGAGAGGCAGAGACATAGGCAGAGGGAGAAGCAGGCTCCATGCACCGGGAGCCCGATGTGGGATTCGATCCCGGGTCTCCAGGATCGCGCCCTGGGCCAAAGGCAGGCGCCGAACTGCTGCGCCACCCAGGGATCCCCTTTTTTTTTTTAAGATTTTATTTATTAATGAGAGATAGAGAGAGAGGCAGAGAGGCAGAGACACAGGCAGAGGGAGAAGCAGGCTCCATGCAGGGAGCCCGATGTGGGACTCGATCCCGGGACCCCAGGATCACGCCCTGGGCCGAAGGTGGTGCTAAACCACTGGGCCACTGGGGCTGCCCAGATTTGGCATATTTATCTGTAAGACTAAATAGTTAAGATTTTCTGTGCATAGATAGTCCCTCTTGTTGAGATGCTACCTGTGACATCCTCAGCATTTGGTGAACACCCACAGATCTGTCAGTGGTTCCATTGGGAATGCTGCCATTATAGAGGTGGAACAGAATCAAGAGCGGCGCATGCATACTTATGTATGTATGCATACACTACTTGCTGAATCTTCAGGACAGTTCCAAATGATGTCTCCACCAGCAGAAGAGTCAACAGTTGACCTTGCAGTCACTCTTGGGTGAACCCAAATCTGGCTCAGGAGACAAATAGTTATCAAGAAAAGTGTTAACCAGTTACCATCCCTCCCTTTGCCTTCTAGGTGGGTGTTAATCAGGGTACATCTGGTTGCCAGGAACTCTACTGTATCTTTCTGTCCTCCTGGGTACATGGGAGTTTTCTGAATCCAAAGGAATATATAGGCTCATTGGGCTCTCAGTCAAGTTTAAAGCAGTTGTTCTCAACTTTTTCCTGCTGCCACGCTATTCAAATGCACAACTACCTCTATCAGCTATGTTTCCCATTACATACAGATTCTCCAATGGGGCCTAAGAATATATCCATCCCACTCAGCACAAAGGGCCGCATGAAGAAGAATGGAGAAGAGCAGGTGCGATATAGAAATGCATCTCCCAGAGATCTGATACACCTCCTGGCTGACACCCAGGTCCACCTATCAGGTTTCCTCTCACCCCTTTCTTTGTTTCAAAATTCAGTAGGTTAAAGAAATAAAAAGCACCCAACAAAGGGCAAAACTGAACAAATTTGGGATTCAGAAAGAATGACTCATCACTATGCATGAAGTAATGGCAAGGGTACAGCTATAATCTTCCCAAACTAAAGAACAATCCACTACAACTTTGTGTAAGACTAACTTTATACAGAGGTGCCTGAATTATCCAGGTATACAATGCAATGTCTTTGGAATTGAAAACATTAAAAACAGGCTCATTTACAAAATCAAGTTGAAAATTTTTCTCTAGAACACAAAAACTTTTTTTTTTAAATTTTTATTTATGATAGTCACAGAGAGAGAGAGAGGCAGAGACATAGGCAGAGGGAGAAACAGGCTCCATGCACCAGGAGCCCGACGTGGGATTCGATCCCGGGTCTCCAGGATCACGCCCTGGGCCAAAGGCAGGCGCCAAACCTCTGCACCACCAGGGATCCCCACAAAAACTTTTTAAAAGTTGTTCTGCTTTTCTTCATGAAAACAAGCTACACTCTTTCCATAATCTCCTTTTATCTTCATACTTCAGAGACAACACAATATTTTAGGTTCAGCTCGTCTTACCACCGTCCATTTATGTGGAATTTCTCAAGGTTACAAGCCATGTTGAAAAATGTCTCCACAGTAGGGAGAAAAAAATATCACAATGCTGTATTGAAAAAGGAAAGATAATGGCTGCTTAGATGTCAGTGACAAATTGTTTTTTACACTCATACTTGTAAAATCTTTGGAGTTGGCCAGGGCTCTACTGCCACCTACTCTTGTTTCTCATCTTTTGGGAATTTGTTCTTTTTGTAAAATGCTGCCAATTATGCCATTATCATTTCAGGGTAAACATAACACAAATTCTAACTATAAGGGCAATAGATGAAAAAAATTACAAGAGGCTAGCCTGCTGTTCTGATGGAGTCTTGGGCTGACCCCATAGTTGAGGGTTAGCTGTAGAAGACCAAGCTGCCACTTTAGTCAGTGAGTCACAGAACTAAGACTACTATATACTCCCAGGAGACAGAAGGCAGGGTGCTGAGAGATCACCCCAGTCCTGAGGTTCCAATGTTTACACACGCTATCAAGGTCCACCTTTTTTTAGTTATAAAACTATTCTGAGCTAAACGCTGAGTGATTAATTTTTAAAAGAGAGGTTGTATTTGGTAAGTGGGGAATCCCAGCAAAACAAAGTGAGAGGTTCTTGAAAATTACTTCACCCAGAATGTACAAAACCTGAGGAACACTCTTACTCACTACTCTTACTCCTTGAAACAGCAACTCTATCTCCATGGTAGTCAGAATGTTTATTTTCTAGTTTTCCAACCTACTTAGGTAGAATTACATAATGTAACAATGAAGAATTATTAGTATCTAATTCTCAAGACTTTATGGGGACCATTATCTTTTGTTTACCATACTGTTAAGACAAATTATAAAAAAATCACTTGACAGAAAAACTGCCTGAAAAATATCTGCCTTTGATTCAGGAGGTGACAGAAATTAAAGTTTTCCTTCTAAACTTAAACCCCAGGGCTCTGTGTGACTTTTAAAAAAATGGATGAACAAATTCCAAATATAAAATGGAGATAATTTAATCTTAAAACTCAAGCAGAATATTGAAAACATTAATAGAAAAAAGTCCAATGTATTCCACAGAACAAAAAAATCAGTCTTTTCCAATGGATATTTAAAGCTAGTGATCCCACTCTTCATTAATCTTTGCTAAAATCTATGTAAACCTCTAGATTTAGTTATTTGTTCAGAACCGGAGTGAAGCCAAAGACACAAAAAATAGGGATTAAACTAAACTGTGAGCAGTTGTTTAAAAAAAAGACTACGTACACATAAAATAGGATTACATACTTTAATCTGATTGACATGGAGGAAGTAGGGAGGACACGAAAGAAACTTAGGTTTTAGCTCTGTTTTATGCATAACCAGATGCTCCTTTTCCAAAAAGTATACTGAGGTTTTAAAAACCACATTTTATCAGAATACTTCAGGAAAACACACTATGTGTAATCCAGGAAATACACTATTTGCAGAATATGAAAATCATCATGAGCAATAAAAGATTAAAACAAAAGAAAGCACCTGGGTTTTGAGCAGTTCTAAAATAAGTATTATCTGCAGAAACAGTGTAAATGCTCTTGACTGGCTGCTATGGAAACATGCTAATGAGGATTGGTCCATATCTTAACATTTTTTAAAATGTTTCTTTGGAAAAATGGCTGGGCTGGGAGTAAAGATGTCCTTTTAGACACCCAGCTTATTGGCCTGGGTGAGAACGACTTTGAGAACTGGCATGAAAGCTGAGGTCTCACTGAAGTTGCTGGTGCTAACGATGTGGGTATGGATAGTCAATCCTTCTGAGTAGTTTCGCGATTCAATGCTTCTCGCAATGCTGTGTAGACCATTGATGATTGTGGGTGAAAGCTGAAATAAAGGTAGAATCAAGAGGAAAAATTAGTAGATAAGGAATAATGTCCCATAAGCCCTTATATTTAAAAGGAGATTGAAACAAATATAAAAAAGCAAATAAACCATTTAGCTTTTCTAGAAATAGTTTCTTGGACCAAGCAACTCTTTAAGTTATAAGGTAGAACCATGACAAATGATTTATGTAAGGAAATTATTATGAATTATGAACATGTATGAATCAGGTATTTTTCTATAGAAAAGAAGCCAGCTTTCCTCCCCCAGGCTGAAATACTAATGTCTTTCTCCACTTAAGAGCTTTAATTTTTCAAATATTTTAGATACAGCCTCACACCTTTTAAAATTTTTCCCAGGCATATGAATTTAAAGGTTCTTTTCTTTCTTTTTTTTTTTTTTAAAGATTTTATTTATTTATTCATGAGAGACACAGAGAGAGGCAGAGACACAGGTAGAGAGAATCAGGCTACTCAAGGGGAGCCCAACACAGGACCCGATCCTGGGACCAGGATCATGCCCTGAGCCAAAGGCAGACGCTCAACCGCCAAGCCACCCAGGCGTCCCAATTTAAAGGTTCTTAATCACTTATCTCAAAGTAAGGGCCCAATTTATTTTAATACAGTGTCTACAATAGAGACACTGAACTTGTAGTCTACCTGTATTTGTAGCGCAACAGCCCTCCATCAGTACTGAATTTATCAATTTTTAACTGCTTTTTGTAATCTTACCATCTCTTAAAACCATAAAAGCTATAGCTATTTGTTCCCCCCTTGCCCCATGTCCTTACTTGGGTTATATGCCCAAACTTTTGAGGGAAGAATTTACTTTGGATCAGTCCATGGACCACACCACTTCCACTGTTACAATTTTCTTTGGTTTGGTTCTCATGAGATAAATGGTTATTTTTATCTGATGAGATTCATGTAAGGAATGGAGAAGAAGAATGTTGAAATGCAATTAAAGTGAACAAAGGTCAGTTACCTTAGGGCCAATACAAGCCAGATTATTATTTCTACTCTTCTTTTTTTTTTTTTTAAGATTTTATTATTTATTTATTCATGAGAGACAGAGAGAGAGAGAGAGACAGAGAGAGAGGCAGAGACACAGGCAGAGGGAGAAGCAGGCTCCATGCAGGGAGACTGACGTGGGACTCGATCCCTGGTCTCCAGGATCAGGTCTTGGGCTGAAGGCGGCGCTAAACCGCTGAGCCACCCGGGCTGCCCTTATTTCTACTGTTTTTTTTTTTTTTAATATTTTATTATTCATTCATGAATAATATTTTATATTATTATTTTTTAAGATTTTATTATTCATTCATGAAAGACACAGAGAGGGAGAGAGGGAGAGAGGCAGAGACACAGGCAGAGGGAGAAGCAGGCTCCATGCAGGGAGCTCGACTTGGGACTTGATCCTGGGTCTCCAGTATCACGCCCTGGGCTGAAGGCGGTGCTAAACTGCTGAGCCACCTGGGCTGCGCTCTTTTGTTAGAAGAAGAGTTAAAATTGCACCCCTACCTCACAAACACACACACATTCCCAATAAATGATATTTATGATTCAGCTAGAGAGAGCCCATTCTGTAACTGTCATCACAATTTTGCCTCCAAATATATTACATATGAGTGCTTATGACATGCTTATTTACTAGCAACTAGGAATAAATGATTATCATAAATCCTTCTTTTTTCCCACAAACTTACTGTCTGTTCCCTAAGTTTATCATACAGAAACTCCAAGCGTTTGCTGGCATCATCTAGTTTCCTCTTGGTTTGCTGTGGGAGAGGAAAAACAGATGTGTTATATTTGAATATTTAACTTTTATCCAAAGACCTCGTCCTATCTCATTTCACTAACCCTTACACTCATTATGCTGAACAGCTTCATATTATAAAGAAATGGAGGCAACTATGATTCAGAAACTTGAATAGACAAAGTTCAGTAATCTATTAATGGGGGTAGGGTAGGAGCATAAGGGGCTTCCTTCTGGAGTATAAAATGGAGTAGTGGTTGGATTTCATGTGTAAGCCTGCTGACAAGGTGTGTGCATGTATAACTACATTATCTACAAGCAATAAGAAGGGCCATCTGGAAGCAGTAGTGAGTTACTGTATTACAAAAAAAGATCAAAAAAAAAAAATAAAAAAATGAAAAAAAAAACAAAAAAAGATCATCTAAGGAGTTACTGTAAAATATGGGTGCTAGCAGGCAAACATAGAGGTGAACTGGAATCTTATTTAACCTTTCAAAAATATTACTTATATAATTAGTCATATGTGGCATGTTTAATCTTGCTTCTTCCTGAGCTTTTTTTTTTTTTTTAAAGTAGGCTCCATGCCCAGCATGTAGCCCAACTTGGGGCTTGAACTCATGACCTCCAAGATTAAGACCTAAGCTGAGATTACAAATTAGACTCTTAATCGACTGAGCCACCCAGGTGCCCCTCTTGCTGAGCTTTTAAAACACCAAGAAAAAAACAAAGAAAATTACCTTCTGGTGGCTTAAGATTACCAAGAGCAAAGTAGTAAAATGAGTTCTTTTTTTTTTTTTTTTTTTTTTATTTATTTATGATAGTCACAGAGAGAGAGAGAGAGAGGCAGAGACATAGGCAGAGGGAGAAGCAGGCTCCATGCACCGGGAGCCTGATGTGGGATTCGATCCCGGGTCTCCAGGATCGCGCCCTGGGCCAAAGACAAGCGCCAAACCGCTGCGCCACCCAGGGATCCCGTAAAATGAGTTCTTAAATCAGAGTCCTCCTACCTCCCACTCCTCATACTAGAAGTATAGTGAGAGAAAACTACTCTAAAACTAAAATTAAAGGTTTCAATTACAATGTGATTAATCTAATGATGTACATTATGCAACCGCCTTAGAAGTGACATTGTTCTTCACTATTAATAAATATTAATATTTAATATTAACACTTATGTCTCATGGACCTCAAATTCTATTGGGTGGGAAAAAGATACAAAATAAACAATATGCTGTATATGAGATGATGACGAATGCCATGAAAAAAAGTTTAATAGAGTGAGGGGTTAGAAGTGTTGGGAGTGTGAGGTGGTAAAGAAAGGCCAGATAGCTACTGAGACATTTGAGCAGAAGCCTAGAGCACATGTGGAGTGAGTAATACAGTTATGTGAGGGAAGAATTCCAGGCAGAAGGAGCAGCAAGGGGCAGCCCGGGTGGCTCAGCGGTTTAGCGCCGCCTTCAGCCCAGGGCATGATCCTGGGGTCCCGGGATCGAGTCCCATGTCAGGCTCCCTGCATGGAGCCTGCTTCTCCCTCTGCCTGTGTCTGCTTCTCTCTCTCTCTGTGTCTCTATGAATGGATAAATAAAATCTTAAAAAAAAAAAAAAAAAAAAAAGGAACCCATAAAAAAAAAAAAAAGGAGCAGCAGCAAGTACAAAGCTGTCCATGCTGACATGCTCTTGGTATGTTGGAGGAAGGAATGTCAATGTGTCAGACACGAGGAGAAAGGAAAAGTTCCTGAGTTTTTGCCCACTGAGTATGATGCTAACTGTGGGTTTTTAATTTAAGGTCTTTATTATGTTGAGGTATGTTCCCTCTAACATCAACTTTGTTGAGGGCTTTTATCATGAATGGATTTTGTACTCTGTCAAATGCTTTTTCTTTTCTTTTTTTTTTTTTAAAGACATGGGGGATTTTATTTTTTATTTTATTTTTTTTAATTTTTATTTATTTATGATAGTCACACATTGAGAGAGAGAGAGAGGCAGAGACATAGGCAGAGGGAGAAGCAGGCTCATGCACTGGGAGCCCGATGTGGGATTCGATCCTGGGGCTCCAGGATCGTGCCCTGGGCCAAAGGCAGGCGCTAAACCGCTGTGCCACCCAGGGATCCCTCAAATGCTTTTTCTGCATCTATTAAAATGACTGTGTAATTTTTATCCTTTCTTTTGTGGATGTGATGCATCACATTGATTGGTCTGTGAATATTCATGAATTTATATGTCATCCTCATGCAGGGGCCATGCTAATCTTTCTATTGGTCCAATTTTAGTATATATGCTGCCGAAGTGAGCAATGATTGATTTATGAATAATGAACAACCCTTGCATCTAGGGAATAAATCCTACTTGATTGTGGTGAATGATTTTTTTGTTTGTTTTTTGGTGAATGATTTTTTTAAAAGATTTATTTATTTATTTATTTGAGAGAGAGAGAGCATGTGTGTGAGAAGACGGGGAGAGGCAGAGGGAGAAGGAAAAAAATCTCAAGCAGACTCTGCACTGAGCATGGAGCCTGACTTGGGGCTTGATATCATGACCCTGAGATCATGACCTAAGCCAAAATCAGGAGTTGGATGCTCACATGACTGAGCCACCCATGAAAGATTTTTTTTTTTTATTTTACTGTATCAACTTACCAACACCATTTTTCACAGAACCAGAACAAATAATCCTAAAATTTGTATAGAACCACAAAAGGTCCCAAATAGCAAAAGCAATCTTGAAAAAGAACAGCAAAGCTGAAGGTGTCACAATTCTGGACTTCAAGTTATATTACAAAGCTGTAGTAATCAAGACAGAATGGTACTGGCACAAAAATACATACAGATCAATGAAATGGAATAGAAAATCCAGAAAAATTCCACATGTATTACATGGTCAATTAGTCTTCTACAAAGGAGGCAAGAATATGCAATTGGAAAAATCAGTCTTTTCTACAAATGGTGCTGGGGAAACTAGACAGCTACATGCAAAAGAATGAAACTGGACCATTTTCTCAAACCATAAACAAAAGTAAACTCAAAATGGATTAAAGACCTACATGTGAGACTTGAAACCATAAAAATCCTAGGAGACAGCACAGGCAGTAATTTCTCTGACATCAGCCTTAGCAACATTTTTCTAGATATGTCTCCTCAGGCAAGGGAAATAAAAACAAAAATAAACTATTGGGACGTCAAAATAAAAAGCTTCTGCACAGTGAAAGAAACAATAAACAAAACCAGCAGCCAATAGCCTACTGAATGGGATATTTGCAAATGACATATCTGATAAAGGGTTAGTATCCAAAATATATAAAGAACTGATATAACTCAACACTCCCTCAAAAATAATCCAATTAAGGGATGCCTGGGTGGCTCAGCAGTTCAGCTTCTGCCTTTGGCTCAGGGCATGAAAGGACAGAGTCCCTATCGGGCTCCCTGCGAAGAGCCTGCTTCTCTTTCTGCCTATGTTTCTCCCTCTCTGTGTCTCTCATGAATAAATAAAATCTTAAAAAAAAAAAAAAATCCAGTTAAAAAATGGGCAGAAGACATGAATGATATTTCTTCAAAGAAGACATTAGGTAGCCAACATACACATGAAAGGATGCTCAACATCACTGATCATCAGGGAAATACAAATCAAAGCTATAGTGAGATAGCACCTCACACCTGTCAGAATGGCTAGAATCAGAAACACAAGAAAGAATATAGTGTTGTTGAGGATGTGGAGAAAAAGAAATCCTCTTTCACTATTAGTAGGAATGCAAACTGGTGCAGCCACTCTGAAAAACAGTCTGGAGGTTCCTCAAAAGTTAAAAACAGAACTACCTTATGATTTAGCAAGTGCATTATTGGATATTTACCCCCAAAATACAAAATGCCAATTCAAAGGGATACATGAACCCCTATGTTTACTGTAGCATTATTTACAATAGCCAAATTGTGGAAGCAACCCAAATGTCTATCAATAGATGAATGGATAAAGAAGATGTGGTATATATATATATACAACAGAATATCATTCAGTCATAATAAGAATGAAATCTTGCTATTTGCAATAACATGAATGGAGCTTAGAGGGTACAATGCTAAATCAAATAAGTCATTCAGAGAAAGACAAATATATGATTTCACTCATATGTGGAATTTAAGAAACAGAATAAACTACCAAAGGGAAAAGAGAGAGAGAGAGACAGACAGAGACAAACCAAGGAACAGACTCTAAACTATAGAAAATAATATGATGTTTTCCATTTCCCACAGGGAAGGTGGGTGGGATGGGTGAAATAGGTGATCAGGATAACGAGTACACTTATCATGATGAGCACTGAGTAATGCACAGAATTGTCGAATCAATATATCATACACCTAGAATGAATTAAAAAAAAAAAGGAGGAAGAGATGACACTATCAAGGATAACATTACAAACTAAGTCATGCTGTAAAATTATGGTGGTGTCTGGACATAACTCAAGTAAAAAGAGGAATAAAGCCATATCACAAAAATGATTCCAGCTAGTGATTAAAAGGATTTGTATGGAGGGGAACCCTGACAGTCCCTGCTCAAAGCTAATCTCATCTACCTACCAGCAGAAGCCCTACCCCAGTGGCAGAGTCAGCTGGACAGGACAGGCTATTAGGACTTCTCCCCTATTTATAGGAATTATAGGAACAGTTTGTCTTTTGTGGTTCTCTTCTGCCCAAGGCTCCTTTGGACCCAGAATGAAGACGATATGCTGACACAGAGGAGTTTAAACTCAACAAAAATTTATTGAGCTGGGTTGTGTACTAGGTGTCTTATCAACCGCCCTATACTGACTCATGCCTGAAGGAGGGTTGGAGTTTTCCTTCATTTTTATTAGGACTCTTCTATTTTTGAATGTGCCCTATTTGGAGGTGTTCACAGGGGACAGTGTATGCTAGACTGCTTCATCTGCTCATTGTTCCTTGCTTAGTGCTTCCATCACTTCCAGAATGCTAGGCACGAAGGTTTATGTTAACCTTTCCCTGCTTCTGCTTTCCTGACATATTTAACACAGGGAATAGCCTTCCAAAAGACCAGAAGAAAGCTGCACATGTTAATACTCAATGTTTTATGAAACAACAAATTCCAGAAGCTGTTTTTCAAGCAGACAAGTGGCCAGTGGATAAATAAATATATTCAATGTTTGTTGGCAGAAATTGAAATTTCATCTAAAACAAGACCAGCTTTGTAGGATTTTTGTTGTTGCCAATACACAGGCATCCTCTAGGTAAACTAATAAAACCAGTTGCTTTAACTATGAATATGACTCTAATACCTAAAACAATTTTTTTAAGTTTTTTTTTCTTAAAGATTTTATTTATTCATGAGAGACAGAGAGAGAGAAAGACAGACAGACAGACAAAGGCAAAGGGAGAAGCAGGCTCTATGCAGGAAGCCCGAGGTGGGACTCGATTCTGGGACTCCAGGATCACGCCCTGGGCCGAAGGCAGACGCTCAACCACTGAGCCACCTAGGTGTTCCAAGATTTTTGCAAAGTTATACATAAGATTATCTATCTACTTTTAAAAACTTTGCTCTAAACTCAGAAAGAAAGCCCAAACTTGAATTTCTTTTTTTTTTTTTTAAACTTGAATTTCTTACACACCACCATTCTGTTCTATTTAAGTGCCAAACATGAGGTTTGCTGATGAGAGGCAATACAGGATAGTGGCTGAGAGCATAAATTCTGGACCCAAACTGTGTTTGAATTCTGGCTCTGACCTTGGGTATTACTTAACTGCTTTTTTGCCTTAATTTGGTCATCAATAAAATAAAGATGACTAATAACCCTGGGGTTATTGTGAGGATTAAATTATTTATATATAATAGAAATTATAATACATTTTTATATGTAAAGCAAACTATGTAAATGCTAGTTTTACTACTATTGTACAAACTTCTAAAGTGTATCTTGTAAGACTCTGTGCAATTACAGAAGAGCTCCATAAATGAGATTATTTTAAATAAGCAAAATATGAGAAAAAAATACATACGGGATCTGTGGCTGAAGAGAGGCAGCGCTGAATAAGATCCTCAAATGTGGTCTTCAGAATGAGGTGCTCATCTGGAATAGGTTTTTTGGTAATTTTTTCTGTTGGCAAAGACTGCACATGCTGGAAGAAATAATATCATAAAATGACCAGAAATGACCAGAAACTACCTATACACAAAGCCCTAAAAGTGTGACAAAGAGAAACCAACTAACTACCTTGTAGATAGGCTGTTAAAATCAAATGACAAATTAACATGTGAAATCCCTTGGGATAAGTAAAATGAAAATCACATATTCAGTAGAAGGTACAGGCTTCTACAGCTTTGATTTTCAAAAACAGAATTGGATATAAAGTATCTGATCAATTATGGAACATATGCTGATCACTACAGTATGTATCTGGTGCAAAGTAGACAGCCAGTAGGAAATAAAAAGAACAGGCATTTAAAAAGTTTGGCTAGTTAGAGTGGCTGCTTGCTCTGCTTGTTGGCTCATTTATCTTGGCATTCTTCTAGTCTTTGGTTTACTCTTGGAGGCTGGTAACTGGGCTATCATCAAACTGCAAGATTAAGTCAAAAGTTGGAATGGAAGAGACCACCATGTTACTGAATGCATAGCTGGAAAAACAAAGAAGGAATGTTTAAGTTTTTAAAGTTCTGATTTATTAGTTCATTCATTCAAAAAATATTAGGCAATTATGTGCCAGGCACTGGCTATGTATTTGCAAGCCAATTCAGAAGTGATCTCAGCTCTCTGGCAGTTTATAGGCTAATAAAGAAAAAGAAAGTGTCATAAAACAAAAACTTTTTATTTTTATTTTTATTTATTTATGATAGGCACACAGTGAGAGAGAGAGAAAGGTAGAGACATAGGCAGAGGGAGAAGCAGGCTCCATGCACCGGGAGCCTGATGTGGGATTCGATCCCGAGTCTCCAGGATCGCACCCTGGGCCAAAGGCAGGCGCCAAACCGCTGCGCCACCCAGGGATCCCCATAAAACAAAAACTTTACAGACATTTATATCTTAATGAAGATGTTACTTGAAAAAAAGTTAAAAAATAGAATGTCATTAATACACTTAAAATAGCAACTGTATTGCTATTTAATTGCTTATTTAATGTTAAGAAGTTAATGTTAAGGAACCAACAGACATTATAACTGGAATTGAACTGAGGGGAAAGCTCTCTTCAGGAAATTTTATCAGAAGGACAAGTAAGAGTTAACCAGTTAAATGGGAAAGGAGAAGCCTTCCAGTCAAAGGAAGAACTTGTATAAAGGAAGGATCATGACATCATGTCAAGGGGACTAAAAGGAGGCTAGTGTAGCTGGGGCAGAGAGACATCAAGGAGAAGTATGAAACTGATGGCTTCCCGGCAATGTAAAATATTTTGGTCTTTATCTGGAGAGCAAGGTTTTAAGCAAAGCAGAAACAAGACCAGATAGATCAGTCAAAGGCAGACCAGTTAGAGGCTCCTGCACTGCTGAAGACCTGAGATGAACGCGGCATAGCCCAGACTTTAGTATAGACCAGGGATTTGAGAGAAATTTTAAAATGCTATCAATACAACTTAGGGATAGATTTGAAAGAGGGATTGAAGGAAAAAGAGTATAAAGACAATGCCCAGGTTTTTGGCTAGATTAAATAGAAAGGATTACAGTGCAGTTCACAGAAACAAGAAACACCAAGTTTTGAAGACTGGGTTTGGGAGGATGACTATGAATAGGGTTTTAGAAATGTTGAGTGTGAGGTGCCTCAGAGACATCCAGGTAGGCAAGTAGTTGGATATAATGGCCTGGCTAAACAAGCGTTCCCTGTGCAGCTTTCCCTTCTGATGGTAACTGAGGTTCTGGTCTAAATGAGTACAGCATGGGAACCCCATGTCTAAACAAAAGTGAATGGCTGGGTAGCTTCCTAAAATAGCATAGACTTGTAATCATTTAAAAAAAAATTAGCAAAAAAAAAAAAAATAATAAAAAAAAAATAAAAAAAAATAAAAAAAAATTAGCAATGGATCTTTATAATTAATATTCCTGTGGAAAGAAGTCAGTTCCTACCTCCACCAAAACACTGTTTTTTATAATGCAACTTTTAATATTTAGAAGTTCCTTAGGCAGAACTCTCTCTTAATAGTAAAGTATACCCTTATGATAGAGATATAACTTTATAAATTTGACTTCAATGAATCAAAGACAAAAATAGAACTAGTTTTACACTCTGGACAACGATTTGTTTCCTCTTCTTATGTTAACTTTGACCCAAGCTCTTCACTTTTCATGAACAAATCAAAATATTTATCTTTATATGTCTAAATCAGTTATATGTGATTTTTCATTGTCTAGAACCCTGCCAACTGACTAGTTGCTTATCTGTGAAAAGCAGGTACAAATTTATAGCTCCACCTGAAGATAGGCTGTATATTACCAGCTCTTACACAAGAAAAAATATAACTCATTACATTTTTATTTTATATTTTAAAGGGAAAAACCTTTGAAAATAGCTTCTGTTTAGCAAGCTTGGCTGAAAATACGGAATTCAATTGATCTTATATTGTGGCTCCTGATTAGGTCAAGTGAAATACTGCAACTGTCAAGTTAGTGTAAACATACATAAGCAAATATATGAGCCACTTCTAGAAAGTTTATGGCCATGTAAGTGAAAAATAATACCCATGCATGATCAATCTTAAAAGAAGGGTTACTATTTTTTATTTAGGTTGTCTTAATTGAAACCAAATTTAGATGTTCATTAATAAAGGAAGTTAATAACACATTAAAAAAAAAAAAGAACTAAATAGAGCCATCTCTACATTCCACCTTCGCAGATTCACTGTTACCTGTATGGTATTTCCAATAGGAGCCCCTGGGGCACCTTCAATATTGGGCTTGGAGAAAGATGATGGCATGCCTGGTTGACCAAGGGGTTGCTGTATGCCATGGAATGTCTGGCCACCTGCAAGATGTGGCTGTGGAAACGAAGCTTGGCTTGACAGAGGTACGGGAGCTGAAGGCTGTTGCGGCAGCATCTGTGACTGGGGATCACCCAAAGGGTTCATGATTGGTGATGTGATGGGAACAGGAGGCATAAAGTTTTCAGGCATCTTTTAAAAGACAGAAATAAAAGACACTAAGTATAAGAAAAAGAATTATTTCCTCACCTTTAAATAAGGTTTAAAAGTTTTTAAAAAAAATAGAATACTTTTTTCAAATGAACTTTTATGCAGAATTCTAGAGTAAACCTAAAAGCAGAGCCGATCTGGCTAAGAGGGGTGGAGAGCTCAAAAACTGGACTTCTCAGTTTCCCCTTTGTCTTCCACACTTCCTCTCATATGGAGAGCCAAAACATGGTGTTTTGAAAGAGGATGTCAAAGTCTAGAGAATTATATCTAGCAATAGTGAAATCAGATATGCCAAATGTATGTTTGTATTTAATGTGATCAGGATATAATACCCCTTTTCCTAGATCACTAAGTAGATATTACCTGTCAATTCAATCATATTAAAAGTAGCAGATTAAACTTCTGATTATCACGAACCTAAATTTTAGGGATTTTTGCTCATTTAGTGCCTCCCACTTTTATTGTTATGGCCTCTCATTACTATATTTAAGGAAAGACTGCCAGAAGTAAAAAAAAAAAAAAAAAAAAAGTAGAAATGTTTGAGAGGAAAGAAGAATCTTAATCTTGTCTTGTGTCCATCAGCTCTCAACAGTTACTGACATTTAAACAGTGTTCAGCTACAAGATTATTTCTTCACTCATATTATACGTGATAGACAAAATAGTCCAAAATATAATTACCAAATTCATGACTACTGCTGGAAACCAAAGACCAAAGTAACCCAAAGAGAAAAAAAAATCATTGGAAAATTTTGTTTCCTATTCTTTGTAAGAGACTGTCAGGAATTTACATCTGGTCTTCTAATGGGAGTTAAATTCACACCACCATATTGGTTGTTTTGTTTTGTTTTGTTTAGTTTTTTTCTTTCCTTTCCTTCCTTCCCTTCCCTTCATGGAGTAGAAGATGCAAGCTAAAATACACTCTAAACCTCTCAGTCAGTAGCTTTGCTTTTAAAAGGATTAGTGAAAAAGGTGATGTGTTCCAGATGGCTATGTGATCAATAGAACATCTGCAGGCAAACGGATGGACATCTTTTTCTAGTACCTTCTTCTTCTTGGGTACTCTGTTCAAAGCTGGAGGATCATTCCAACCATTCTGAGGACCTATAACAGATAATAAAGGGCATTTTCCTTTAGAATTCTGAAAAGAAGAAAACTCAATTATATACATCTTACATTAAAAATTCTGCCTTAACCCCGAAGATAACTATCACAAAAGTTTTACCAGCTGAGCTTTGGGGATCACCCTGTGGCCCTGGATTCTCAAACTCATTCCTTCAAATATTTACAGGCCTTGGATTAGTAGGCAAGGTAATTTGGTATTATTTCATTTAAAGTGAAAGAACTGTACTAAATTTAGGGATAGTGAAGTCTTTATTAAAGTATACATTGATGTATATATAACCTTCAAGATCAGTTAGGAATTTTCTCCTAATAAAAAAAAATTAATCACTTGAGTCTGCTAAAAAAAAAAAGAATAAAAAATGCTTTTGCTATATTCAACATACAGAAAAGAATAAAAGTAACAATTTCCTATTTCCCGAGGGAGCAATTCAATATAAGCAAATCATCCATATGGTAGAAACATTGTTAAAAAAAAGTCCCAACTACACTGCAATTTTTATCATATTTGCCTTAGGAATTATTTATACAATAGAAAGTACTTAAATATCTGTGATAAGACTTTTTTAATGCCACAAAACAAATTCCAGGTTGGCAGCAAATACAAAATTAAACTTTAGTCAACTTTAGTAAATTTCCCCTAAAAAACCCCCCAAAACCTTCATTTCAAAATGAAAAACAGACATCAGTAGCAGCATTCATTAAGTACTTTAATGCCAGTATCTTTAAAGAAAACATGCCAGAAATAGGATAGTTTTAAAATCAAAATGTGATCATTTTACATCTCATTGATTTTTGTATGTTTAAAGACAAAAAATTACTCTTCTTACAACAAATTAAACATTCTTTCAGTATTTTACCTTTTACTTGTTTTATTGATATCCATGATATTAAATCACAACAAAATTGCTTAGCAGATCAAAAAACCTGTGATCCATACATAATGCCACAGAAATTTTTTAAAAAACAGTATCTTCTAACCACCATACACTCATTTGCCTTAATTTTTTTGAAATTTATTTTATTTTTTTAGTAATCTTTATACCCAACATGTGGCTTAAACTCAAGACTCTGAGATCAAGAGTCACATGTTCTGACTGAGCCAGCCAGGCATCCTTCATTTGTCTTGATTTTAAAAATGGAATTAATTTTCTACAAGTTTACTAGGAGACAGAAAGCCAAATAAGCCTCAAAACACTCAAGAACTAATCACAAAATATTAAACTATATGCTGCTATCTGCTTAAATTCTTAAGGTTCTGGTAATACACAGAAAATCATTCAAATCTCTCTCATCACCTTTTAATCTTACTCCTATTTAAGACAATCTTGATATAGTCATTGTCTTTATGATCATATAAAATAGAAGACCTTAATGATTTGAAGCTACTAGGTCACCATGTTAAATCAATCAGCTCTAAGATTTGATTTGATTAGGAAGTCAGATTAAAAAATGATACTGATCAGATTTAGAATATCAACTTTGAGTTTCACATGCATTATTGTGAATGTCCATTCATTAACTATATTCAATGATTGCATAATTTCCAAAGACATATTTTATAACCAATTCACCTTCCAACATAGGTGCCTGGTCTTGCATAGACTGATTTTCTGTAGACAAAATGCAGAAGTCATTTAAACAGTACTAGCATCAAAAACATTCTAAACTCCTCATTTTGTAATTGCTTCTTCTCCATCAACCCGAAAAAGAACAAATGAATTTTATAAGGAAAAAAAATTTCTTTTTATCAAGTCACAAAAAATACCTATCTATAATCAGTTTTTGGGTAAATTGAATTCATTTAGGTTGTGTGAGATTCAATTAACTCTCAATTAACTCTTAAACATCACTCTTGCTGTGGTACTTGTTTCTTTTAAGAAAAAATTTTGTTCCTGCCTATTTAAAATATTTCCCTGTCTGCATGGATTTTTTTTCCCCTACTATTTGATCAATAATACCACTGGAGGTGTGTGTGTGTGGTGGAGAGCATTTTGTACTACTTAAAGCTGTCAATCAAAATCAACTGAGGATCTTGTTAAAATGCAGATTCTAATTCACCAGGTATAGGGAGAGGCCTGAGATTCTATTGTTCCAGGTAGCTCCCAAGTAATGCCAATGCTTTGCTGGGCAAAGCCCCCTTTTAGTAGGGATTTAAATAACAATGGGAGGCTTTCCACACTGTCCTGCCAGACTTCAGCACTGTACTTATTAAAGAAAAGAATATCAGACAATCTTAGCAAGGTAGTGCCACTTTACTGCCAGATTTGGGAGGCAAATGGGGGCTGCATCCTGATGAAACTGTAATTTTATGGAATTCATGTCACACTATGAATATGAAGATAAATGACAACAGGCCAGTAAATATGTAACCATTTTATATGGTCTTTTCTGTAAGAATATATGGATTTGCAGACTGTTTAGTACAGGTCTTCCAAAAACCACTTAGGAGAACTGAAGTTTCTGGCAGTGGACAAGAGGAAAAAAGGCTGAAAACTAACACAGCAATGCCAAAATGGTCAGATACTCAGGGTCAGGCCAGGCCCAATCTCAAATCAAAAGTATGCAGTGGAGGTACATTATATTCACATATCTATAACTACGGAAATTCATCTCTCTTCCCCTAGGGATAGAGGAACCAAAAGAATACAGCAATTAATTACAGAGTCCAATTTAGTTTGAGCTCTATCAAGCAGCACATGCCTCAGAGAAATTGTGAGGTGGGAGAGGTAATCCCTAGCTTGAAATCTATGTGGAGTTTTCAACAGATGTTTTCCATAAAATATGGCTCCTAATGCAAGCCAACTTCTTCATAAAAGCTTAACTAAAGAAAGAAGTGATCAAAGACTTCCTATTTTTTATAAATGATTTTCCGTTTTTGCCTTATGTGACAATTTTACAACCTAACTCCTCATGCAAGATATAACTTCATAGCACTACAGACAGTAAAGCCCTGGGAGTCACTGTGTGTGCATTATTACAGAGGACTGACCTGATACACAACTACAGATGTACTCTCTAGCATATGACTTCTACTTCTGGGTGGAGGAAGTCCGTATATTACAAACCTAAAGTACCAGAAATACCTTGGCCTTGACCCTTTTCTAATCAGAAAGTAGTTTCAACAGTATGTCTTCTTCTCCTGCCCCATGAGAGGCAAGAGGAGATGATAGCAGTTTCTCCTCTAACTTCTCATGGCAGTGACTCAAACCCTGGGAGGGTATCCTGAAAATTCACAAACTTACTAGCACAAAAATGTTTGGGGAGCAACTTCATAGGACTCTTTGGTAAAATGACTCCAAATTTATAATGAAATTAAATCAAATTCAAAATTAGGAATGACACTTCATCAAAATTAGAAACAAAAAGCCTTGCAATAGGAATGGATAGCCAATGAGCTAGCTCACATAACTTGAGGAGCAGATGTCTTGTTGAATAGGAAGTAACAGTTGTACAATAATCAAAATCCTCCCTCAAAGTATGTCTAAATCCTCCGAACCTCAAACTATGCAATATATTTATCCAAATGCTTTATTTCAGCCCAGATAATCCTCATTCAAATCTCTTACAAATCTCTTATCAATTCAGTGCAGTTTTGTCTCAGCTAGAACTCTAACCCTTTTCCATCTTTTTGCTTTTATGTCTTTAAATTGACTGTTTAAATATGACTTCTTAAAAACATAATTAAATTGACCTCTATAAATACACTTTAATAGCCACATTAGATAAAGCAAGCTACATGAACACTGTAAGTATCTCTAGGAAACAGTATTATTGACATGCAAAATCAGACTCTTGGTCAGCATTTTAAAAAACCAACACAGTGTACTCATTTAGAAAAATCAATACAGCATAGTCTAATCTTAGACATAATTCTCTCATAAAACTGAAAAGATAATATTTTTTACTTCTTGAAAAAAGATGATAAATCTCTTAACTCTTTTTACTATATGATATGACTCTAAAGGGCATGAAAAATGGTTCACGGTATAAGGCTAAGAAACTATAAGGGGGCACCTAAGCAGCTCAGTTGGTTAATGCCTGCTCTTGATTTTGGCTCAGGTCATCTTGGTCATGAGATTGAGCCTCATATTGATATCTGAGCTGGGCATGGAGCCTGCTTAAGATTCTCTCCTTCTCCCTCCACCCCTCCTCCTCGGCTTATGCTCTCTTGCATTCACTCTCTAGAAAAAAAAAACAAAAAACAAAAAACAACAACTCTAAGATGTAAAATGGTATGTGTTTGTAGAAGAGTCTGCTTCAGATTCTTTCTCCTTCCCCCTCTCCGCCTCTCTGCTTGTATACTCTCTCTCTCAAAGGAATAAATATCATGATTTCAATTCTTCAGAATAAAAAAAAACCAAAAAACAGAAAACAGCAAATGTTGGTGTAGATGTGGAAAACAGTATAACAGTTCCTCAAAAAATTAAATACTGAACTAAATATTGAATTTGATCCAGCAATTCAATTTCTGGTTACATACTCAAAAGAACTGAAAAGCAAAGACTTGAACAGATATTTGTATACCCATGTTCAAGTAGCATTATTCACAATAGCTAAAATGCCCATGTGCAGATAAACGGATAAACAAAATGTGGTATATACATACAGTGAAATATTATTCAGCTTTAAAGGAAAGAAATTCTGATACATGCTACAACATGGATGAATTTTGGAGAGAGTGAAGTAAGCCGTTACAAAAGTACAAATATTGTGATTCTAATTATACAAGATACCTAGAGTAGTTAAATTCACAGAGACAGAGTAGAAGAGTGATTACCAGGGGCTGGGCGGAGTAGGGAGTACATAGTTTCAGTGTGGGACGACAAAAATGTTCTAGACATAGATAGTGGTTATGGTTTTTCAGCAATGTGAATGTACTTAACGGCACTGAAGTATACATTTAAAAATTATGTTAGTATGTTTTACCACTTCAAAAATATTTTTTTAAAATATTTTTAATATATGCATACAGACATACATATAAGTATGTATATAGGTATATGAAGGGAATAAATAAGCCTATATTAGTGCTTATATTTGGGTGGTAGAATTATAGGTAATTAAAATTTTATTCTTTAAAAATCCTATAGTGAAAAATGAATAAAAATCAAGGAAAAATTAATTTAAAAACTGAATACAGGGCAGCCCCGGTAGTGCAGAGGTTTAGCGCCGCCTGCAGCCCAGGGCGTGATCCTGGAGACCCTGAATCGAGTCCCACGTCAGGCTCTCTGCATGGAGCCTGCTTTTCCCTCTGCCTGTGTCTCTGCCTCTCTCGCTCTCTCTGTGTCTCTCATGAATAAATAAATAAATTCTTTAAAAAAAAAAAAAACTGAATACAGCATGGTATTGGAGACCCTTATCCACCTTAGTGTAGGGATCAATTCTCCACAGTGTCTTTGGGAAAAAAAGAGGGAACTATTTGGTTTTACCTATAGGAGTGGAGTTACATACTATCTTTATTTGAATTCCACCTCTTATTGAGAACCTTCTTAGGTATTCTTTCAGAAGCATAATGTGGGATCTATACTTTGGTTAATATACTTCTCAGCGGATTCACAGAAAATTATTAGTGGTATGGAGACTTTGGCTAGAAGACAATTTGAGACAGAGAGAACAGACCATCCTTCTGTATCTCCCCTGTCCTCTTTAAGCCTAGCATGTCACATTAAAAACAAAAGGGGTTAGGGCGCCAGGGTGGCACAGCCAGTTAAGCATCAGACTCTTGGTTCAGCTCGGGTCATGATCTCATGGTAGTCATGGGATCAAGGCCTGCAACGGACTCCAGCTTAATGTGGAGTCTGCTTCAGATTCTCTCCTTCCGCCTCTCCCCCTCCCTGCTCATATACTCTCTCTCTCAAAGGAATAAATAAAATGTTTAAAAAACAAAAGGATCACAGAATTAAAAATTAAAGTTTAGAAATACATGAATCCTTGAGGTCATCTTCCAGTGATACAAGATAAAACACAATTACCTAAAGAAAAGTAATGAGAGGTTATCTCGTTCCTTCCATTTACTTAAAAGGTTAAAACCAAGTACTTATAATTTGAGTAAGGAGTGTTTATGAAAATTTAAAAAGATTTTTTTCAGGACACTGTTTTGTGAAAATATGTAACATTATGTCCCTTCAAGACTACTGTATTTGACAAAGCACAAGACTACATACCTAAATTAAATCTTCCAATTGTTTAACAAAATCAATAATGTTCACTCAAAGACAATTTCATGACAGCATGAAGGCCATTTTACCAGAAAACAATTTAAAAAGTTTTTTTATTAATTTGAGAGAGAGAGAGACAGAGATAGCAACAGAGAGCACAAGCGGAGGGGAGGGAGAAGCAGGCTCCTGGATGAGCAGGGAGCCCGACCTGGGATCATGACATGAATCAAAGGCAGATGCTTCATCAGCTTAGTCACCCAGGCACTCCAACAATGTTTTTAGTAAAATCCTAAGGCCTTCATGTTTGAAAGTGCTCTCCCTTAGTAATAAGCCTACATTAACTCAGGAGCGGGGGGGGGGGGGGGGGGGGGGCGGGGCGGGGGTTGACAGGCAGTATCCTAATTATAGTAGAGAGTAAAACAGAGAAAACCTCCTGCTTTGTCAGTGTTGCACCATGGAAAGGACACTGTACTATCCTAACTTAGGCTGTTGTTACTTTATGTCTAGAAATGAGAGAGGCCTCTTCTTGCTTCTGATTCTACCATGTGGCCTACAATCTTTTTTTTTTTTTTAAGATTTTATTTATTTATTTATGAGACACACACACACACACACACACAGGCAGAGACATACGCAGAGGGAGAAGCAGGCTCCATGCAGGGAGCCCGATGTGGGACTCGATCCCGGGACTCCAGGATCACGCCCTGGGCTGAAGGCAGGCGCTAAACCACTGAACCACCCAGGGGTCCCCCACAATCTATTTTGTAGGACCACCACCTCCAGATTAACCTCCCTTTAAGTACCACTTATATCATGCCTTTCAGCAGTTCAAATCCCTTCATAAAAACTCTATGAATTTATAAACATCTTGCCCTGGCATTTAAGGCTTTCCAAAATTTGGCTTAAATATAAATTTTAGGGGCAGCCCAGGTGGCTCAGCAGTTTAGTGCCGCCTTCAGCCCAGGGCATAGCCCTGGAGACCCGGGATCGAGTCCCATGTTGGGCTCCCTGCATGGAGCCTGCTTCTCCCTCTGCCTGTGTCTCTGCCTTTCTCTCTCTCTGTCTCTCATGAATAAATAAAATCTTTAAAAATATATATATATATATAAATTTTATGTTCCAACTTATAACAAAGCTATGTGCTGTTCACTAGAAACGTATCATCCTTTTCTGCTTCCCTACTCTGCCATGAGTAATTCTGATTATAGACCAAACAAGTACTCATTAAGAATTTACTGAATGAATGTTTTGATGATTTCAACATTAGTCTCTCTGAGCCTCAGGCATGTAATTTTGTGGTTCACTGATAGTTACAGGCCTTGCAAATCCTAGTGTCTGTCAAGAATTATTCACTGGACAAATGGAATTTCCAAGTCCTATAGAGAACCATGATACGAACTAAGACACATAAGGAAAAAGATAAAATTTTCAGTCACAATTATTTGTATACCATAAACAAGATTTTTAGAAAATAAAAAAATAAAATATGGTAAAGCTTAAATTAACTATTAATTAAAATACAAGAGACTATTAACATGCAAGAGGGTAACAAAGCAGCTGGCTTAGTACATGCTGAATACTGAAAAATGTTTGCTTCTTCTTCCTATTAGTAACTGTTTCTCAGCCAGGTTAGAACATTCTGTTACTTTGTATATAAGCAAAGTATTTCGAGGCCAAATACACTTTTGCTTAAGGAGAAAAAAAAATACCCATGCAAATATTTAACTTAGATGATGAAGTGACAAATGCCTAAAACAGAGTTGTTATATGATTTTTGTAATTCCAAACTGATAACTAAGTACTTCTATTGCTTACGTCAGTCAGGACTACACCATCTGGTAAAGAATGAACTCAGGCTTTGAAGACTGAGGGACCTGAGTTTGTATCTCAACTTGGAGACTCTTACCATGCAACCATGAGTTCAACTCCTAAGAAACTAAGTTTTTTCACATCAATTAAAAAATATATATATATTTGTTTCTCATGGTTCTGAGAATTAAATAAGAAAATATATGGCAAATGATGGTACATGTCCAACGTATGTTCAATAAATGATAATTCATCTCCCTATTTCCCTGCATCACTTTTAAGTGGGGATTTTCTGGAACCTCAATCTTTCTTTTTTTTTTGAACCCCAATCTTTCAATCAAGAACTCTACTGTCCAACTATTCAGAATGGATTTTGTTCTCACTCACTGAGGTTTTAGAAGGTAATTTTTTGAACTCTACAATTGAATTAGCACTCCTCTCTAAAATATCAACCTATTTAACTGTTTATATTGAACATTAAATTTTATTTGTGCAGCAAAGGGTGATATGGATATTGTGTGTGTAAGTGATTTCTGGTACTTGGAGTTTATTTTATGTATTAGAGAAGAGAGGAGATAGGTATATCATCCTGGACCCATAAGACTTTGTTAGAAAAGAATACTTCCTCAATGGATCCTATTTTATGGTGTTTTCAGTAATTACAGCTATTGCTTAAAAGAATATATATATATATATATATACTTGATTCCCCAAAAGCAACTTCAGTATTAGTAGCAAAGAAAGATTCATTCATCTCTTTGCCCCTCTAGTTCAAAAATATCAGTTATAATCTAAAAGGGAAACTATTTTCAAATACCAACAGGCACAGAGCTCTAATTCTGAGTCAGGTTTTGTGTAATCACAGCAAATTTTACAGTCACTATTCCCAAATGTTTTAATATATTAATCCATTTAATCTTCTTCATAAGCTTATGAACAGGTATTGTTATTATTCTGAGGAAATGGAGGCTTGAAGAAGTTTAAGTAACTCAGTGAAGCTGGATTACAAACCCAGGAGTCAAATTTCAAAGCCTGCATTCTTAAACCAATATGGTTAGTGGTTCTTCACCCTGATTCATTGATCCCTTTTTATACCACATGCTTTTGAGGCCCCTATTACTATCCCCAAATGAAAATCAGATAATATAACCTACCCATAAAAAAATCAATTAAATGCTTTTATTGTAATATGATATAAAAAGAATTCACAAAATTATTTCACCATAAAAATAATTCAAAATAATGATTTAATTAGAAAATTTTAGGTACAACTATACTGTTAGACTATCTATCAATCTAATCCTTGAAATTCCCAAGATGTCTGAGGATGGTATTGTCTTAATGAAGAACTGCTGCACTACTATGCACTGACCTTCTACCATCTTAGGGATCCTCTCTGTCAGAGTTGTGTTCTCTCACCTTTTTCCTTTAGATAAGCATATCAAGATGCCTCATTTTTAGAAATAAACATAAAATTATGTACACTCTCATTAAGATGCTATACTATTTAATCTCCATGAGAGAATTTAAGGCACAGAATAATTTTAAAGATTGAAAACTTTTCAGTAAAAACAGAACAAAGTTCTGCTATAAAGAAGTTAATTTCAATTAAATCTAGTTCTGACTACCACTTATCTTGCCAATTAATTTCTTATATTTACCTTAAGGTCAGTGGCAGATTATATACTCTTACCCTTTTGGAGTTCTAAAGCTTTCCTCATTTCATAACTAAAGTTCATTATGGGATGATCACACTTTTAGAAATCGTTTTAGAATTTGTTATAAAAACTCAATCAACACCTCAGATTACTCAGTTCACAAAGAGTTAGACATAATACCCTTCCATCCACCCACGTGTTCATGAAAAAATAAAGGAGGGAGCCAAACCAAATCCCTTTCAAGCGCAGACCTGTTCTTTGCGACGCAGGCAGCTCGCTGGCAGCAGGCAGTGTACCTGTTGTTCCAGAAGGCAGTGCGTAAGCTGAAGATGATGGTGGAGCTCCTGGTCCGCCATGCTGGAAGGATGCTCCAGAGGAAGGGGGAGGAGGGAAAGCAGCAGCAGAGCTGGAGGTAGCTGGAGAGGCCTGGTGCTGTGTTGCATACAACTGAGACTGCCCAGAATAGGAAGAAGCAGGAGATATGTAAGGGGTGTTAGGGTAAGCATTTGAAGCAGAAGGAGCAACAGGCTGCTGAGGTCGATACATTGTTGACCCCCCTGTTCCGAAGGAATACTGCTGGGCTGGTTGATAAGCTACACCAAGGAGAAGAAACAGAAATTTTAATTAGTTTTAGGACTATTCAGATAGCAATAAAAAACCCCAAAGTTATTTCATTCTATGGGAATTATTTTCATCATTATTTTTCTAACAATAAGCTACAACCAAACATTAACACTTACACGTTATGCTTTTAATACCCTGGATATCCTTAAATAATACTAAAAGTCATTGGATCCAATATTTGAAACCTGCCATCTTCAGACTGCTTTTGGCTATGAAAATCTTTGAGGGGCACCTGGGTGGCTCAGGCAGTTGAGCATTTGCCTTAGGATCAGGTCATGAACCCAAGTGTCCTGGGATAGAGCCCAGCATCGGGCTCCCTGCTCAGCAGGGAGTTTGTTTCTCCCTCTCTCTTCCCCTCCCCCCAACTCGTCCTTTCTCTCTCTTTCTCAAATGAATAAATAAAATCTTTAAAAAAAACCAAAATCTTTGAATCATTAGGCCCAAGAACTGCAAGACTGATTGATCCTTTGCTGAGACTTCCTGTTCTGGGAAAAGGCTGCAGTGACAACTACTAGCCACCAGATGGAACAATGCAGGAATTACACATTCAAAGTACTTCCCCTTACAGTAAATTACAGAGGCTTTGGTGGCAACTCAACATCTCCCCCACCATAAGAATTGTAGGGTGAGCACTATTGTTATGAATCAAATACCTTCTCCAACATCTGGCAATATCATCAGCTACTCAAATTGTGACTTTGAGCATAGTTCCAAATTAATAGCCAACTCAGAGAGTCAGACAAAACAATTACTATATAATAATTTATATACTGTACATTGTTGGTTAGTAAGTTTTCAGGCAGTCAGTTAACATTTTGATACAAAGATCTGAGCCCAGATTATAGAATACTATCATATTCTTCATGACCCAGGGTAGGTATGGACTTCTACAGAATAAATCTACTAGAAACTGTACTTATTTTTCTCTGAAGAGAGCACTTTCATGAGTGAAAAGTTGTGTCAAATGTGTATTCATGTTAAGTATGAATGGAACATTCATTTTAGCACAGAACGTGTTTATTAGGATTAGTTCTTACTAGGCAGTGACCTCTTGCTTTTGCAATAGTTGTTAAGTCACATAATTTTCCCCTTGGAGATTTTTTTTTTTCTCAATTAAATTTTAAAAAGGTGGCAATATTCTCTAAGTGCAAATATTTTCTAAAAAACAAAAGCCAATGGCGGGGACATGTCATTATTACACACTTGTCAAAATTCATAGAATGTTCAATACCAACAGTGAACCCTAAAGTAAAGTATGAATTGTGGGTGATAATGATGTGTCACTGTAGGTTCATTAACTGTAACAAAGGTACCACTGGGGTGCAGACTGTTGACACTGGAGGAGGTTGTGCATGGGGGGCAGGGAAGATACTGGAACTTTCTTACTCTCCACTCAAACTTGCCATCTAAAACTGCTCTGAAATAAAGCCTATTTCTTAAAAAGATAATATAAGTGGAAAACAACAAAAACAAATTCCCTTGGAACCATTTTTCCAAAAATAGTTTGTGTCATCTTGCTTAAAGGAAAAGAATATGCAACCAATCATTTCAAAAATTCTATTTTTAATACCTAAGTCATGGGACAATTCACTATCCTTAGTAATTGCTCAGGAACAGGAGCCAACTGTTTTGAATGGACTGACACAGGAGCTCTTTCCTGGCATGTTGATTCAGGATGCTTCCTAAGGAAACCATCTTTCTTTCTCTCAAGTCCTAACACAGAATGGTTCTTTCTTTACTTGTTAAAACTGATTGGATCATGGTTTTGGAGCTCTAAAGTGAACGGTTTCGACATTAGGATAAGACATGCTGCTGCACAAGGACTTCAGGGTTGCACTACTTACGCTGTGGCTGTGGATAAGGTGGTACCTGGGTGTGCATATGACCTGGAGATGTGGGAAGTTGAGCTGTGGCAGTATTTGGGTTAACATTTCCATGCATTATGAAACCTGGAGGTGGAGGATTTTCTCCCTAGAGAATGAGAATATGATAAAAGGAGGATTACATTTGGAACCAATAATCTTTCCAGATGGTTTTATAATCCCTGAAATGGAATTATGTTTCTTTTAAAAACTTTATTGTGTAAGAAATACTGCATTTTGCATTCTATCCCCTTTAGAGCACATCTGAGCAACATAGTCTAAGTGATTTAGAGATTGAACAGGTCCAATGTAATAAATGTAATGAAAAGCAATGGATCCTAATAACTTCATAAAATAGTGTCAGTGTTATTTATAATAAGTCACCAGGATTTTCCATCTCTACTAAATTCCATCCACTACTCCACACTTTGGAAATATAAGCATAAATGCCACAAGGGAACTTTCGCTTCTCTTCAATTTCTGCAAATGCTCAAAAACAAAGAAGAAAGAAAAAAGAAAATCTTCAGTGAAATCAGATTTAAACCTTTGTTACAACTTAAGTTGGTATTTTTCTAGCAGAAGTCAATTTAAAACTGCAAAAGGAGAGGGATAAGAAAATAAATGAATTGTCCTAAAAGCTGCTTCTTGCATCCTAAAGCATTAAAAAATGCAATAAGCAGGCAGACAGATGGGGAGAGGGGAACTTAAAAAAAGCGGGGGGAGGGTATAGAGAATTTTTAACTATATATATTTAGATGAGCGGAATTTTGCTCAAAGATGAATAATGAAGGATATACCTGTGTGTCAGAGGGAGAGGCTGCAGGTGGATGGCTGGGAAGGGCGGTAGGAGTTTTGTTACTCCAGGTAGTGACAGTAGGGGCAATTCTAACCTGAATTGAACAAAGAAATACCAATCACAGAAAATAAAAAATAAAAATGTTAGAAGAAGAAAAAAAACCCAAGAGGCATTAATAGCCAGATGCAAAGCAAAAAATAAAAGCAGCAAGAAACTACATGTTAGTCAGGCAATTGCTTTCAAGTGTCGCTGGGATTTTAAAAGAAAAACACACATTCACAACAAAACAGGGAGGGAGGCAGGAGAAAAATCAATATGAAAACCTAACTCAAAGCAGAAAAAAAAATGCCATTCAAGTGTCAAGAATTAAGGGGAAAGGGCTAGTTCCTGTAAGTAGGTAAGGAAAGAAGACACTGGGGGGGGGGGGGGGAAGGTAATTGGGTAAATAAGTGATTTTGAAGCATTAATAGTATTCATGCTACTATTAGATCTATAAACATTGCTAGAAGCTCCCCTTTCTAGATTTTAATAGAGCCACAAAAATCATATTAGTCCCATATGAGGCTTAGAAACATATAATCAGAGAATATTAGAGACCAACCAGTCTAATTCCCACCTTTTACCATTGAGAAAACCAACCCAGAGAAATGAAGCAGCTTGCTGTGGTCCATATAACTAGCTGGTGACTCTGTTAGGGCTGAATCAGGCCTCCTAATTCCTAGGCCAGTGTTTGCTATACTACATCATGTTGCTTACCCTGGAGTCCTGAGATTTAAAAAAAAAAAAATTTTAAGCCATCAAAAATGGCTTTTTTTGTCAAGTGAATTTTCATAGAAACTCCAAGTGGAATTCCTACTAATCTGGTCTCCCTTTCACCCCTTTACTCCTACCTGTAAATATTCCTTTAAAACTACAAGCCAAGGGATCCCTGGGTGGCGCAGCGGTTTGGCGCCTGCCTTTGGCCCAGGGCGCGATCCTGGAGACCCGGGATCGAATCCCACATCAGGCTCCCGGTGCATGGAGCCTGCTTCTCCTTCCGCCTGTGTTTCTGCCTCTCTCTCTCTCTCTGTGACTATCATAAATAAATAAAAAAATTAAAAAAAAAATTTAAAAAAAAAAAAAAAAAAAAAAAATAAAACTACAAGCCACTGGGCAGCCTGGGTGGCTCAGCGGTTTAGCGCCGCCTTCAGCCCAGGGCGCGATCCTGGAGACCCAGGATTGAGTCCCATGTCGGGCTCCTTGCACGGAACCCGCTTCTCCCTCTGCCTGTGTCTCTGCCTCTCTCTCTCTCTGTGTCTCTCATGAATAAATAAATTATTAAAAAAAAAAAAGTACAAGTCACTGTCCCCAGTCAACATAAGATAAGCTTTAATGAAGAAAAATCACTGCTTAATTTGTTACTGAATTTGTTTTTCTTTTCTTAAAGCAGGAGACTGCTAGATCAAAGTATAACAAAAGTCTTTCAATGTTTTTACATCTTCCCAGAAAGAGAGATAAACCCAACGACATAAAGGATAATTATTCTCTTTTCCCAATGTAGAGGGTGTCCCACTTCAGTACCCTGAGAGACAGCATGATTGAATTAAAAAGGTGCTTCGGAGTTCTAACACCATGTTGGCCATTAACTAGTCATGCAATTCTAAGAAAAAGTCTTAAAACTCTGGCTTGTCACTTGACCTCTCTGCTTCTCAGTTTTTCTAGCCATTGCCTGCTTTGCCCTATGTCACAGACTTTTTAAAAGTAGTGGAAATTCCACAAGAGTAGGGAACTTCATCTGTTCTGTTTACCAATAAACAAATAGGTAGAATAAAGACAGGCACTCCTGGTAAATTCCCAATAAACAATTGTCAAAGGAAAAAAAGAGAATAGTTAAATTCAAATGTAATCTATTCTGATTAAGTATTAATCAAAAGTACAAGAGACAAAAGCATACATACTGATTTTTTTTTAGTTTTATGATTTTATATTTACTTTTGCTGCAGTGAAAAATAAAAAAGGCCTTGTCAATTCTATCAGTAATCTGTTGTATTTAATTAATTCACTTTTAAAATAACCTATTGTATTTTAAAATGGGCTAACTGTGTTGTATTTAAACAGCTTTGGTTGTATTTAAAAATGGGTTAACTTTGTTATCAGTGAAGACCATTGATTACTTATGAAAATGGACTTTTTACTTAAGAACATGATGGCTATCTGGGGATCCAGATATTTAAGTTTCTACATGAAATAGTAAAAGACAGTAAGATGTCACATTTTATGTCACTAAACATTTAGTAATTTTAAATTAAATTAATTAATAAAAATATTTAATTATCTTCACAGTCCCCATGACCTACAACTTCATATACCTTTGGTCATTCTCTAATATCTAAGTTGTCCAAATAAATTGTATTCTGAACACTCTTTATTGTGCGGATAGAAGACACAGTAAACCTAGAATAATGATCCGGAATAGAATATTAAAAAAAAGAGTACTTTTTCTAAGAATGTTTTATAATATTAACCAAATCACCCAAAAAGTTGTTCCCACTACTTTAGTTACAGTTTGTTGGATGAATCAAATTGTAGTAGTTTCAAGAATAGATGTACATGTGTAAGGGAAGTTTGAGTGATGAGAAATAAGGAGAAATCTCCACAGAGAGTTTAAATTAATTTATATTTAAAATATAATCTTTTTGACCAGATTAAAGTGATGATTAAAAAAAAAATAGACCATAAATACCACTTCCAAGAATATAAAGAGAAACTACTAAAACAATATGTTATCTAGTTTTATTATAGCAGATTAAGGTCTCTTACCCAATATAACTAAAACTACCAATCTGAATAGAAATATACAAATATTCCTACTTTATCTGGACCATATCACTCACATGGGGATAATATTGTTGAGCTGGAACTCTTGGCATCTGTGTGTGGCCAGCCATTGGTCCAGGCCTGCCCTTGGGCAACTGCTGCCTCTCATAAGGAATTTTAGGTGATTCCTGTCCTGGTACAGGTTGTCCTTGTGCTCTACAAAGCCTGTCACGAAGCTGTACAATATTTGGCTATAACAAGCAATGGAAGAAAATAAAGCAAAATGTTAGAATTCACCCAACTATATGACAGCATGTTGCTTTTCTTCAAGTAAGCTTAATCAGTCATATGCTCCTTGTTCATACGCTATGTCCTATATAATAGACCCTGGTACATCAGTTTCTGATATTCAAGATTGATACCAAAGGTCCATGATACAGTTACACTTGTCATTTAACTGAGGCAGGAATCTGAATTATGCCCACCACATAGTAATACACAAGATCAATGTTACTTAACATCTCTGCTCTTTTCTGTTTTTAGGCAGTCGAGTAATGCTTATAAATCATAAAAGTAGTTTAAAAATACAACTTTGTTTCTTTATAGAGAAAAAAGGCTCCCCAAAGGAATCAACTGCTAAAGATGGTGATGGGAAAATGGTGATCTGAAGAGGAAAGGAAAATTAAAAAAAAAAAAAAAAAAAAAGAGAGAGAGAGATCTATCATTATATAAATCAATAAGTGTGAGCTGATCACATACATGTTCTAGGTATTAACAAACAAAAAAAAGTAATGTTAAAATATTTTGGCAAGAATAGATTCTAATATCTTTAAAAATCATACATTTCTAAAAATTTACTATAGGTTTATGGGGACCCCGGGTGGCTCAGCGGTTTAGCGCCACCTTCAGCCCCAGGGCCTGAGGGTCCCACATCAGGCTCCCTGCATGGAGCCTACTTCTCCCTCTGCCTGTGTTTCCGCTTCTTTCTCTGTGTCTCTATGAATAAATGGGTAAAAATCTTAAAAAAAAAATTTATTATAGGTTTAAAGCTGTCATTTAAACTTTTAGGTATACTTTATTGTCTATTAGGGAGGAAGATTAGATATTATAATGATATCACAAAATGTCAGAACATACTCCCTAGAAAATACTAAGGGTCTACTGAGATACATAAAAGCAACTTCACTTAAACATTTAAGGAATGTTCTTTAAAAGTCCAAAGAAGAGATGCCTGGGTGGCTCAGTGGTTGAGTGTCTGCCTTTGGCTCAAGTCGTGATCCTGGGGTCCTGGGATGGAGTCCCGCATCAGGCTCACCACAGGGAGCCTGCTTCTCCCTCTCCCTATGTCTCTGCTTCTCTCTGTGAATTTCATGAATGAATTAAAAAAAAAAAAAAAAAGTCCAAAGAAACATGAAGAATACTGTATAGAAAATGGCTATAAAGTATTGAAAATGAAGAGTTTGATCCTAAGGCTAGAAGATCTAAAGGTTTTAGATTAAGTTACTCTTAAAATAAGGGGTCTTATAACTCAACAGGGTCTTAAGTAAAACAGAATAAAACTATTATGCTAAAGTCATCATAAAGTCTATGTTTCTATTCTACCTAATAGTCTCATAAACAATTTAGAAAGATATGACATATAAGTATGTTCAAAACCAACTAGAGAGTCATACCTCCATAATCCTGGAACACAGATATAAGTATTTTTACTCAATGAAATTACTAAAGGAAATTTATTGATAATTCCCTAGAACAGACAAAATACTGAAAACAATCAACTAAAAAAATTCATTAAAAACAAAATAAAATTTATAATAAAAAGTACAGAAATAAGAAAGTATCTTCAAGGCTCAATATTAAGCTCTGTCAGATACACAATACAGATATAAATACCCTACTTGTGGGAAATTGTCCTCAAATCCCACCCTGATTTCCACCCATACCCCTTATTAAATTTAGGTTGCCCTCTTCTGTGCTTCCACAGCCCTACTCTATCACAGTATGTAGCACTTTTGGAATCCTATGTTTACTTGTCTGTATTCAAACTCTCTCAGGAAAAGAATCCTGGCAATTGTGTGCATCACTGTATAGTCAGTCACTTACTGAATTCCACTGCATTGAGAAAGCCATTTTAATGGACACTAAATAAGGATACTAAATTAGAAATATAATTCTCTCTGCTTTGAGTACTTTAAAAATATACTTGTCCCAGGGCTCCTCGGTGGCTCAGCTGGTTAAGTGTTTGACTCTTGATTTCAGCTCAGGTCATGATCTTAAGAGTTGTGGGACGGAGCCCCATGTCAGGCTCCACACCGGGCATGGAGCCTGCTTAAGATTCTCTTCCTCTCTCCTTCTGCCCCTCCCCACCCATTCTTTCCCCTAACACACACACACACACACACACACACACACACACACACACACACACACACACAAATATGAGACTGGAATGGTATAGAATGGACTTCTTCACTAACATCTATGTTTAGCATGACATTTTAAAACAAGCCCTTTGTTTGGTTAAGTATTAATATTTATAGCTTTTCAACACAGAACATTCCTACAAAAAATCTTGTATTAAGAATCAGCATTTGACTTAAGAAACAAAAAGTTGGTCCTTTTCTCATTTATTTTCCTCAAATACTATGCCCCTTAATACTGAGGGATCTATCATACCAACAAGAGTATCCTATTTTTCTGATACAGTCTGGCTACACCTAAACTGATCCTTGAACAATTAATTGTCAGTAACATTCACCTATAGTCATAGGACAGAAATTCAACTGTTCCAAAACATTCTGCCTACCATATGTTTATGTTTAATACTGAGTGCTACCTATCAGAATCACCTTATTCACACATTAAAAGAAGAGAAATGGTCAATTCTAATTACCTGGTTGGTGTTTTCAGGAAGAAAAGCCAAGGCTGCAGCAATACTGCCTTGGGCTGCCAACAAATTGGCATACTGACTCATCTTCTCAGCCAAAAGAACACCTACAGTATTGGTGTCCATAGCTTGGGTGAGTTGCACAGCTTTTCGCAGGATGACAACTTTCTCAATAAGATCCTAAATGAGAAAAAGAAAGAAAAAAGGAGAACCAGACAGATACCAAAATGTGTATAAAAGAAAACAGGAAAGTATAAAGAGTTATACTAAGGTTTCTAAAACCTATCAAAAGTACATCATATTATCCTCTTTTTAAAAAACATCTGCAACAGCTCACCACGACTTAGGTAAACTGAAAAAGTAAGGAGGAGAAGGTCTCCTACTCATGGATAGCGCATAGGTTACCACCTTCTCCTAAATGTCCTTAAACTTCCAGATACTTGTCTTGTGAGCTGAAGTAGGCAAATATCAAAAGTGCAAGTGATAGGCAGATCATCTGAAGGCAGAGGCTAGGTTCCAGTAGGTATAAAACGAACTGTGACTAAAAGCATCATACTACTTACACTATAAAAACAGTAGGTACTATGAGGTGACCTCTAATGAGCTTACTATTTCAACCCAAAGTTTCTCATATTGCTCTTCAATACCAATTATTTCAACAATGGGGAGCTTAAAGTACTAAGCACAAGAATATCCTACCTATCTGCCCTTCAGAGGTACACAGATCCAGAAGTGTGAAACAAATGTTTTTTCTCACAAGCGCTTAGAAGGAAAGCCTTGATTTCCTACCAGATTTTTAATTTCAATGGAGTGATCTTTAAAGTTACTACTCTACTGAGAAAATTTCTTTCCAGAGAGAAAAAGAAATACACTTGAATGAAATGAGACTCTGCTGATTAAATGCTTAAAAAAAAAAAAACTAAATATATAGTTACTCAGTACTTGAAAGGAGTCCCCATATTTCTTTACTTCCTCTCTTGTCCAAGTTTTAGTGCTACATGGACTTCTATTTACCTCTACTTTCTTTTTCCTTTAACCATGAATATCTTAATCTATTCTCTATTGGTACTGGGGATGCCTCTCATTCATTTACCCCATATTGCTTCTTTCCTTGCCCAAGGCAGATAGGATCACCACGGGCAGCAAAAGAGAAGCACGAGGAAAAAGAAGTAAATTCTAGGGCTGTTTTTTAAAAAAATTTAATTAATTAATTAATTAATTAATTGGGCGGGGGCAGAGACACGGGCAGAGGGAGAAGCAGGCTCCACGCAGGGAGTCCGACGTGGGACTCGATCCCTGGTCCCCAGGATCACGCCCTGGGCTGAAGGCGGCGCCAAACCGCTAAGCCACTGGGGCTGCCCCTAGAGCTGTTTTCATGTTCTTGCTACCTACTTCCCTCAGTAAACTACCAAATTATAACCCTGATTTCACAAACAGTTATGACCCCATTTTACTATTCCATCATCTCATACTTTGCCCCTCTGTTTACATAGCTACCAAGACAAATAAATTACCCAGCAAAAGAACTTCTAAAACATAGAGAACTACGGTAAAAGCAGTGAACTTCTGGAACAAACCAATTCCTAGAATATAAGTAAGGTGAAAGACAACACTAGAAAGGAAACACATTTTGTTTCAAAGATACTAACCTGAAGGGACAACGGATTGCTTCCATCTTGAGCTTTAGTCCAACATGCAACTAGTTTCTCTACATTCCCTGCACAAATATAGCAGAGACATGCCTGAGTCTGCAGGAGGCTATCACCTTCACTTTCAAGCCTGGTTCCCAAAAGATCTAGAGATCAAGAGGAAAACAAAATAAGATTATACTTATATACTTATATATACTTATACTTATTAAAAGATTAAAGCAATCTATATATGAAGTTGTAAGTAGGCCAATAGTATTTACAAAAGTATGAATTAAACTTCACAACCAATGAGTAGCAGAGAAAAAAACCACTGTTTTATAAATGCTCAGTAAATATTTATTTGTTAAAAGAATGGAAATGACTAAATGTATATAAAAAATGACTTCACAAGGTTCTATATAACTAGCTACAGAATTTCCATTAATTATATTAAAAAATAATAAATGGGAATAATATTTGAGCAGAAAAATCCTAATGAACATTTAATTCCACTTCATCATATCTGATGTTTGTGTAAGTAGTAGACTAAAATATGGCATATTTGGAATGAACATGGTAGGCAGGACTACTATAAATTACTTATGATGATAAAATTAATACCTTATAACTTTCATATTCTCATAATATTTTCAAGGTAGCAAATGGTTGGTTGTTTTTATACTTGTGGCCTAAAGATTCTGTTGTTACAAATAAGGAGTATAATTCCTTAGCCAGTCTAGTCATGGCCTTTAATGATAATTTGTAATTTCCATTCAAATGCTATAATTACTAATTTCATCAAATATTTATTTATTTATTTATTTATTTATTTATTTATTTATTTTAGATTCATTTATAGATTTATTCATTTATTTATTCATGAGAGACACAGAGAGAGGCAGAAACATATGCAGAGGGAGAAGCAGGCTCAACGCAGGAGCCCGATGCAGGACTCAATCCTGGAACTCTGGGATCACGTCCTGAGCTGAAGGCAGATGGCTCAACTGCTGAGCCATCCAGGCAACCCGAGAACTTCTTTTTCTTATTTGTGATTAGTTGGTTTGCAAAAATTTCTAATGCTGTAATTTTATTTAAAATATACTATGCCATTAACATAATATAAATATAAATATAAGCCTCATTTTCTTACCACAAAGGGCTGAAAACTCATCTGGTTTAGCATAAGTCAATACTGCAGCTAAAGCCTCTCTCCAATTTTTAAGGTCACAAGACTCAACAATTTCTTTCCAGTTCTTCATGACCACTGCAGTAATTAGCTTAAGAAGGGAAAATAAAGGGAGAATTAAAAGCCTTTGGTATATTACTAAAAATTAGCTCTGGCTAATCAACCATATCATTCAAAACTACTATTCACAGTATTTCATATAGAATAAAGCAGCAGCAAAGTGAAGTATAACCTTGAGCCAACTGACATAAAAGATGGTTATTATTTTTCCTCAAAACAAACAAACAAACAAACAAACAAACAAACATATTTTATACATAGGCTGGAAGGGAAAAGTATAGGATATTATCAAAACATTTAACAGGAAAACATGACTTGGTCTGATGGATCAGGAAAAATGTTCTGACAACATGTGAGATATGAAGTCAGAATTAACTTCATCAAGAAAACAGGTTTGGAAACAGGAAGATGGCAGAGGATTAGGAGGACTTTATGCTTACCTGGTCCCATGAATACAACTAAACAACTATCCAATTGTCTTAAATATCCCAGAATTTGAAAATGAGTCAAGGAACTCTCTCTCTCTCACACACATACATGGATATAAAATATAATAATATATATAAATAATGAGGAGGAGAGGAGAAAACAATGGGTTTAAACTTAAAAATTAATATCAACTTCACACAGATTGCTATAGGCAGAAGAGGCTATATACAAACCTTATGGTAAAGATAGACCAAAAACCACTAAAAAAGATGCAAGGAATAAAAAGAAAGAGATCCAAATATATCACTAAAAAAAAAAAAATCAGCAAAATGTAAAAGATCAGAGAAAATCTCTAGAAACAACCATAAAACAAGTAATAAAATGGCAATAAATACTTATCTATTAATAATTACTTTGAATATAAACGGGCTAAATGCTCCAATTAAAAGACATATCGTATCAGAATGGATTAAAAAACCAAGACCCATCTATATGCTGCTTACAAGAGACTCATTTTAGACCGAAAGGCATCTGCAGATTGAAAGTGAGGGGGTGGAGAAACATCTGTCACACAAATGGACGTCAAGTAGGAATAGCAATACTTCTATCAGACAAACTAGACTTTAAGACAAAGACTGTAACAGGAGACAAAGGAGACACTATATAATAATAAAGAGGACAATCCAACAAGAAGATATAACAATTGTAAATATTTATGCACCCAACATGGGAGTGCCCAAATATATAAAACAATTAATAACAAACATAAAAGAACTAACTGATAATAACACAAAAATAGGGGTAACCTGGGTGGCTCACTTGGTTGAGCATCTGCCTTTGGCTCAGGTCATGATCTCAGGGTCCTGGGATTGAGCCCTGTGTTGGGCTCCCTGCTCAGCAGACAGTGTTTCTCACTCTCCCTCTGTCCCTTCCCCGCTGCTTGTGTACTTACGCTTTCTTAAGTAAATAAAATCTTAAAAAAAAAACTCCACAAAAATAGTAGGGGACTTTAATAACCTACTTACATCAATGGAAGATCTAAACAGAAAATCAACAAGGAAACAATGGCTTTGAATGACACACTGGATCAGATAGACTTAACAGATATATTCAGAACATTCCATCCTAGAATAGAATATATTCTTTTCAAGTGCACATGGAACACAGAATAGATCATATATTTGGTCACAAAACAGGCTTCAAAAAAAAAAAAAGAATGAAGTCACACTACATACTTTTTCTGATCACAGTGCTATTAAACTAGAAGACAGCCATAAGAGAAAATCTGGAAAGATCACAAATATGTGGGGGTTAAATAACATGCTACTAAACAACGAATAGGTCAACCAGGAAATAAAAGAATGAAAAAAGCACATGGAAACAAATGAAAATGAAAACACAATGGTCCAAAACCTTTGGGATGCAGCAAAGTGGTTCTAAGAGGGAAGTATATAGCAATACAGCAAGAAAGCAAGAAAAAGCAAGAAGCAAGAAAAATCTCCAACGACTTAATCTTACACCTAAAGAAACTAGCAAAAGAACAAATGAAGCTTAAAGTCAGCAGAAGGAAGGAAATAATAAAGATTAGAGAAGAAATAAATTATATAGAAACTAAAAAAAGCATTAGAATAGATCAATGAAATCAGGAGCTAGTTCTTTGAAAAAATTAATAAAACTGATAAACCTCTAGCCAGACTTACCAAAAAGAAAAGAGGAAGGACTCAAGTAAATAAAATCACAAATGAGAGAGAATAACAACTAACATCACAGAAATACAAACAATTATAAGAGATTATAATCTTTTTTTTTTTTAATTTTTTTTTTTATTTATTTATGATAGTCACAGAGAGAGAGAGGCAGAGACACAGGCAGAGGGAGAAGCAGGCTCCATGCACCGGGAGCCCGACGTGGGATTCGATCCCGGGTCTCCAAGATCGCGCCCTGGGCCAAAGGCAGGCGCCAAACCGCTGCACCACCCAGGGATCCCTATAAGAGATTATAAAAAAACTATATGCCAACAAACTGGACAATCTAGAAGAAATAGGTAAATACCTAGAAACATAAATTACCAAAACTGAAACAAGAAGAAACAGAAAATAGAAAATTTGAACAGACCAATAACCAGCAATGAAATTGAATCAGTAATAAAAAAACTCCCAAAATACAAAAGTCCAGGACCAGATGGGTTTACAGGCAAATTCTACCAAACATTTATTTTATTTTTTTTAAAAGATTTTATTTATTTACCCATGAGAGAGAGAGAGAGAGAGAGAGAGAGAGAGAAAGGCAGAGACACAGGCAGAGGGAGAAGCAGGCTCCATGCAGGGAGCCTGACGTGGGACTTGCTCCTGGGTCTCCAGGATCACACCCCGGGCCGAAGGCAGGTGCTCAACGGCTGAGCCACCCAGGGATCCCTCTACCAAACATTTAAAGAAGAGTTAATACTGGGGCACCTGGTTGGGCATCTGCCTTCGGATCAGGTCATGATCCTGGAGCTCTGGGATTGAGCCCTATGATGGACTCCCTGCTGAGCTGGGAGTCTGCTTTTCCCTCTCCCTTGGCCCCTCCTCCTGCACCTTCTCTCACTCACTTTCTCTCAAATAAATAAAATCTTAAAAAGAAAAAAAAAAAAAGAGTTAATACCTATTCTTCTCAAACCACTCCAAAACAGAAAACTTCCAAATTCATTCTATGAGGCCAGTATTACCCTGATACCAAAACCAGACAAAGACATCACAAAAAAAGAACTATGGGCCAATATCTCTGATAAACATAGATACAAAAATCCTCAACAGAATACCAGCAAACTGAATCCAACAATACATTTGAAAAAACCATTCATCATGATCAGGTAGAATTTATTTCTGGGTTGCAATAGTGGCTCAATATTTGCAAATCAACCAATGTGATACATCACATCAACAAGAGATAGCATATGAACCATGTGATCCTTTTAAAGGATGCAGAAAAAAGCATTTGCCAAAGTACATCCATTCATGATAAAAAGTCTCAACAAAGCAGGTTTAGAGGGAACACACCTCAACATAAGGCCATCCAAACTGGCAAGAAAGAAGTCAAACTTTCACTATTTGCAGATGACATGATACTCCATGTAGAAAACCCAAAAACTTGATCCACTAAAGAATTGCTCGAACTGATAGAGGAATTTAGTAAAGCCATAGGATACAAAATCAATGTAGAGAAACCTGTAGCCTTTCTATATACTAATAATGAGGCAGTAAAAAGAGAAAAGAGAAATTAAGAAAGAGAAATTAAGGGGTCAATCGCATTCACAATTGTACCAAAAATGATAAGATACCTAGGAATAAACCTAACCAAAGAAGTAAAAGACCTATACTCTGAAAACTGATGAAAAAAACTGAAGATGACACAAAGAAAAGGAAAGATATTCCATTCTCATGGGTTGGAAGAACAAATATTATTAAAATATCTACACTACCCAAAACAATCTATACATTTAATGTAATCCCTAACAAAATACTAAGGGCATTTTCCAAAGATGTAGAACAACAATCCTAAAATCTGTATGAAACCACGGAAGACCCTGAATAGCCAAAGCAAGCTTGAAAAAGAAAAGGAAAGCTGGAGGCATCACAATTCTGGATTTCAAGTTATATTACAAAGCTGTAGTGATCAAGATAGTATGCTACTGGCATAAGAACAAAGAGATCAATAGAACAGAACAGAAAATCCAGAAATGAACCTACAACTATACAGTCAACTAATCTTTGACAAAGCAAGAAAGAATATCCAATGGGGAAAAAACTAGTCTCTTCAACAAATGGTGGTGGGAAAATTGGACAGCCACATGTGGAAGAATGACACTAGACCACTTTCTCAAACCATAAACAAAAATAAATTCAAAATGGTTGAAAGACCAAAACGCAAGACAGGAAACCATAAAAATCCTAAAGAACACAGGCATTAACCTCTTCTACAAAAGAGTATGCACCAATTTGACTGAAAAATTAGAATTTTATTTTTATTTATTTTTTTAAAAAAACATTTTATTTATTTATTCATGAGAAAAACAGAGAGAGAGGCAGAAACACAAGCAGAGGGAGAAGCAGACTCCATGCAGGGAGCTGGACGTGGGACTCGATCCCGGGTCTCGAGGATCATGCCCTGGGCTGAAGGCGGTGCTAAACCGCTGAGCCACCCAGGCTACCCAGAATTAAAATTTTAAAATTAAATTTTTTATCTTTAAATTTTTCTATCTTCTAACTTTTCTATGTTAAAAATATGAAAAGTACTTTTCATTTAAAAAGTTCTATACACAAAGTACAAAAAATAAAAATAATAACAATGCCAAACTATCAACAGTAACTATTTCTGATTCAAGGAATTATGAGTAGGTTTTTGTTCTTTACTGTTTTCTGTATTTCAATTATCGTAGGTAAGAATGAATTGCTTTTATAATCAGATAAATGTTATAGTTTATCTATTTTTAAAATAACCTACCCTGGTAATTTTGCTTTGGGATTTTGCAAAGTATTTTTTCTGGGTTTGAGCCAAGAGTTCTTGTCCACCTGCTATGGCCAATATAATGGCATCAGCCATGCGGTTATCATGTAAACAAAGGTCAACAGCACTTTCAAAGTTACCCGTCAGCAAAGCTTGAGTAATTAAACCATCAATATCTGCAATAAGGAAATAATAACACTCAAATTAAATAGAGTTTTTGTTATAATAAAAAAATCCTATACATATCAATTATTACATGTACACACAAAGGAGAAAACAATGCTAATTTCTGAATATTACTAGTAGATTAATTTCTAACACAAGTTTTTGAGGTCTATGGAAATATACTGAAATGTATGTAAGTAAAATCAGGTAAAATAACACATTTTTCAACTGCTTAAGCTAGAATAACAGAGATCATTATCTCTGTTTTTAATCACATAGATGTCAGAACAAACCTCTATCTCCAAGAGACTGATTACATATACTAAATAACCGAGTTCTTTTTTTCAATCTTCCATCACTTGCAACAATACATTTGTAATCTTAACTTAGGGACTATTTGCTTTCAAACAGTCAAAAATCAAAATGAAATAGGTATTTACCGCCACTGATGGAGATGTTAAATGTTCCTCCTGCTGATGGTAGAAATTCAGATTCTTGTTTTCCTTCTTTAATGCACTAAAGAGATGGAAAGGGTAGCAAGTTAGCCAGAATGAAACTGTGTAATAATTTACTGGCAAAACAAGATTTATATATGATTATTAACCTACTGACTAGATAACATGCCAAATTACTCCAGAAAAGTTCTCAGATCTAAGACTTTCCTGAGATTTAACTCCCATCATACAATCATAAGTAAAATACAAAGTCATCAGGAATAATGTTAAAAAAAACTTTTAGATTCCATATCTAATACTGGTAGCTCAGAAATTACTAAAGAATCTTTGTTTCCATAGATACTTCAAGTAAGAATAGCTTGAAACATGCAAAATACACATTTTAAATTTTACCGTATTTGGACTTTAAAACAACCCTGCTGCTATACATTTAAAATTTTCTACATGTCTAAACATTTCTGTCCATTAAGTTTAGTTATAAGGTCTTTTAACCGAATCGGTCAAAATTGAAAAAAAATCACTTGGTGCCCCTGTACAAATGCTAAATAAAAGACTATATGAATATACTAAAATTCAATTACAGATTTTGTATTCTCTTAAATTAGTCCTATATTAGCAGCAATAGCAGGTTGGTCTGGTAAAAAAGATATACAGTTCTGTTATAAACTCCTGAGATTATCTATAAGACTGAGTAAAAAGAAATTCTGTGTTTTCTTTCTTTAGAAGAAAAGAAACATAAGGAAGGCATATTGCTGGCAAAAAGTTTAAGTGCTCCCTTCTATGCATAAAAATTCACAAAAAGACAAAAATAAAATATATCAGAGATTACAGAGAAACTTTTAAAGAAAAACATAGCTGTCTTGCATGAGATAAAACATCTGTATTTTGTGCTTATGTTACCTATACATCTGAACGTAAGCACCTAGTTCAAAGTCAGGGACATTTTTGGATTGGGGAATTTTAGTGCAGGGCACAGTACAGCATTATCTGTAAATAAGGCTTAATTAGTTAATACTGACCATTATAGGAGAATAATCATAACCTTAATTCTTTCCTTAACTAAAGAGAAGCATTTTAGAATTTTTTTTTTTAGAATCAGATACTGATCTGATTATATTCACTAACTTACAAAAATGACTTTTTCTTAACTCATAATTTTTCAAATTTGTCTTCTAAGAAACAATGAATAAATCCTTATTCATAAACTTCTAAAATATAAGTCTGAAAACGTTTATTATATGTTGAGTATTTTCAATGTGTAAACTACTATGTCTGAAAAACAGCATCATCAAAGTAAAGGGGAAGATTTCACCTCCTTAAAATTCTTTCAAACACTCTGAAAGTACACATTAGTGACACTGTTTTGTTAAATACATGTTATTCTGATCTATTAATTCATAAGTGTATTTCCAAATGGTCCTCTATTTGATAATACATAGTCTAGTTGTACATAAATGAAAAGTACATTTCTTCAGTGTATCCTACAAATCTGTATAGGTATTCTCAAAATTGGTTCAAATTTTTACAAAGATTTTATTCATATTCTTTATTCTCAGGTTAAATAAATGTTAGAAGATTCACTTATATGGAACGTGTTTTTTAGTAATTATCTTGCAAAAGTCTAAATTTACTGATGAATTATCCTTATAACTTAGTAAAGGAATTCAAGAAATATTCTACAGTCAGGGTATCTCCATATCAGAAAGAACAATGAAAAAGTCAAAGATGAGACGAGAAACAAGAACTTGTTGATTAATTTTCCAAGATGAAATACAATTAGAAAGCAAGAAAAGTGCAGATTTAGTAATGATTAAAAAAAAACACCCAGAAAAACAAAAGGAAAAAAATTAATGATACAACTCTGTGTTCAAGGACTCTTTTTAACTAGTTATAAGAATTGCCAACTACCACTCATGACATGTTTATCATGACAATCAGTAAATCATTATAATCAGTTTATTTAGTGAAAAATTCTATACTTGGATTCAAAGTTCAAGACTAATCTACAAGCCTCTGCCACTGATAGTGGGCTCTAAATATTAATGTGTCAAGAAAAAAAACATTAACTTTACATGCAATGTATCGTGTATTTCTCAGTAAAAGTTTTCATTTTAACATGCTGATATCTATCTGTCCAAATTAAGTCAATCTCACATCAACTGTTAATTTTAAGACATATAATCCAGAAGCTAGATCAGAGAACTAAAGATTTCATAGATGATATTTCTGTCAATCTAGTATATAGACTCATACCCCCAAAATCTCTAAGAAAACAATATATTCCAACTTCATTTTGGAACAAGTAGTCAAGCAAATTTTCCACAGTTCAATGAGAACAAATATCACATATTTTCCCAATGTAATTAAAAAGGAAAAAAACAAGTACCTCTCCCAAGAGCTGCTCTTCAGCAGCAGGGCTCTCCTCCCCATCATTCTGTGCTACTTGGTCAGAGTCTTTAAGAGCCTTTGGTACACAAAACAATTACAAGGGAAGTTGAAGAATGTAGCATTAAGAGTATTAGTGAACAAGGAAGACAAAAGACCCAACCAACAACATTCAGAGCTAGTTTAATCATAAGAAGTAATGTTAAGTAAGTAAATTTATTTAAGAAACACTATCAGAGGAAAAGCAAAGAGCCATTACTGATAAGATCTTCCCTTTTTTTTCCTATCAAATGTCCCTCAGGCACAAAGATCTTAACCTTAAGAATCTGAGCAGTCATTGAAGTTGTTTTTACTCTTTTGCAAAATTTAAATATCATCAAGAGAAAGGAATGCTCTACCAGCTAAACTTACACTATTTTAAAATGAGAATTCACTTATTAAAATATCTACAATCATTATTTATTTTTATACTGTAAAGCAATAAACAGACACATTTCTTAAATTACATTTCCTTCTCTGTTATGACCTACACCAAATTTTTGGAAGGTAGCTATTTTAAAAGCCTTCTTACCACCTCGGGTCCATCCACTTTGTTCAAGGCCAAAGCAATCTGAAATAAAAACAACAATTCACCATGGAATTCTATTTCAAGGCATACAGCAAATGCTTACCTCTTTCTCCATTTTCTTTTTCTTTTCCTTTTTTTTTTTAAGATTTTATTTGAGAGAGAGAGAGAGCTCGAACAGGGGATGGGCAGAGGGAGAGAGAAGCAGACTCCCTGCTGAGCAGGGAGCCCAAGGCAGGGGCTCCATCCCAGGACCCTGAGATCATGACTTGAGCCAAAGACAAAGCACTCAACCGACTGAGCCACCCAGGTGCCCCTCTTCCACTTTTAAATAACTATAAGTAATTTTAAAAAATTTCTTCAAGTACTCACTACCAAAAGAACGACTATTAGAAGTATTCTGACAATCAGATTTTATTCAGTATTCAGTATTAGGTATTCAGTAAAGCTTTTTATATTAATTTCTTACAAATCTAAAGGGTTATAGCACCAAGACATTTAGACTAATAATAAAATTAAATATATAAAAACCTAAAGGAATGAACAAAGACACACAGCCATTAAACAGTATAAACAGTAGGGCTGTGATGTGACAGCACTGCTCCGAGTGTGCAATATCTAAGCTATATGAGGTAGGTGGCAACCCTGCAATGCTATAGAAAACTCTAGTCACTTTCAAAGAACAACAAAGTACTAATATAAATTACACAAAGAATCTAAAATACTTCCTTCAAGGTTTCCAAAGTCAGTGTTTCTTGTGCTGTTCATGTCAATATTGTGTGTGTGGGGGGTGCCTCTAACAGTTGCTTCGTTTTCTTTCCCCCAGGGCCATTGGTTACACACCTTCTAAAAATCTAAGTATTATTTCCACTGTTTGAAGTTGATAGCCTCTTATCTTTTAAGGCCCGATTTTATCCAGATATGACACAGCTCTTTTAAATCACGTTTTAAATCAAGGTGTTTCTTGCAGCTTTTATATCCAGGTACAAGGTGGAATTACATATTTAATAATCTGTATTTGGAACGTTGGCAACCAAACACAAATTCTTATTAAATATTTATTGACTGATTTGAGATTACCTCTGTATAGAAGTTTATAAAAAGAACACTTATACATAAATATTTTACTTGCATAAGCACAGCCTTTTAACTTTCCCAGAAATTTACCTTCTTTCCTAGGTCTTCTTTTCTGTATCCTAGAAGTTCAAGGTATTTTCCCCGAGAATCATCCTCAAAGTTTACCTTTAAAGAAGACATAACCTTGAAGTAAAGATCTGCATTTAAATTCTTAATTACTTGACCAAATTCCAACTAGAATTATTAAAAACTATAAAAAATAAAGTCTATTAAAGTGTACTATTATCAACTAAAGCTTTCTCTATCTACTATATAGAAGGTTTACTGTAAAAAAGAATCCTCAAAATAGTTTTAATAGGTTACTTTTTAAAATAGTAAGTATACTAGTAATTAATTATCCTTGTTGAATAAAGCTTACTTTTATTTTATTTTTAAAGTAAGCTCTATGTCTACTGTGCGGCTTGAACTCATGACCCCAAGATCAGAGTCAAATGCTCTGACTGAACCAGCCAGGCACCCCAAAGCTTACTTTTAACATATATATATATATATATATATATATTTTTTTTTTTTTTTTTTTTAAGATTTTATTTATTCATGAGAGACACACACAGAGAGAGAGGCAGAGACACAGGCAGAGGGAGAAGCAGCAGGGAGCCTGATGTGGGACTCGACCCCAGGACTCCAGAATCACGCCCTGGGCCAAAGGCAGGCGCCAAACTGTTGAGCCACTCAAGGATCCCCTAATGTATATTTTTTATAAATACAAATTAACTCATGTCCAATGGTTATATTCATGCAAAATGCAATACTGTGAAACACTTGATGTCCTAAAACTCTTTCCCAAAATTAGTATTTACAAGATATAAAATTCTGTAATTTTATAATTTAACCTTATTGTATTCAAGATCTCTTTGGAAAATTCAGTATCAAGAAACAGACATTCCACTGGAGGTAAAATAAGCAACCAGAAAACTCTATTTCCTATTGTCATAAATACAATTCAGTAAAAGGAAGGAGAAAGGCCTCCAATTTCCCTTCCCTATAACTCTTCCCTCTTTTCCTATTTTCCTTAACTGGATCTACTACAGGAATTAAATATTGTTATTATACTAAGCTCTATGTTATAATTTTAAAATAGGTCTGCCAAATGTTTAATCTCTCTCACTTAAATACAGTCATTACATCATTTTTTTTCTTATTTAAGTACTTCATAATAGGCTTTTCAAAGCAGAGAGGGAAGAACTCTTGATATAAAAATACGGTTGTGTGTTCTTCGTAAGCTACTTTCTTTCTTTCTTTCTTTTTCAAAGATTTTATTTATTCATGAGAAACACACAGAGAGAGGCAGAGACATAGGCAGAGGAAGAAGCAGGCTCCCTGCGGGAGGCCTAATGTAAGACTTGATCCTTGAGTCCCTAGGATCACGATCTGAGCCAAAGGCAGATAGATGTTCAACCACTGAGCCACCCACTTACCCCTCTTTGAAAGTTTTCTTTAATTTCATCATGAAGCTCCTGAAATCACAATCTTGCAATAACTTTTTTTTTTTTTTTTTTAAGATTTTACTTATTCATTCATGAGAGACACAGAGAGAGATGGAGAGGCAGAGACTCAGGCAGAGGGAGAAGCAGGCTCTATGCAGGCAGCCCGATGCGGACTCAACCCGGGGCCTCCAGGACCATGCCCTGGGCCAAAGGCGGCGCTAAACTGCCAAGCCACCAGGGCTGCCCTAATAACTTCTTTAATAAGAACAGATTGAGAAAATCATGGGGATAGTTAAATTTGCAGATAATCTCAACTTTACCTTCAAAAAGGACCACACATGTTTTTCAAATTCAGTCTGAGAAGCATCGATTTTTTTCTGACAATAACTGACAAATCCTTGTGACTGCACAACTTGCTGCAGTTGGTCCGATCGGCTGAGGAATTCCTTTTCTGTTACAACCTGGCTAATGAACACATGGTGTTGCTGCTGCTGCTGCTCAGCTCCCTGCTGGGACTGTATCTTGACATTCTCAAAGGTAACCAGTTTGCCTCCAAACTATGAAAGAAAAAAAAAATGAACAGTTAATTTGAACACAAGGATAAGGCCTAAAAAGCATGCTCCTGAAAAACCTGTTAACGGAAAGAACTAAGACCTTAATAATCACTTTGGGTAAAATTAGCTGATACAGACGCCCAGCCTTCAATGATCATTTTTCTTCATACCACCTATCTTCTAGATAAAATGTACTATTCACTGTGTCCCAAATTTCTCACCTACTTGCTTTTACTAACTTCCACATATTCAATGTTAACTTCTCTTCAAAGCCCAGGCAAATGCCACCTCCTCCACTCAGTTGCCCTCAATATAATACAGACCTCTTTTGATTCCACTATTTGCTATTCAAGTATTTGCCTCACCTTCTGTTCTCGGCTCTAAGTTTTATTTATTTATTTATTTTTTTAGACAGAGTACTTTTTTTTTTTTTTTTTTTTTAATTTATTTATGATAGTCACAGAGAGACAGAGAGAGAGGGGCAGAGACACAGGCAGAGGGAGAAGCAGGCTCCATGCACCGGGAGCCCGACGTGGGATTCGATCCTGGGTCTCCAGGATCGTGCCCTGGGCCAAAGGCAGGCGCCAAACCGCTGCGCCACCCAGGGATCCCTCGGCTCTAAGTTTTAAAGGGCAGTAGAATATGCCCCTCCAAAATACGCCATTTGGCGTAAGGATTATTTTGAGCTAAGGACTACTTTGGAACACAGCAGGAAAGAAGGGCACCCTGACCTCTGCTTTTCTTCCTTTTGAAAACTGGAGATGAACTCCCATGTGAGAGCTGCCCTCTCTATACCAGGGGGAAAGAAACATTTTTATCATAGAGGTGAGAGAAATCTGTACAAACAAACCTTGTTTAAATAACAGTTACCTTCCTTTAGTCTCAATACTTTAGTTACTTTTCCACAAGTGCCATTCTTCATTCAACCTAGTATATAAGCCACTTGTTTATGTCTCCATTTCACAATGGTGGCCCAGGTATACATTAAAATCTGTCTGTTTTTCTCCTGTTAATTTGTCTTATATCAATTTACTTCTCAGGTCCACATGAAAATCCTCAGAGGGCAGATGCAAAGTTCTGCCTTCCCTATACTAACAAGGATTGTGGTTCTGTATCTACTTTATTCTTGTATCTCCTATAGTACCTAGTATTTGCCTTGTATATAGCAAGTAAACAGTTAATTCTGATTAATAAATGTATACAAATAAAAGTAGGTAAAGAAGGAAACACAGGACCAAATCTGGTTCTTTACACTCAGTAATTTTGTATGAGGATTATTGTTTTTATGTAAACTTATTTTTTTAAATGTCTAAGTTTTTGTTATGTCAGGCACTGTAGGAAATACCAACAAAACCTTACCACTATCCTTAAGGAATTTAATATGAGAATAAACCTGAATACAATATGCATTTGTGAGTTCTAGATGAGATGCAGGTAATACCACACATGATAAGAACTTCACAGAAGGGTAAAACTGCTAGGTTTCCCCAAGTTTTAGGGAGGTTGGTAAAAATTGCACCCCCCAGAAGCAAGACCTAAGGTTTCACAAGAGGATTGGGGTTATTCATTTACTTGGTTCTATGTCATAATATTATAATATTACATAGCCATAAAAATATAAATGCTATGTTAATTGAATTTAAATAAAAAATATGTAAAAATTTTTAAAAAGGCACATAAAAAATAATATAAGTGCTGCTTGGTAGTCATCATATTTTCAAACCAACCAAAAAACAAATATGGAAAACTTAAATATTGGTACTGAACACAATAAAAATATTTTTAAAGTCTTAACAATAAAAAAATAATTTACAAAAATTGGTAGAAATAAAAAATTTGGAAAGAAGAAAATTGGAAAAACTGGAATGGAGTATACAAATGCACTAATTTAATATTATATAGAAGAGTTTCAATTAATACCATATGAAGTTGGTATATCAAGACATGGATGTTTAGGTGAATTATTTATATTTATAAAGATAATCACAAAACCAATACAAACTTCTAAGACTTCAATGGTAAACTAAAGATATTTGAGGGGGACACTGACATTCTACCTCTCATGTCCACAGAGAGGGCATTTTCTTTGTACTCTGTAAGAGGAACTAGCAGAGTAAGAACACTTCTGGCCTCTCTCTGTCCTTCACACTGTCCTGGGAGAGGACTGACTGACATTCTTCAGGAAAGAAATGCAGCATGCTTACATCAGCTCTTCAGGGCTTCTTTTTATTTTTTATTTTATTTTATTTTAAAGATTTTTATTTATTCATGAGAGACACATAGAGAGAGGCAGAGACACAGGCAGAGGGAGAAGCAGGCAGGCTCCATGCAGGGAGCCTGATGTGGGATTCAATCCCAGGACTCCAGGATCATGCCCTGGGCTGAAGGCAGGCGCTAAACAACCACTGAACTACCCAGGGATTCCCCAGGGCTTCTTTTTATATCTGTCTTCCCACATGGAGAAACAGTCCATATGGATAAGCTGCCTGCACCTTCAAGGAAAGCTCTACAGCACCTAGATTTGTCAGTAACTAGGTTAGTAAGGCTGCCTAATACAGAAGCAAAGCTAAAAAAAAATGATAATTAAATCAGATCCTGGGGATATAGAGGCAAACAAAAAGCCCAGCTCTCACAGAGTCTATGTTCTACTTTGTTACAAAGTCTACTATGGTTGGACATCTAGACTGTAGCCTCTAATCTAGCTTACTGCAGCACTAAAGGTGATATTTTGATTTTCCATCTCTCTTACTTGGTTCCAAACTCATATGGGGAAGAAAACAGTGTTATTTATTGTCTTTATAATACTCCAATACTAGCAGTGGAGAAGAAATGAAGAAGGGGAAGATGTTCACTACTCATTTCAAAGATAAATATATTTGTCAGGCACCACTAGGCATTGGAAACATACCTATGAACTAGACAGTCTGTCCTCAAGAAGCTTTTATCTGGGGGGATCTTTTCTGTAGACTTTAGTTTTATTTTAAACCTTGTACATATACAATTTTATAGTAATAATTGTCTTAATTACTTAAGGAAGGAAGGAACTAACTGGATGAATGGTTAGTATTCAGTAAAAAAAAAAAAAGTGGAAACTCATAAACAAAGGAAAAGATATACAAAGGCAGGAGGACAATTAGTAAAGAAAACTAAACAGGAGGGATGAGAAGATTAATTAAATACCGAGAATGGATTTATGAGTGACATAATAAAAGGCCTATTTTAGGAAGACCAATCTAGAGATGTGGTATAGATTGGAGAGAGAATAGACAGGCAATAGACATGCAATCATATTAACAGTTTAGTGTGAAAAGATGAAGAACTAGGCAGAGTAATGTAATTTACAAGCAATGTAAAAGAAAGAATTACATCTGAGATATATGTAAAGAGCAGTATTTGGACCTGAGGAATGAATATAAGAGGTTGAAAGAAAAGTTCTGAGCCTAATAGAAGAATGATAACAAGAATGCAATAGTAACTGCAGAGGAGATCATTCATTCAGTTTCAGATAAAGTGAATATACAGAATTCTATGATAGGTATAAATTGTTATGATGATAGGGAAGCTGAATAATTTATTTTATTTTTATTTTTAAGTATTTCTCCAAAGACGACATATAAATGACCAATAATATATACATGAAAAGATGCTCCACATCACTAATCGAAGAAAATGCAGATCAAACCACAATGAGATATCATTTCACATCCATAAGGATGACTGTTATCTAAAAAAACAATATTAACGTGTTACTGAGGATATAGAAATTAGAACCTGTGTGTACTGCTAATGGAAATGTAAAATGGTATAGCCACTGTGGGAAACGGTATGGAAATTCCTCAAAATATTAAGAATAGAATTACTATAAGATCCAGTAATCCCACTTCTGGGTATATACTCAAAGGAATTGAAAAAAGTATCTCAAAGACCTATTTGCCCACAAACGTTCATTGTAGCATAGCAAGAGGCGGAAGCAACCTTAATGTTTATTGATAGATTAATGAATAAAGAAAATGTGGACTATCATTTGGCCTTTTATTTTTATTTTTTTAAAAGATTTTATTTACTTATTCATGAGAAACACAGAGAGAGGGAGGCAGAGACATAGGCAGAGGGAGAAGCAGGCTCCTGTAGGGAGCCCAATATGGGACTCATCCTGAGACTCCAGGATCATGCCCCGGGCCAAAGGCAGACGCTCAATGGCTGAGCCACCAAGGCTTCCCTTAGCCTTTTAAATGTAGGAAATCTTGTCATACATGGCAACATGGATGATCTGAGGACATTATGCTACGTGAAATAAACCAATCACAAAAAGATACTCCATGATTCCATTTATATGAAGTATCTAAAGTTGTCAAAGTCACAGAAACAGAAAGTAGAATGTGATTAGCAGGGGCTGAGGAAGGGGAAAATGAGCAGTTGTTCCATAGGAAGAGAGTTACGGTTTTGCAAGATAAAGTTCTGGAGATCTGTTGCACAACAGATGTATATAGTAAACATGCTATACTGTTAACTTAAGGGTTATTAACACTTAAATAGGGTTAAGATGGTGAATTTTATGCTACATACATGTTTTTTACCATTAAAAAAAAAGAAATTGGCAATTTAAAGAAAAGTTGGAAGGAAAAAAGAGAAGGAAGGAGGATATACAGATACACCTTCCTTAAAGAAAAAAAGAAAAGATATGAAGGAAGGAGAGATAGAGAAGGAAGACAAATTTCATAAGGGGATGGACAGTGTGAAGGTTGCACAACAATATAAATGTATTTAATGCGACTGAACTGTATGTTTCTAAATGGTTAAAATTGGTAAATTTTATGTTATTTATATTTTATCACAATTTAAAGTAAAAAAGAAAAAGAGAAGGTCCCAATTTTCTTGAGAAACCAATCTGTATGATGAAAAACCTACAGATACATCAAATCCTCTTCCATCTGAGTGATCCTATAAGAATGCTTTATTACGAGTACTCCTTTGTGCTCATGGAACATAAAAACAAATCCACCTACTGAAAAGGAAGCACCAACAGGCCTTCGGATCCACTTTGGTGGCTTCTTCAGAGGCAACACTATATTATGCTGAGCAGTCTGCTGAGGAATTTGTAATGGAGGAAGGGGCTGTCCTGTGCCAAAGGGATCAAGATTCCCAAAAGATGATGAAAGCTAAAAAATATAATAACATGAGAATTTGTCATTTATATTTTTAATGAAATTTATAGGATTATGTTATATGTTTAAGTCATAACCAAGAAATAGTTTTATCACAATTATCCAATTAATCAGTAGCAGTGATCAGTAAAGTCATTTTCAAAATAATTATACAATAACATGAAATTTTTCAAGTGTTATGATCAAATCTTAACACTTCCTATTACCTTGTCAGCTTGTTTCTGCCTTAAGCCATCTGCACTCCCACCCATGATAGAATAAACACTGATACGCCCATCAAAGGAAGCAGCTGATAAGACAGCAGGATTTCTGGGACACCACTGAATATCAAAGCACCACTGTGTATTGGTGGGAAGTTCATATAACACCTAGACAACAAGAACAAAAAAGGTCAGAAAACAGTATAGCCACTTTACAACCAAAACTCTTGAATTAATAAGATCAACATGTGCAGCTTAATTAAATAATTCCTTTTAGAAAGTGTCTTGAGCCAGGAAAAACAACAGTAAAAATGTGTTTAAAGTATAAGAGGAGTCCACTATGATTGTCTATTATGATAAGAAAGAATGCTTCAAAATTTTTATCAGATTTAGAATACATATTAAAAACTAAGGTTTTTATGTTTTTATTGAAGTAGTAGTAGTAGGTGCATCTGAAAGACCAAAACAAATTAAAGTCAGCTTGTCAAACTCTAAAAGATAATAGCCTCCTGCCCAACTGTTTCTGCTGGCCAAGATCCAAACAAACATATTCAGACTATCTGAAGATCACATTTAGAAAATAACCTCAAAAAAGAAAGAAAAAGAAAATAACCTCAAGAAGGAAGAATTCACTGAGAAATTTGGGTTTTAGTCAAGCAAAAATATGTATGCACCATTTGTATTACTGTAGAATGGAAACAGGTTCAGCATAGTTTAGGAAAAAAATATAGAAAAATTATAAAAAATGGTTGATATAAAACCAGTAATATTTATTGCTATCTGAAAGTTAGTGTGCTGGTAACTGATGCTCACAGGAGCACAGGTTTTATTGTTGTTTTTTAATTTTTTTAAAATTTATTTGAGAAAGAGAAAGAGAGAAAGAGACCATGTGCACACATGAGCAAGGCGAGGGGGAGAGGGAGGGGGAGAATCAGATTTCCTGCTGAACAGGGAACCTGAAGTGGGGCTAGATTCCAGGACACATGCTTACCCAACTGAGCCACCAGGCACCCCAGTTTTATGGTTTTAAGAAGTCAAATTATCTTAATTTTGACTTTCTGGGACATTTTCAATATTTTATTTTATAAGAAAACAGAATTAATTGAAAAGGTACTTAGCCTACTCATCTTTAAGGCTTACACTGGTCAATAAGACTCATAGTCTCATGATATTTAAATCCCTGTTCTATTCCTAATTTGCACTTGAATTAAAAAATCTACTAAAATTTTAGTTGCAGCATGTACTAAAAGTTTATTCCTTCAAAGTCCAAGCACCCACAACCAATCATATGCAAAAATTCATTTTATCAAATCATATAACTAAGAAAATTAGAATAGTAATTTCCATGGTTTCAAACTCACTTGGAAAAGCACAGCATAAAATGCAATATTTTATTAGTTAGTCTACAAATCATACGAGGCAAAACTTACTACTTTAATTTTTTCTCATACCTCCCCTAACTTGAATGTTTCTATATTCTTATAGTTATCATTGCATCTGAAAACTTTAAAACACAAATCAAGGGCAGTCCGGGTGGCTCAGCGGTTTAGCGCTGCCTTCGGTCCAGGGTGTCATCCTGGAGACCCAAGATCGAGTCCCATGTTGGGCTCCCTGCGTGGAGCCTGCTTCTCCCTCTGCCTGTGTCCCTGCCTCTCTCTCGCTCTGTCTCTCATGAATAAATAAATAAAATTTTTAAAAAACAAAACAAAACAAAACACAAATCAAATAATAAAAGTGCATGTTTCTATTTTAATATTATGTTAAATATGCTAAATATATTATTGATATATTTAATTGTATTATTATATATCGATGACTTAAATTATATTAAATAACAAATATATTTAAGTGTTATATGTATATAAATAAAATATTATAGATTAAAACCTATTAAAATATATTTTTTTAAGATTTTGTGAGAGACAGAGAGAGAGAGAGGCAGAAACACAGGCAGAGGGAGAAGCAGACCCCATGCAGAGAGCCCGATGTGGGACTCAATCCCAGGACCCCAGGATCACACCCTGAGCCAAAGGCAGACACTCAACCACTGAGCCACCCAGGCATCCCAAAAACCTATTGAAAATATTCTTATTTCTATTAGCATTCCATCAGGATAACTAGCAAAATACTTGCAATAATCTATCTTAATTATAAAAGGTAAAAGCTGAAAAGCTATAATTAGTATCTATGGTTTTGATGGGTAAAATAAGTGATGGGGATTAAGGATTGCATTTATGATGAGCACAGGGAATAAGTCTGGGAATGCTGACTTATATGTAATATTGAAAATGTCCCACAAAGTCAAAATTAATAATCACTATATTGTACACCTGAAATTAATATAGTATTGTATGTTAACTGGAACTAAAATAAAAACTTAGGGGACCTGGGTGGTTCAGTTGGTTAAGTGTCTGCCTTTGGCCCAAGTCATAATCCCAGGGTCCTGGGACTGAGCCCCACATTGGGCTCCCCGTTCAGTGCCGAGTCGGCTTCTCCCTCCTCTCCCTCTGCTCTTCCCCTGGGACTCACGTGTGTGTGCTTGCGCTCTCTCTAATAAATAAATAAAATCTTAAAAAAAAAAAACTTAAAAAAACAAAAATTTATGGTCTCTTGCCCAACACAGAAAAAGAGGGAAACCATTTGTTCAACTAAGAAAAATAAATTTCAAAATACTTAAGATTTTTTAGCCCATTATTTTAATCTAAAACAATTAAAAGCAATTAAATTATATTTATGTAACATTTATATTTAGTAAGGGGTAAAATTTCCCACAGCTAAATTTCTATGGGTAGAACACAGTATTATATTCCTGCTGGATAGTTCAGAAGAGAGATTAAAAACATACATCTACTGATTTCCAGAGAGGATCTTCAGGAATGGTAAAGCAGAAAAAAGACCCAAATCTTGAGCACTCCTGCTTTAAAGGCACTGATTCCAGAGATCACATGTTAAGTAAATCAAACCAGGTATTTCTGAGTACAGGCAGACACCTTTTATTGGAAATGGGGAGTGAGGGATGATGACTAATTTCAAACATATTATTTCAACGGCTGATTTTCTTGGATGAAACAGATGAGCTTAAATAATGTTCCTGATAAAATCTCTGCTAGATTAACATTTCATACATACCTCTATTTCCATGTCCTTAATTATATTAAGGCACTATAGAATCCATATGGAAAATTTCTTATTCAGCTAGAGATAAAATAATACAGTAGCTATAAATCTAAGAAACATTTCCTCCCCATTACCTCTCCTGTGTTTGGGTTGGAGCAGAGAATTTTAGCATCTTTTCCACAGCTCAGCAACAATTCAGGATCTGCCATGCTCCAAGCAATTGCCAAAATCCCCCTATAAAAACAAAAGATGAAGAAATTTTTAAATCTTAAAGAAACCAAGTCTCCAAATGATTCCTATCTCGGCTCTGGAGATAGGTACTGCTGAAGTATAATTTCATATAATCTTTACAGAAAGCAATTTAGGAATGTGTATGCTCTTTGATCACTATGAAGATACTCAATATCCTCTCAGAATCAGGAAAACACAGTATAGGAAAAGAAACCAAACTAAGACTGGCTTTTGTTTCTAATATTTTATTTTTAAAAAGTTAAAAATCTTTATGGGGCAGCCCAGGTAGCTCAGCGGTTTAGTGCTGCCTTCAGTCCAGGGCGTGATCCTGGAGACCCGGGATCGAGTCCCATGTCAGGTTCCTTGCATGGAGCCTGCTTCTCCCTCTGCCTATGTCTCTGCCTCTCTCTCTCTCTGTGTCTCTCATGAATAAATAAATAAAATCTTTAAAAAATAAAAATAAATAAAATCTTTGTGAAAATCATAAGGCTCATCACTCTGACTCACTGGTTTGGCCACATTCACTTTATGATTTTTTCTCTCTCCATAGATACACTGACCATTTGAGAATTAATTACAGATATTATGACATTATCACCCCTACACTTGTCTCTGAGGATTAACACATTCTTCTACATAACCATAACACGATTACTTACTAAAAGTATTTATTTTTATATAGTATTTTTTTTTAATTTTTTTTTTTTTTTTTAATTTATGATAGTCACAGAGAGAGAGAGAGAGAGGCAGAGACACAGGCTGAGGAAGAAGCAGGCTCCATGCACCGGGAGCCTGATGTGGGATTCGATCCCGGGTCTCCAGGATCGCGCCCTGGGCCAAAGGCAGGCGCCAAACCGTTGCGCCACCCAGGGATCCCTATATAGTATTTTAAAATAAATAGTCCATGTTCAAATTTCCCCAATTGCATCAATAATATACTTTATAACTGCCCCTCTTAGAATCCAATCATGCATGTTAAGAATTTCAAGGCATGTCAAGAATGCCTTCTAAAGAAATTTGTATAAACTTATTACTAAAGAACATTCACATTTTTACTAAGTATTAAAGAAAAAAAAATCACAGAATTATAGAGCTGAAAGGACCTTAAGTATTATATAGTCCAACTCTTGCATATACTAGAAAGAGAAAATTGAGAAATCAGAGAGTTGATTTGCTCCTGCAACTCAGTATAGCCTTCTGTCTTGCTAAATTACGATCCCTTCTAAAACTGGCAGTAGAATACAGTGTTATGAGCATAGGTTCTGGGATCAGAATGTTTGGACTAGATAGTCAGCACATATCTAGTCATGTGACCTAGGCCAAGTTTACCTTTCTGAGCTTCAATTTCCCAATTATAAAATAGATTAACAGTATTTACACGATAGACTTGTTATGAGGATTAACTACCTTAACATTTCAAGTACTTGTACACTTTACATTTTATATAAATGTTAGTTGTCCCCCAACTATAATGTAAACTCCCAGAGGGCAGGGATTTTTGTCTATTACTGAATCTTAGTGCAGTGCTTGGTACAGAGCACATGTTGAATAAGTATGTGTTGAATGAGTGAACAATACCTTAACTAACATGGGAAAAATATTGAAATTTATCAGAATCATCTCTTCTTTACCAAAAAGCTGATTGAAGCATAACATCTAAATAGAGTTACATCTTTACTAGACTCTTTTTTCCTTTATAAGAAGCTAAAGGAGAGGTCACAAACTTCAAAACTTTAGTGTACAAATCCACTACCCAGTGGGAAAATGGGATTTAAAGCTTTAGTCTAAATATCCCTAAATAAGAAAGAAAACCCAAAAGTGTTCAGAAAATGTTATTACAGGGATCCCTGGGTGGCGCAGTGGTTTAGCGCCTGCCTTTGGCCCAGGGCGCGATCCTGGAGACCCGGGATCGAATCCCACATCGGGCTCCCGGTGCATGGAGCCTGCTTCTCCCTCTGCCTGTGTCTCTGCCTCTCTCTCTCTCTCTCTGTGACTATCATAAATTAAAAAAAAAAAAAAGAAAATTAAAAAAAAAAAAGAAAGAAAATGTTATTACATTAAAATGGATTTGTTTCTTATTTAAAGCTGTTAAACAAATATATATAAATTCCCTGGGTACCTGAATACTAATGATAGGAAACAGGCCAAATTATAATTGAATTTAATGTTGCCAAACCTAACATGAAAAAACTTGCATATCCTTTTTAAACTAGTTTTAATTTTTTAAAGATTTTGTTTTTTTTTTAAGAAATCTCTGTGCCCAACATGGAGCTTGAACTCACAACCCCTGAAACCACGAGTCATGCGGTCTACTGACTAAGCCAACCAGGCACCTCTCTCATATCTTTTCAGAGAATCTGCACATTTATTACAATTAAATGCAGGGGTGCCTGCATGGCACAGTTAGTTAAGTATTGGACTCTTGGTTTTGGCTCAGGTCCTGAACTCAGGGTCATTAGATCAAACCCCACACTGGGCTCTGTGCTCAGTCTGCTTGAGGTTCTTGCTCCCTCTCCCTTTCCTGCTTGTGCTCTCACACTTTCTCTTATAAAAATCAATCAATAAATCTTAATAAAAAAATTAAATTAAAGCAGAATAACCCACCTAATTTCTCAAAAATGCTTTTTAAATAGAAACTTAGAACTAAAACAAACTTTTTAACTCTTGCTTGTCATTGAATGTTACGAAACACTCTTCTTAAGTACAATGACTCTAACAAAGATCAATTGTATAATGTCAAGAGTTGCCCTAAAGTGTTGTGGTATTCCGGAATTTTGATCTATTAATTATTACATGAAAAAATAATGGAAAATCCTTTATCACAGTTTTGTATTGTTATGATATGTACTGGCTACCATTTTTGGGAACAGAAAATCAGATGACTATTGCTTCAAATAAAAACCATTTACATTAACTTTTACAAGACAGAGACAAAGTAGATTCCTTAATTTAAAAATAATTATCTGATAATTCAAAATAGTAAGTAAATATGTTTTTGAAAATAAATAAATCAAGTTCCTTAGAAGAGCAGCATGATACCTGGCATGGTTTTCCAAGACACGGAGTGGAGAGGAAGCAAAACGAAGATCCCACATCTGGACCACTGGTAATCTATCATCCTCAGAGGCAAGGACCATCTGAGTCGCAACATCAGGATGCCACGCTAACCCAGAGCAATGCATCTGTAGATAGTTAAGGCGCACAATGTATCAATCTTATTACTTCATGAAGAGCCAAAATGAGCTTGAGGAACATGCCTTTGTTGAAACAGTAGATAACATGAGCTCAGGCTTAGTTTATTAAAAAACAACAAAAAACAAAACCTAAAACTATTAAATTTTGAATCCTGACAGCTATCTCTAGAGCCTTCAAGCTATGCTGCCTCCTTAAAACTATTAAATTTTATTAAACAGCCTTAAACAGTAGTCTTAAAAGTAAAATGTTTATTTATTTATTTATTTATTTTTTAAAGTAAAAGGTTTAAATGTTTAAATGGTTTCAGTTCATCCAGCTATTCGATACATAGCACCATTCTGGATCGGAATAATTCTATACTAAAAATGAGTTGATCTGTCAAAATTGTACCTAGAGAGAAAATTTTATATAAATTGAAAATTTAATACTTTCAGAAAAATAAAAACAGATAAAAGATTACAGGGTGCCTGGGTGACTCAGTCATAAGCATCCAACTCTTGATTTCAGCTCAGGTCATGACTCAGGGTCCTGGGATCGCCCCCACTTCAGGCTCCGCACTCAGTGGGGAATGTGCTTCTCCTATCTCTCTCCCTTTGTTCTCCTTCTAGCAAGTCATGGGTGCTCTCTCTCAAATAAATAAATCTTTAAAAAAATATAATAAAAAATCCACATCTTTCCTCTGTTTTGTAAAAAAATCAAGAAAAAATGTCTAAAGAAACCACTACCATTTAAAATTTCACATGGAATACATTAACAGTATTATTGAGAATTACCTGGAAGTTTAGGTTCTATTAAATTTTCCAGAAGACAATAAAAGTGCTTATTGTATGCTTTATTCAATTGAAATTTGTTATAAAATTCCTAATTCATTGAAAAACAATATCCTGAAGAAATATTCATCTAAATAGTTTTTTGTTGTTATTGTTAAATTATATATGTATTCTCTGATTTAGGCAAACTTGTTTTTAAAGATGTCAAACCAAACAATGTAATTAAAAACAAAGTAACATGGCAGCCTGGGTAGCTCAGTGGTTTAGCGCTGCCTTCAGCCCAGGGCATGATTCTGGAGACCCGGGGTCGAGTCCCACGTCAGGCTCCCTGCATGGAACTTGCTTCTCCCTCTGCCTGTGTCTCTGCCTCTCTCTGTCTCTCTGTGTCTCTCATGAATAAATAAATAAATAAATAAATAAATAAATAAATAAATAAATAAAATCTTTAAAAAATAAAAAATAAAAACAAAGTAAAAAAATAAGGCCTTTAATTATGCCCAAATTATTTTATAGCACATTATGACAGAGTATTAAGGAATTTGTAAGGCCACAAATTTGTTATATGGCTACATCTACTGGACAAATGGGAGAATATTAGCTCATTTAGCAGTACTTAATCAGAAGAGATGAAGCCAGGAGTTCAGAAACTACAAGTTCACAGTCATATAATTACTACCTGAAAAATGTGTACATTCTAGAGAAAGCCAAAGATAAACAGTTGCTATAACGGTTTCAAATAGCTACTAAAGTAAAAACCACCCGTATGTCATGGAATAAGGTATTTAATTAACAATCTCTCTCTTCATCATTAATAATGTCCAACATAGTTTACTGGAAATTTTATCTTTCCCAAGGAAAAAACTTCTTATTCCAACATGATTGGTCCATGAAAATACAGGATTTGACTTTATGAAAATTTGACTTGTTGTCAACACTGACAAACAATATAGAAATACCTATAGCAAAAATACAACAAGTTTCTGTATATGACAAATCAATCATATACTTACCCTGTTACTATGGTCACTAACTTTGATGATAGGTTCATTTTTTCTAAGATCCCATACTGTAGCCCTGCCACTGGGACTGGCTGATGCTAAAATATGCTGAACTTGTCTGTTCCACGCAATGCAGCTGATATCTTCTGGGGGCTAAAAGGAAGAAACTACTAAAAACCATTTCTCAATTACAATCAAATTTAACTACAAAATCTGATCCTTCTTAAAAAGTGAATTAAAATCTGATCTATTTATTCCACAAATTGTTTTATATTCATAACTTCTTAATACATAAGATTTAAAGCTCAGATATATGTCAATTCAAGTATTTTACCTTGTTTCATATGGTCTCATTTACTAGGCATTTATTAAGTTCCTGCAATGAATCCAGTACTTTTTCTTAATTTGCAACTGCCACAAGGTAGAGATAATAGACCACAAAGTAGACATTGATCAGTACTACAGACAACTAGGCAGAAAAAAGTCACAGCCTAGGAGAGCCAGGGTGCCTCAGTGGGTTAAGCATCCAACTCTTGATTTCAGCTCAGGTCATGATCTCAGGGTTGTGAGATTAAGCCCCACGTCATGCTTCACACTCACTGGGGAGTTTGCTTGGGATTCTCTCTGCCCCTTGCCCTTTGCCCCTCACCACCATGTGCACTCTCTCTCAAACAAACAAATAAATAAATAAATTCTTTTAAAAATAAATAAATAGAAATAGAAATAAATGGTAGATCATATGCATCATCATACTACCTCTAACATGGCCAAAATGTTGGGGCCCATTATAAAGGCTACTCAAACTAAGTAGCCTATTTAACATAAACTTCAAGAAGGCAAGTGGAAGATTGTTCTAAACTTATAGAAATACATAGGAAAGGGGTTGAGTTATTATTATTTTTTAAATAAGTTTCCTTTCTAGTCTATGACTTTTAAGATAAGACATCATCAAAACACTATACAACATAAAATACTATACTATATAAAATACTGTATTTAAAAAATTATCAAAGGCTTGTCTATTTTATTCATTTCTATATGTCTAGTACATCAAACAGCATCTGGTAGTAGGCACTGAATAAATATATGCTGTTGAAGTTCTCACTGATACTTTGAAGAAACACATTTACTAATACTTTGCTGTACAGAAGGAAAATCATAACATCTAAACACTGATTTTAAACAAATATATTTTGTGTGAAAAAAATGAAGTAAGTGTTGAAGAGCAGATCTTGGTTTTTTTATGACATCAAAATCAACGTAATACCTGTGTTTTGGCGCCTGGTGTCATCGGAGTTGCAAAATTGTTGAGATCCCAAATATAGATTTCAGATTCATTAGCACCAGAAGCTACCAGATTAGTCTACAGTAAGACATAATTAATAAAGAAATAGTATTTATGAATAATTAAGAAAACTGAGAATAATTCCACTCAGAAAGGAAAAGCTCTATCAGCTTAAGGGTATACAACTTTTCTGTTTAAAAAAGCAAAACTTAGAGTGCCTGGGTGGCTCAGTCAGTTAAGTGTCTGCCTTCGGCTCAGGTCATGACCACAGGGTCCTGGGATCAAGCCCCACATTGGGTTCCCTGCTCAGTGGGGAGCCTACATCTCCCTCTCCCTCTGCTGCTTCCCTTGCTTGAGTTCACTCGCTCTCTAGTTCTCAAATAAACTCTAAAAAAAAAAAAAAAAAGCAAAACTCATGAATTTCTAAATACTGTGCATAAAAATCTGAAATTGCAATAGTTTTTTAGAGATGTATATTATAAAATTTTATTTCACTAAAAAAATAGTATGTGTACTGACATTATAATACAAGACATTAAAGAAGTAATTATATGGATAAATTCTTAAGCAATCATGCAACCATATGGGGATTATCATTTATACAGGAAGGGAATCTGATTATGAAAGAGAGACAAAAATAGGCAACCAATGATTGCTTTCAAACAAATAACTGAATCCTAAAATAATGGCATTTATCTCGAGATACCTCAGAGCCAGCTTCTGGAGCCAGACCAATACAGGGCTAGTAAAATCTTGTCTTAAACCCTCATGTCCTTCTAGTTCATTTACATTCAATCTTGTTCGGTTTGGCAGTATTTCTAGGTTATCTCTGTTGCATACTGTTAGGGTCAAAAAGACCCTAAAACCGTGATAGGAAGTACAGGAGGATGATAGGTTTCATATATTGGCTTTCATCCTTTATTATTCACTCTCATAAATTCTTCTCTTATCAACTGACATATAATATGAAAACAGAGGAATTCTATGGTTGTAGCCACCTATAATACAAGACACCAAAAAGCAGCAGCTGTTTAATTAACAGAGGAACTAGCTATCTAATCTAAAACGAAGATACCATAAACTATAGAAATAATGTTCAGGTCTGTATTTCTATGCCCTAAGTATTTATTTACAGTATAAGAAAAATAACTATTTTAAACTTTCTTGGGATAATATTCATGTTTTAGTTGTTATGCTCTAGTATCCTGTTAACTCAAGATCTTTGCTAACCAATACATTTATATAATTAATATTTAGTAAAGTTTCTGATGCAACAATAGACTGACTGTCTCTTCATTGCCTGATCCCCTCCATGGAGTTATTATCATTTACCCTGATCCCAACTCTCAACCCTCCATTCTTAAAAAAAAAACACTTACTCATCAGTCTGCACGGACACACATTTTTAGCTTTCAATTCCATGACTGAGGCATAGTAGATTCATATACTTATTTCAAATAAGCAGCATGTATCTCAAGAATTATGAATAAATGTCAAAAGTCTAACCTGGAAAATATTCACATCCAAGGCTCTTACTGGGCCAGTATGCTTGTCATTTTGAGCAATTACAACTTCCTTGTCTCCAGCTATAATTTTAGAAGGATCATAAAGAATAATATTCCCATTTTCACCACCTGCAATCAGAACTCCAGAGACATTTCCTTTGGGATCCATCTTATGAGGCCCCCAAATCAACTTGTGGTACCTTTAAAAGAAAATGAGTAAATAACTGCCTTTTAAAGTCAAATATAGAAAAGAATTTGAAATTATATATTTAATTCCATATGTTTTCATAAATAATCTAAAGACATTGCTTCTCCTCTATTCCTGGTAACTGAGCATGACTTGGTGAAATGGCATTTTAGTTTTTATTTATATCCTTATGTGCATGTTCGATTTTATAATCCTGAAGAGTAAAACTTTTTGGTAGAGATAATGTAGTGTAAAATATACTTGATTTGTATGTCAAAAGACATGGGCTTAACAATGGTTTTACCATTTAGAAACTGTGAGATGCTGCACAGGTTACTGAATCTTCTTAAGCTGCTTTTGGTTCATCTGTAAAACAGAGCTCTAATCAACACTTCCCTTGATATTTTGACTACAGAAGTACTCACTGACAAGTGGGCTGTTAAGTAGTGGAGGTGTTAAAGGAATTATATGAAATTTTCTAAGAAAAGTAACGTATTCCGACAGCGGGAAACGGACATCAAAATTATGTCTATTAAGACGAGTACCTCTCACTGGTGGAGAATAAAAGATTACGGTTTGGCTAGCAGATGCAACATGAAGATGGCATGGGTGAGTAATGACAGAAAGGGTGGTGTGTAGGAAAACATAGACAAAAGGTATTTGAAGTTCCCATACTGAAGACTGAAGGAAAACTGAAGACAAAAGGTATTTGAACTCCCATCTGAAGTTCTTCAGAGCCCTCCCACAGTGGGAGGGCTCGGCTCTGAAGAAAATCCCATGCGATTCCATGATTTGAGCTGTGAGCTATTAGTTAAGGTACAATTTCTTCACCAAAAATTGACAAGGTAATGAGACAATAAGGTATATTTTACTACTCAAATGAAAGTGTCCCTTTTCTGCATTACAATAGGATGCTAAGTACTTGGAAAAGTGACCCAAATATCTACTATATAAGAAATCATGTCAACAAAAATTTCTGTGAAATATATTTTTAAATATAGATAAGTACAATGAAAAAAAAAACCTATCAGAGATAATTACCATTAACACCTTAGTATTCATCCAACTAACTCATGTCATTGATGTTATTCTTTGCAGTTTCTAATAACAACATATTTATAGACAAACTAGGCACATAATCACAACCGTAAATAATGTCAGTTTAAAATTCATCAATCTCATACCTGTGAGAAGAAGAGAAAGTAGCACAAGATTTCATATCCAAGGATGGATCAGAGAGGTCTAATTCAAATATCTCAAGGGAAGCACTGGTACTAAATGTTGCATCCAATTGCTGAGCAGATGTTCCTACGAAAATGCACTTATGGTAACTATAGTGCAAAAATAAAAGACTCAGAGAAAACCATACAAAACAGTTAAATGCATCTTTTCCAACGATCTCACTCATGAATGCTGCATTAGTGACTAAAATCTCAGGATGCACGCCATGGAATAGATACTTAAAGTACTATACGAATGAAATTCTGACACAAGGCTTGCAGATTATGTAAGAGTGGATAGTGCAAATAACTTTTTAAACCTGTAGATATTTAAAAAGCTCCCTGTAAAAACAGTCTCTCAATTAACTATATCTGCTAGTATATCGTCACAAATGATATAACTTTCTTTTTATATAAAAATGCTAGCATCAAAACTGTTTTTCATTCAAATTGATACTAACTTACTTGTTATCTATTGTGCTTAATATTGGAGGAATAAAGATGAAACATAATTCTTATGAAGTAGGGAAGACACTATACATGTAATATATTGTTCATCATGCTACGATGAACAAGGTGCTATAAGGGAACACACAGGAAGGTCACTGAACTCAGCTGAAAGGGAGAATGAAGGTATCTCATTAGGGAAGGAGAGGCTTTCTAGAAGAGATGAAGCTTGAAATGAGTTTTAAAGGACAGGTATAAATAAGCCAAATGTGGAAAAGAAGAAATTAAGTGACTCATACTATCTTCTCTGTTGAATTTACCTGTAGCTAGGTAAATGGGATGATTCTGGGTGGGGCTCCAGGCCTGCATGGCCGTACGGTCTACTTCCTTTAACTTCATCCTGCTAAAGAGAATATTTTACATAGAAACATGCTGAACGTGTAACACAGAACATCAACATTTTTTACATAGACATATACTGAACCAACAACTACATCATGAGAATGTACAAATGCCCGTAAATCAAACTGGTTCAGGTATCACTTGTTGGGAACATTCAATATTAGAAAGAAGAAAAACTTGTTAAATTACTTTGAGACAAATATAGGGCTTTTTTAATTGTTTACAAATTATAGTCCTTCAAGTGAAAAATCAGTCTGAAAAAAAGACTTAAGAGTAAGACAAAGCACACAATAAACAAGGTATATATTCCTGGAGCAGGATTACTAAGTGATTAAGAGCTGTTTTAAAAATTAATTTTAAAGTCTAATTACTGAAAAGAATATAGTAAACCTACAGATTTTTTTTTAAAGATTTTATTTTTTCATCAGAGACACAGAGAAAGGCAGAGACATGGGCAGAGGGAGGAGCAGGCTCTCCATGGGAAGGAGCCTGATGCAGGACTCAATCCCAGGACCCTGGGAACTAAAGGCAGACAAGATACTCATACTCAACCACTGAGCCACCCAGGCATCCTATAAACCTATAGATTTTAAAGATAAATTTGGCAGAAATTTAAAAACCTGGTCACTCCAAGCTACAATTCCACATACCACTAGTTTACATATTCTGTTAAAGTTACCTTGGTAGAAAAATTCAGGAAGTACTGTGCTGTAACTTAAAAAAAAAAAAAAAAATTGTCATTGTACATAAATACATTCACACAGCACAGTATTCCACTGTAAAATGTACCATAATTTACTTACTTAGTTCACAACTGATGAACATCTGAGTTGTTTTTAATCTTTTGCTATTTTTACAAACAATGCTGAAATAAATAGCCATATGTACATGTTAATTCATTCATGGGCCAGGATAGCTATAAATTTCCAGAAGTAAAACTGCTGGGTTAGAGATAAATGCAATTTTTAATTTTGATGGCTATTGCCAAGTTGCCCTCCACAATAACTGTACCTTGTCACATTCCCCCACAGCCTTACCAGAGTAACCACAGCCTTACCAGAGTAACCACCTTTAGATTTTTATTCCCCCACGGCCTTACCAGAGTAACCACCTTTAGATTTTTATCAAATGATAGGTGAAAAATGTTTACTCTGAGTAGTTACAATTTGCATTTCTCATGCCATAAATAAGGTTGAGCTTCTTTTTTATAGGGTTATGGGTCATCCACATTTCCTTCTCTGTCACCTTTTTGGTCTATTCTTGTCTATTTTACTTGTCTATTTTTCTATTGGATTGTCAGACTTTATTTTTATTATTATTATTTTTTACATTTCACATTTTTGTTGTTGTTGTTAGTAAAGTGATATTAGTTTATTAAGCAAAGTTGCAGAGAAAGCTCTCAGAAGTGAGAGGAGTCCTGACAGAGTTGCCCTCCTTTCACAACATTTTGATTTTTAAAAAATAGATTTTATTGGGGCATTCGGGTAGCTCAGTTGGTCAAACATCTGCCTTCAGTTCTAGTCATGATCCTAAGGTCCTGGGATCAAGTCCTACATCAGGCTCCCTGCTCAGCGGGGAGTCTGCTTCTCCCTCTCCCTCTAACCCTCCCACTTGCTCATGCTCTCACTCCCTCACTCTAATGAATAAATTTTTAAAATCTTAAAAAAAAAAAATTCATCAGAGCAGTTTCAAGTCCACAGAAAAAGAGTGAAAAGTCTAGAGATCTCACATTCCTCCCTCTCTCTCTTCCCCCAATCCCGCTCCACTCGCCCCTACCCTAGTCTTTCCCACCATAAACTGTCCTGTACCACAGTGGTACATTTGTTACAATCCAACCTATATTGACACACCATTATCAAGCAAAGTCCATGGTTTGCTTTAGGGTTCACTCTTTGGGTATTCTATCAGTTTGGACAAATGAATAATGACACATATCCACTCACCTGTATCCACCCATCCACAGTTAAAGTATCACTCAGAAGCTTTCCTGCCCTAAAAATTCTATGTTCTCCCTCTTTATACCTCTCTTCCTCCCTCATGACAACCACTGATCTCTTTACTCTCTCCAGAGTTTTTTTTTTCCTTTTCCAGAATGTTACTTATTTATATAGTATGTAGCCTTTTCAGATTCGCTTCTTTTTTTTTTATTTTAAAGATTTTATTTATTCATTCATGAGAGACACACAGAGAGTGAGAGGCAGAGACACAGGCAGAGGGAGAAGCAGGCCCCATGCAGGGAGCCTGATGCGGGACTCAATACCAGGACTCCAGGATCACACCTTGGGCTGAAGGTGGTGTTAAACCACTGAGCCACCCAGGGATCCCCATTTTTTTTTTTTTTTAAGATTTTAGATTGACTTCTTTACTTAGCAACAGGTATTTAAAATTCCTCCCTGTCTATTTGCAACTTGATAGCTCATTTCTTTTTAGCACTGAAAAATATTCCATTGTATGGATGTAGCACTTTTTAAGAAATGGTTTCTGAATTTTGAGTAGGTAGAAAGGCCTTTTGCATGCCAGGGTTATGAAGAAATTCACCCATATTTTTCTTCTAAGCAAGTTCATCAGTGGCCTTTTCTTTTCATTTAAATTTTGACCCAGAACCTGAAATACATCCCGGTATACAATATATGCTCATAGTTTGTTTTTCTTATTACAATGAAACCACTTATTGAAAAGTCTATCTTTTTCCTACAATTTTAAGATATAACTTTTATCATGTACTATGTTCCTATATTTAGGTTTATTTCTGGAATTACTCTTTATGTTTATATTCCTATAGGTAAGGATCTACATTCCTGTATATATTTAGGTTTATTTCTGGATTCCCGTTCCTTATGTCCATTTATTTATTTACATGTTAGACATTCCACTGTTTTTTTTTTAATTTATTTAAGCAATCTCTATACCAAATGTGGGGCTCGAACTCATAACCCTGAGATCATTCCAATTTTAGTATATGTGGTGCCAAAGTGAGTACAACCTTGAGATCAGGAGTGCATGCTTTACTAATTAAGCCAGCTAAGTGCTGCAAGCATTCCTTTGTTTTAAATACTTAGACTTTACAGGAGTAGGATTCTCATAACCCCTAACCATTGCTTATCTCCCACACCATTTTCCTTACTGTCACTGTTTATTTTATTACATAAACTTTAGAACAGTTTGTGCCTAATTCCAGAAAAAAAGAGAACGTTAATATTTTTATTGAATATGCATCAAATTAATATATTAATTTATGGAGAAACTGACACAATGTTGAATCTTTCCACTGAGAACATGTTGTCAATTGGGACACCTGAGTAGTTCATTGGTTAAGTGTCTGTCTCTGCTCAGGTCATGATCCCAGGGGTCCTGGGATTGAGTCCAGACTCCTTGCTCAGCTGGGAGCCTGCTTCTTTGTCTGCCACTCCCCCTGCTTCTGCGTTCTCTCTCTGACAAATAAAGAAAATCTTAAAAAACAACATGCCTTTTAAGTTTTTTTTTTAATCTTTCAGTATTACTTTAAATTTTTTGATATATTGGGTTTGTTTATTCCTAGTATTTTATCTTCCGGTTTATAAATGTGACTCACCCCCATCCCACAACCATTATATAGACTGTCTTCCTGGTATTGTTTTACAAAGGCTAATAGCATTCGTACTACCCTATCAAGCAGTAGTGATAACAATTGAGATTTCTTGTCTTTTTTCCCTTCTTTAGTGGAAAGCCTACTATATCACCATGGGACATGACTTTAGGTTTTATTTTTATTTTTTAAAAAAGATTTATTTATTTATTTATTTATGATAGACACAGAGAGAGAGAGAGAGAGAGAGAGAGAGAGAGAGGCAAAGACACAGGAGGAGGGAGAAGCAGGCTCCATGCTGGGAGCCCAACGCGGGACTCAATCCCGGGACCCCAGGATCACGCCCTGGGCCAAAGGCAGGGGCTAAAGCCACCCAGGGATCCCCTGACTTTAGGTTTTAAAATACACATATAGGGCAGCCCCGGGGGCGCAGTGGTTTAGCGCCGCCTGCAGCCCCGGGTGTGATCCTGGAGACCCCGGGGATCGAGTCCCACGGAAATCAGCCATCAATTACTGTTTTATTAAATGCTATTTATAAAGACTGGGTTTTGAATTCTGTCAAATGCTTTTTCATGAGGTAATCAGAATGACCACAGATTCTTCTTGGGTCTATTAATAAGACAAATTATACTAATAGATTTTCTAATACAGACCATCTCTTTCTACCCTGAATAATAAACTTCTCATGATGTATTATTCTACTAATGTGCTGCTAGATTCCATTTGTTTAACAGAGTTTTGCTTCTGGCATTGTAAAACTGCGTCTATACTTTTCTTCCTTGCAACTGTCATCAGGTTTTGATATCAATATTATTACTCACTTCAAAAAAAATGTAGTTTTCCATCTTTCTCTATGCTCTGAAACAGTTTCAACAGCAGCACTGAAATTACTGTTGTTATTTTTTTCAAATATTTAGCAGAATTCTCTCATGAAACATCTGGGGTTGATGGTTTTTGGGGAGGAGCTGCTCTTCTAATTTTCTCTATTTCTTCTATAGAAATTGATCTATTTGAATTTTCTTTATTCAGGGTCATTTCTTGTAAATCTTATTTTCCTATGATAATCCTTTAATTTTTTTTTTACAGATTTTCTCATTTTTAAAGACTTGAACACACTCATGATTTTTAAATTTTTGCTATTTATGATTATTTATCCTTACTACATATATTTGTGCTTTGTTTCCCCCTACTGTCTTCTTTAATAAATGATTAGCTTGGCTAGCAATTTGTCTATTTTCAAACAGCCAATTCATTACTTCTTTCTGTTTTCTAATTCACTAATTTCTTTTATTTTTATTAATTCCTTTCATCTTTTCATTTACTTAGATCTTCCTCTAACTTTTTGAGTTAAATGCTTAACCCACTCATTTTTATTATTTATTCTTCACTAATATAAATATATTTTTAAAAGATTTTATTTATTTATTCATGGAAGACACGGAGAGAGAGAGAGGCAGAGACACAGGCAGAGAGAGAAGCAGGCTCCATGCAGGGAACCTGACGTGGGCCTTGATCCCAGGTCTCCAGGATCACATCCTGGGCTGAAGGCGGCACTAAACTGCTGAGCCACCAGGGCTGCCCACTAATATAAATATTTAAAGCTTTGAGTTTCCTCTGAGCACTGCTGTAGCTAGATTCCATATATTTCTAGTATTCTCATCACTATGGTCATTTATATTCTACAATTTCCACATGTGTTCTCCATTGATCCAATAGTTGTTTGAATTTAATATGCAAGTAAAGGGATCTTCTTACTACTCTTGAGATTTTATACTATTTCTCCTTTTAAAATTTATTGAAAAAAATTTATTGAAGTTTCCTTTGGGGCCTATAGGGAAGTTTCTGTAAATGTTTCATGAGATCTAAAAAGAAGGAATACACTGTTTTCAGGGTCAAGTTCAATATATATTAAATCTACCCTATTGACTTAATTGTTTAGGTCATCTACAGTCTTACTGTGTTTCTATTTGATTTGTTCTAGGCCAAGAACACTGAGTTAAAAGTCACTTACTACTAATGCATTTTTGCTTATTTTTCTTGGTACCTCCTGAAAGTTACTTTTATTTAATACATAGTTATATGGTTGACAGATATTCATAATGTTAAATATTCACTGCCAAATACACATTTTAGCTTTGTAGTCTTTCTTCTTTATCTTAAGTAATCCCGTGGGCCTGAATTCCACTTTGTCTCATATTAAGACCAATATCTAGCTTACTTTTGTTGTGCCTTTATGTATATATATATTTTTTCCCTTTTCAATTTTTTTAAGGTTTTATTTATTTATTCATGAAGACACAGAGAGAGAGAGAGAGAGACAGAGACAGGCAGAGGGAGAAGCATGTTCCATGCAGGGAGCCCGACGTGGCACTCGATCCCGGGTCTCCAGGCCCTGGGCTGAAGGTGGCACTAAACTGCTGAGCCACCCGGGCTGCCCGCCTCTTCAACTTTTGAACTACTTTTTTGCTGGCTGCCTTAAAGACAGCAACAAATTTTTAAAAATTTAAAAAATCAGATTTTTCTTGGTGATCCAATTTGAAAAATGTTTAATAGATTAGCTAATAAGGCCATATAAAATTTTGATATAATATTTTCTCCTAATTTGACAGATGTGGTTGCTCTTCGTTCTGTATTATTTTGCTATGTTTAGTTTTATAATTAAAAAAAAATACTTTCCCTGTTGTTCCTATTCGTGTATTTATAATTATTCTGATAATTAGGATTAATTGTATTTTTGTTCTAATATGTATTTCTGGTTCTATCTTTTTAGTTTAAAATGTTATTTAGTACCATTAATCCTCTATTTCTTTACACAGTAATTACTATGGAGCACTAATGATATTAGTTTACATAATCTTACTGTCCTTCTTGTACTACAGTTATAGTCAACAGTATTATCTTTCTCAGTGTTTACCTTTGTACTGTTGAATATCTTTATACTTCTACCAATTGATTTGTCAGCTTTAAACATTGTCCTTTGACTCCCAGCCATTACAGATGAGGCGATCCATAAACTTATTCTACCTCCAATTTTTTTCCTACTTTCCACTTTTTATTTTTTTAAAGTTTTATAACCAATTCCTACATGATCAGATATTTAACATATACATTTTATTCTTTCTTCTTTTAGTTTCAGGTCTGTAGTTAAATATATTTAAACCTCTCCAACATTTCTTTTGCCAGCTTTCTTACTCATCTCTAGAGGATGAAGGTGATGTTCCAATAGCTTCCTTAAGAAAGCCTTAAGTCTATGTATATCTGATGTGTTTATTTAAGTCTAATATGCCCTATGCTTTACATGTTCCAATTGTTTATACTTGAGATAATAAAAATGAAGGCACAGAAAGATTAAATCATTTGTACATGCTAGCGAGGGGCAGAGCCAAGATTTGTTTTGTTTTTATTTTTATTTTTTTAAAAGATTTTATTTATTTATTCATAAGAGATACAGAGAGAGAGAAAGGCAGAGACATAGGCAGAGGGAGAAGCAGGTTACATGCAGGGAGCCTGACATGGGACTCGATTCCAGGTCTCCAGGATCATACCCTGGGCTGAAGGCGGCACCAAACCGCTGAGCCACCAGGGCTGCCCCTGTTTTGTTTTCAAAGATTTTATTTATTTATTCATGAGAGACAGAGAGAGAGAGAAAAAGAGAGAGAGAGAGAGAGAGAGAGAGAGAGAGGCAGAGACACAGAGGAGCAAGCTCCATGCAGGGAACCTGACATGGGACTCGATTCTGGGACTCCAGGATCACGCCCTGGGCTGAAGGCAGGCGCTAAACCACTGAGCCACCTGGGCTGCCCCCAGAGCCAAGATTTGAACTCAGAAGTTTACTTTCAGAGTCTAATCTCTTGTTACCCCAACAAATTCAGGTATTTTAATCATAGAACACATACTAACATTTAGAAGAAATAATAACAAAGCAACTAGGATTCATGGGGACACTAAGAGAAGAAGAAATGGGGGCACCTGGGTGGTTCTTTCAGTTATGCATCTGCCTTGGGCTCAGGTCATGATTGGGATGGAGCCCCACCCCACATCTGTTTGGCTCCCATTTAGGCAGGAGTCTGCTTCTCCCTCTCCCTCTGCTCCTCCTCTCTGCTCATGCGCTCTCTCTCTTTCTCTCTCTCAAATAAATAAATGAAATCTTTAAAAAGAAGAAATGTATTTTAGAAACTGTGCTAGGTTAGGCAAAAGTGGATTAAGGAGGTTCGATCATGTGGTTAAAAGTAATAGGCCTCTGGAGTCAATGCTGGTTCTGAACATTGGTTCTGCTACTTATTATGATACACTAGACACATTGTTTAATCTCCCTAAGCCCCATTTGTAAAATGAAGATAAGAGTCACTACCTCATGGGATGTTCTGAAGTTTAAATGAGATAATGTATTTTATATAGGGCCAAACTCAGTGTCCAGCACATAGGTTAACATGGGCTTTAATATGCTATTTTTAAAAATTATTACAAGCATGAGATTAATCAAGAAAACTACCATCTAGTTTCCTAAGGCTGTTCTGAAAAAAGAGGGAAAATCTCAATTTTCTAAGAAGCGAAAAAGCCTATAAATGAAATGCTCTCTTTTCTCAGCCAACTGTTTTTATTAAGAAGTTCAAGTTCCAGCTACTTTCAGAGAAGTACCCTAATGATCCAATCCACAATGATCTAAATTATCTCTTAACTGTTTGGACCACTTTAAATATTTTATAATAAAGTGTCTTATTCTAATTTAACAAAACTTTATAACATTCTATTAGTACATACTGTTACATATTTTTCCATTGCCTTTTTATAACCACCTGTTTTATGTCATCGTCTCATTAACTTGACAAATAATGTACTTTTTTTTTTTTTTAAGGATTATTTATTCATGAGAGAGAGAGAGAGAGAGAGAGAGGCAGAAACACAGGCAGCGAGAGAAGCAGACTCCTCGCAGGGAGCCTGATGTGGGACTCCAACCTCCGACTGAAGATCATGCCCTGAGCCAAAGGCAGACGCTCAACCACTGAGCCACCCAGGCGTCCCTAACGTCTTTTTTTTTTTCAATTAAATATTACAACTTTTACCCTTTGTGGAATCAAAATTGCCTAGCTCACAGTAAGGTACAGAAAAAGTTTTGCTTGTTTTATTTTGAATGTTTATATTTAGGGAAATATAAAAAGACTGATGAGCTAGAAAGATCACTTTCAGGTAAAACATTTAATTTTTTTAATTCTTAAGTGTTTAAAGGAAAAATAATTTTAATCACTTTAAGTTTTCTTATTTAAAAAATAGGGGAAAGTATCATTAAAGGAAAAAGAGGTTTTAAAAAATGCTTTAGAAAAAATGCTTTAGAATAATTTCTAAAAGTGAAAACAAAATATCTATATATATTTTTAAAAAACCCAACTGAACAGAACTATATCTAAGAGCAAAGGTACATTAAAGGTTACCTAATTCATGAACACTTAGTTAATGTGTAACATTTACTGAAAGAGAGAGAGAGACAAATTCACAAGTACATAAAATGGTTAAGTGGGAATACAAAACATTTATAAAAGTCTTATTTCTTGTCCTTAGCACTCAATGTTCCACTAAATGCAGTTGCACTTATTAAGTTGTACTGAACACAAGACTTCAATACCAACTGTTGTTGTTGTTGTTGTTGTTTAAAATCACTACAATAATGGCCTGGAGCTATGTTAAGTGGTCTGAATTTAATTAAAGAGTACCGTAATTTTATCCATTGCAATCATTCTCAAAACACTAAGAATACTATGGAAATACCGCCTGTGTATTCTCTTAGAAATGATCATTTAGTTGTAACTAATTTTCTTGAAAATCTGAAGGTTTAGATTAAACCATGTGTACTCCCCAAGTATGACATGCTTCAAAAGCCTTGTGCAATTTTTTTCAATATCATATATGATTAGAATTTACACTATGCAGACTTATTTAAGACTATTTTACACAGAACAAAATCATTATGATAACACAAAAAGAAAACTGCTAGGACAGTGGCTTGTTCACGTGTCATCTACAAGACAATATTTATAGCACAGCAATCTAGGATATGGAGTCTGGAGTCATACCCTCAGTTTAAATCCCAGCTCCACCTTGTCCTAGCTCTGACATGCTCTAAAAGGCATGTATCTTTCCCTATGTGTGTCTTGGCTACCCACTTGGTAAAATAAGTATAACAAAAGTCTGCATAAGAAGAGTTGCTGTGAGACGCCTGGGTGGCTCAGTGGCTGAGTGTCTGCCTTCCACTCAGGGCATGATCCCAGAGTCATGGGATCAAGTCCCACATAGGGCTCCTTGCTGGGAGCCTGCTTCTCCCTCTGCCTGTGTCTCTCCCTCTCTCTGACATGAATAAATAAAATCTTAAAAAAAAAAAAAAAGAGTTGTGAGAATTAAATGAGGCATTACACAGAGGGCTTAGAACAGTAGCTGGCACGTAGTAAATACATGCTTGTAAATATCAGCTATGGCAAAAGTCACAATTTAAAATTTTAGTTTATCACAATAAATCTCCAAGAATACCTCTACTGAAGGGGCACCTGGGTGGCTCAGTCGGTTAGAGTGTCCAACTCTTGGTTTTGGTTCAGGTCTTGATCTCTTGAGATCAAGCCCCACATAGGGCTCAATGCTGAGTGGGGAGTTGGCTTGGGATTCTCTCTCTCCCTCTGCCCCTCCTCCACTGCTTGCTCTGTGTTCTTTCTCTCTCAAACAAATAAATAAATCTTTTTTTTTTTTTTAAAAAGAATACATCTATTGAAGAAAACTTATTTGCCAGTGTAGAACTTATTTTTTCACCCAAGTTTCTCCCCACAACATGCGTGTAGTTAAATGCATGCTATTAAGTGGAAGCTTTTTTCTTTCTGCTCATTTTTTAACTGCTAATTCTGTAAAGCAGTACTAAAACCTAACAGTTCTATTGTCTGAAAAATACCAAACTTACACTACTACATATAAAGATGACTCATAACTCAGAAAGTAAAAAGTGGAAGAGTTAATAGAATTGCAAACTCTGACTCTCAAAAAATCGCTAGCTGGCACTGCATCTGGTAAAAATCCATCTTGTGTGGGCAAGTATCTTATCATGGATGGGCACATTTGTTCTAGAGTATTTATTTACTGTTATTGATGTTCTAGGCTCATCTCACTCAACCAAAATCAAATCAAAGAACTAACTGCGTTGAACTAAATGCTGGTGTATTTATTTATTTATTTATTTAAATTTTTTTAAAAATTTATTTATGATAGTCACAGAGAGGGAGAGAGAGAGAGAGGCAGAGACATAGGCAGAGGGAGAAGCAGGCTCCATGCACCGGGAGCCTGATGTGGGACTCGATCCCGGGTCCCCAGGATCGCGCCCTGGGCCAAAGGCAGGCGCTAAACCGCTGCGCCACCCAGGGATCCCAATGCTGGTGTATTTATCTAGAATCTAATAAGTAAAACTTTTTGACCTGAAATTAACCTAAGAATGACAACATTTCTAAAAACACTGTAAAAATCAATTTTAATAATATCACCTGACAAGAATTAATTTGGGATCTGTAAACCTCATGAAATTATATAGAGAATTCTGTGTGTGTGTGCATTTTTCTAGGAAGGTGATCCAATGCTTTCATCAGATCCTAAAAAGGGAGTGGAATTCCAAAAAGTTAAGAATCACTGCTCTTTCTAATTTCTTTCTACTCTTATGTTATTATTATATTATAAATTATATATTATTGTTTCAAAAAGAACCTGCTTATATAAAATTAAGCAGTCTAATTCTAAATTCATTCCAATCTCACATTTCCCAAATAACTTTGGACATGTATAACATAAATTCACAACTACAAAAACACTTCAAGTTACCCAAAAATTCTTAGTCTACAAACCTTTCCCAGAGCTGTTTAAGAAACAGTAAGAAACAAAGAGCACAGAGGAACCACTAGAAACTACCCGTGAGTAAACTTTAGCCAATCCCAGAACAATCAGTATGTACAGAAAACAAGGGTCGGTATGAGAAGAGCGAGGCTCTAATTATCTATTGAACAGTTACAAGTGGCGACAGTCAAATTTCAGCATTCTGTAGTTAGAAAAGGCAGTTTTGGAGAGAGGATTTAGCACAGATCATCACTGCAGTTTCACAAAGACCTGCTTGATAAAGTTCATAATGCCCACAAGCCCATGCCATATTTTTATTCGTTTTACACCTGCCCTGTAGTTTAATCTCTCATTACAATAACTTATTAGCAAAAACATACAACACTTAATGAGATTTCCTTCGAGGTATGGGCTTAGATTGGCGACTACCCTTAAAATAATCCAATCCCGGTTCAATGACAGGAGCCTTCCGTTGAAAACCTATGAACCCTTAAACCTGGCAACAGTTCAAATACAAACAAAAAATCATAAACTAAAGTCAACCAAAGTGATCCCGAGGTTCGCCTCCTTCCCTCTCCCTCGGGGCCCGCACCTCTTTGTGCACAAGGGTGTGAGGGTCTTCTAACCTCCCACCCCAGTCACCCGCCCGGCACGACCCCCCGTCGCAAGCCTCAGGGGAGCTCCTGCTCAGCAGGGGAAACGTTGGCGGATGTGGATCGGCGCGATCCCCGCAGCAGCCGTGACGCCAGGCTTGTCCCGACGGGCCCGAAACCAAGACCAGGGGCGCGCCGCCACCACAGACCGGGCCTCAGGCTGGCGGGCACCCGCGGCGGCCGATGCCGCGCACCCAGCTTTCGCCGGTGCTTTACCTCACGGCCCGAGGGCCGGCGAGGAAGACGGGGGTGGGGGGGGAGAGGCGGACACACCTGGCGGGGACCCTCGGCGACCGGTTCCTGTGTTAGCGCGACGTCCGTCGGACTCTCCCAGCATTCGCCGCCGCCCCTCCTCCCGCCCCAGGGCCACCTCCACGTTCCGCTTCAACGTGGCAGCCGCAGCCCCTCCCAGCCGGCCGGGCGCCGCTTCCGGGAGCGACGCCTCGCCCGGCCCACTCAGGCGCGCCGCCTGCCACGGCACTTCCGGGAGCGGCGCAGGCGGCGTCCCGGGCCTGGGTGCGCGCTGCAGGCCGGCGGCGGGCTGGCTCGCTGCTGGGGCTGGAGACCTGCTCTGAGGGACGGCGTGCACGGCCGGTGCGGTGACCCGGGGTACGCGAGAAAGAAAGTCTGGCCGGGTGTAGCGGTCGGCTGAAGAGCGGCCCGGGCCGGCAGAACGCCACGTAGCGTTAGTCCTGTGAGACGTCGGCGGCCCGGCGACACTGCCAACACCGGACTAATCGCGTGAAAATCGGGCTGCAGGGCCCTAATTGCAGTAACTAATTTGTGATTCGCTCTTTGAAATTGCATAGTTAGTTCTACAGTATTACCGCTTTTGGGGAACTTTTTTAAAACCAAATGGGGGGATCCCTGGGTGGCGCAGTGGTTCGGCGCCTGCCTTTGGCCCAGGGCGCGATCCTGGAGATCCTGGATCGAATCCCGCGTCCGGCTCCCGGGGCATGGAGCCTGCTTCTCCCTCTGCCTGTGTCTCTGCCCCTCTCTCTCTCTCTCTCTGTGACTATCATAGATAAATTAAAAAAAAAAAACCAAATGGGCTCGTCAGTCTGTTGTGGACGTATTTGTTACTCCAGCGGCGTAGCCCGGTTAGCTCGTGTGGCACGGTTTGAGATCTACGAAGGTTTGCCCTTACGTCACTGGCACTCCACTAGCTCTGCCAGACCCTGGCATCTAATTAATCTATTGCTTGGATGTTGTTCTTAGTTTAGGAATTGTTTTGCAGCAAAGAAAGGAAAACCAGAGGAAAAGCACTTGGTAAACGATCAGAACTTGGATTGAACCCAGGTCTTCCTGCTAGAGCAATTCTCTTCCCATTACGCCCATCAAACCAACGGTCTCTTTCCTCAAGCTTCTCTAAAGCGCCTTCACTTCTAAGTACTAGAGAGAATGTTTGCACTCCCACTACATTTTTTTGAACACCTTTTAATGTCTTATACTTGTTCAATTTGAAAAGCCAAGTTTATTTCTCTAGGACAGAAATAGACTAAACATCACTTAGGCTACAGTAGCTAATTTCTCCTGTTCTACAAAGCCATTTTTATTGAACTGCAAGTTTGCCTAGAGATACCAATAAAAAAGTCTTTTAAAAGTGGGCTCATGGGCAGCCCCAGCGGCGCAGTGGTTTAGCGCTGCCTTTGGCCCAGGAACTGATCCTGGAGACTCGGGATCAAGGCCCACGTAGGGCTCCCTGCATGGAGCCCACTTCTCCCTCTGCCTGTGTCTCTGCCTCTCTGTGTCTCTATGAATAAATAAATAAAGTCTTTATAAAAAATAAAAGTGGTCTCATTATTTGTCAATACTGAACCCCCTACTACCCAGAAGCATACATTGGTATGGAGAAAGTTTTCATTTGAAAAACTTCACCAAAACTCAATGATTCAAGCAGTAGTTATATTCTTTGGTATCATTTAATGTACATGTTGCTATTAGAGAAGTCAAACTATAAACCTCCCTGCTCCCCATCCCCATTTGTAGGCTCTGTGAGGTTAAGAATGGTATTTCATGAAATGTTTCATGACTGGAACACAGCCACTTTCAATGATTTATGTATTGTCAATGGCTGTTTTCCTGCTACATGGGCAAAGTTGACTAGTTGCTAGACACCATAATAGTCTGCAAAGCCTGAAGTATTTCCTGTATGGCCTTTTAAAAGAAGTTTGCCAACTATTAGGATTTTACTTACGATCCTTTAATACTCAAAATCAAGTATGAGACCGTATTATAAATTTCAAAGCCTTGACATAGTAGCATACAAAGGCAGTGTGAAAAATGTCCATTGTAACTGGTGATCATAAAGGTAAAGTGTATTTGTGTCTAGACTTAATCTGTTCATAACTGGTTAGAGTTCCTAGCTTGGTGTAAATGCAGGGAGCTCTTACTTGGACTATGCAAACTGACACTTAAAAGCAATGTTAATGGGATTAACAATGATCGTTCTGTAAACTTGAAAGTTATTAAAACATTAAAAACTCTCTTGATGTTGGTTATACACATAAAAAATATTTAAAACAGGGACACCTGGAGTGGCTCAGTGGTTGAGTGTCTGCTTTTGGCTCAGGGCATGATCCTGGGGTCCAGGGATCCAGTCCCACATGGGGCTCCCTGCAGGGAGCCTGCTTCTCCCTCTCCCTATGTCTCTCTCTCTCTCATGAATAAATAAATAAAATCTTTAAAAAATAAAAACATTTAAAACAGAAACATTGAAAATTCTAGAATTTTATTAAAGTCTCAAGAGTAGTTTTATTTTTATTTTTTTTTCAAGAGTAGTTTTAATATTGCTTGCCTTCTCATATAACTTACAGTATGGAGCAAGCATCTTTTCTACACCTTGGCAAATTGTCATACTCCTTTCAACTGAGTTTGGATTTGCCTCTAAAATTTATCCATTCAATGTCATCAAATAGGAGTGTTCCTTTAATGTGGTTTTTCACCTGCCATCACTTCCTCTGAAACATATTGATCCTTTACAACACACAACTGCTTTCATCATTTATAACAATGCTCGCCTTCACTAAATTCTTCTGGCTGTATATGTAGAACTACTTCTTGATTGGCAGCAGTGTCAACATTCCCATGGTCATCTGTATCTTCTAGAACTCCAATTGCATTCCAGCCAAACCTTGTGAAGTTTTTACATAGTAGTCTTGCACTACTGTGCAAAGCAAAGACTACCTGTGATTCTTGGAATATGGGTGCAAATTTCACAGATGTTTCTCTGAGCTTGTAGCTTCACCAGATAGCAGAACATTAATCAATTCATGCTGACTTTGTAAACAATGAAACCAGCCTTTATTATAAGGCAATAAGATGTTCTTTTTCAGTCTCCTTGTAGTTACCATTTTCCTTCAGTGCAGCAACTAACCTCAACACTTTGGCCTGAATACTAGCCAAACTGACTGGGATTTATTTTTACAGTCCTCAATCCAAAGGAGAAGTAAACATTCCATTTCAACCATACATGCCTTTCTGTTCCTAGTGTAATTTAAACTAAAAAATGTTAAAGCATTTTACCTAAAAGTTCTTGCTTCATCGAACTTTAAAAAGATGGTTCATTTTATAGCTTCGTGTAAGCCCAGGTCTTATCTTGTCTTCACTATGCTGTCACCATTTTCAAATCTTCTAATGACATCCAATTTCATTTCTGGTGTTAAAACTTTCTTTGCTGCCCAGTCATCTTTGTTGACCAATTCTGTCACATGGGTTTATCAGTGGGAAACAAGTAGGCAACATAACTACATGCTTTACTCTGTGTGTGAACTATTAGATGTTCAGTGATCAATCACCAAGAGACTTTGAAAGAAGCGATATAAGTGTTTACTGACCATCTTTTATATGCATAATCTTTTGTGGAATAAAGAGCTATCTGCAAAACTTATGCAACAATCTGGTTACTATTGCGGTAACTGAAATTTCAATCATGTTGTAGAGGGATTGGTGTTATTTAACTCAACTGTGAAAACTGATCTTCAAATATCTGGAAACAGTGCAAAGTAAGGACTACCTGTATTTAAAAAGAAAAACTTGTATTAGTTCACAGAACAGCCAACTTTTAATCCAATCTAACTACTAACCAAAGCTAGCCATAGATAAAAAACAAAAACTGAATTACTCATTGGAGCTGGAAAAATGTTTGAAGACAATGTAATACAAAAATCTTCATATTAGGATTTGCAGACAGTCCAAAGATATCCTTTTCAGAGTTTAGGCCCCCTTTCCTCATTTCAATAATCTTGAGTTCTGCAAAAGAGTAAAGTCCTGGACAAATCTACTGTTGTCCAGATTATAAAACTTTACAATTCTCACAAGGCACAAGGCTGTATGTGTATATAACTTATTCCATACAAGCCAGCACTATGTTTACTTCTGAGTAACAGTAGCATCCATCACATTAATTTTTTAGTTTTGTTTTTGAATGCACTTATTTGTAAATCTTTTCATTAAGGCCTATAAACAAAGTTTTTATCACTTTTATGTTGGTAGAAATTTACGAAATAATGAATTTAAATCAACATTGAGTAGTTGTAAAAATTTTTCTATTTAATATTCCTCAAATTTGTAACACCCCAAGACAACATGCCTAATTAGTGACAGATTAATGTGGTATTAGATTTGAGATTCCCAGCTTTTGACTACCTACGTACGTATCTACTATTCTTGAATAAAGCTTAAGTTATAGGATGGACGTTCACTGGCATATTAAAGAGTCATTTATAGAACATCCAAAAGTTAAGCAAACTTAAATCCTGGAATATATGATATCTAGTTTCATATATTCTAATAATAGCCCCTATCTATTTCAGGGGTTGAATTACATCATTATTTTTGAGAAAAGATGACCATCAAGGTTACAAGTCCTGACCCCAGCTACCAATTGCCTACCCTGAATCAAATCTATTGATTTAGAAAACTATATCATCTTTGAAAGCTCAAAGCATAAGGAAAAAAAAATTGAGTACGATATTCACATTATGCTCAAATATCAACTGTTTGCTAAGATCTGATTTTCTGTTCATCAAATTAACCTCTTACCTTTCTATAAACGTTCACTGTTTATCAGATCTGACACGTGATATTAAGAAAACCACCCTTCAATTTCATTTCTAAAAGGAAAAACATTAATAAATCAACATACAAAAACTACATCTTATCTATGCTTTTTTTTCTCCCACTATGATTTTCTTTTTCCATTATGTCCTCATCCACATACATTAATCACAACAAATCATGATGTGAACAGCAGTGGAAAAAGTTTAATCATTGGACATTTGTATTTTTTTTTCCTATTTTCAACTTAAGCTGTAATCGTAAGGTTTTCATGGTTTAGCCCTTTCTATAGAACACATAATAAATGCACATTTCTTTAAATTTTAATTATCATAAATTCCCCAATTTTACTGTGATTGGGAAAAAACTCATACCAAAGATAATTTCAAGTGCATTATCTATCTACTTTGTATAAGATTACCTTACACTAATTTAGAAATGTCTTCTCAACGTTAAGTTTGACGTGGAGGGTCGCCTGGATGGCTCAGTGGTTGAGCGTCTGCCTTCGGCTCAGGGCATGATCCTGGGATACAGGATCAAGTCCTGCATCAGGCTACCTGCGAGAAGCCTGCTTCTCTCTCTGCCTATGTCTCTCCACCTCTCTGCTCTCTCTCATGAATACATAAATAAAATCTTAAAAAAAAGTTTGACATGGAAAGGGTAATCATAACTTAAATACATTCCAAAACTGAGTTATCTTGTTTTATATGTAATGCTTGTTATTAGTCAAGGTTTCTAATAATCAGAAGCAATTAAGCTTTATAGGAAAAGGAGCACAGCTGTCACTCCTAAGAAATAACTTTTAAGAAGGGATAAAGGTAAAAGGCAGCTCAAAAAATTACAAATTTCAGGCACTAATTAGAATCCTGCCAATTAGGGGCATTCTGATTGCTTAGCAAAGTCTATATTTTATTCATTAAGAGAGACAGAAGACTATGGGGGGAGGGGATCAACAGAAAGAAAAAGTATGGGGTACCTCCCTGGATGGCTCAGTGGGTTAAGTATCTGACTCAGGTGTTGATCTCAGGGTCGTGAGTTCAAGCTCTATGTTTGTCTCCACACTGGGTGTGGAGTCTACTTATAAAAAAAGAAAGAAAAAGACTACTTACCATATTGGATAAATATCAAGCTTTCGAGGAAAAGGACAAATTGCTTTAAAGCTGCTACTGCATATTTATACCTTTATTCCATCCTATGTCAAATATTTCTGCGCCTTTAAGTAACTGGACTACATTCCTTGAAAAACTGGAAACAGAATTTTTATTTTATTTTTTTTTAAAGATTTTATTAATTTATTCATGAGAGACACAGAGAGAGGCTGAGACACAGGCAGAGGGAGAAGCAGGCCCCATGCAGGGAGCCCAACGCGGGACTCGATCCCGGGTCTCCAGGATCACGCCCTGGGCTGAAGGCAGTGCTAAACCTCTGAGCCAGAGGCTGCCCAGAAACAGAAATTTCAACCATTCCAAGTCAGTCTGCACCCTAAGCAAAATTCTCAATTTTTCTCTATAATCTGCTTCCAGCTTCTCTAACCACTTCCACCTAGGAGAAATTGGGAGAGGGGAAATGGGTACAAGAAAAAAATATATATAATCAATGTAGAGTATTCTCTAGCTATAAAATGAGCTTTCTTACATACTCCCTAGAAAATTTCCAAAGGAACATAGCATCACTTATGGAATCTATATATGCACAGGCAATTATACACCTTAGAAAAGAGAGCATTTACTTGGATACATACACTCCTAATTATCTGACCAGAGGGTCAAATATTAAACTCTTGATTCAATAAATTGAAGTGGTTAAAAAAAAAGTGTAGTAGTCAATCCACAATCCACATTCAAAAAGTAAAATACAAGGATGCCTGGCTGACTCTTCATTTTCACTGGGATCATAATCTCAGAGACCTGGGACTGAATGAGCCCTGAGTTGGGCTCCCTGCTCAGTGCAGAGTCTGCCCCTGCTTTGCTCTTGCGATCTCTCTAAAATAAATAACAAATCTTGGGCAGCCCCGGTGGCCCAGCGGTCTAGCGCCGCCTTCAGTCCGGGGTGTGATTCTGGAGATCTGGGATTGAGTCCTGTGTCGGGATCCCTGCATGGAGCCTGCCTTCTCCCTCTGCCTGTGTCTCTGGCTCTCTCTCTCTCTGTCATGAATAAATAAATAAATAAAATCTTTAAAAAAATAAAATAAAATAAAAAATAAATCTTAAAAAATAAAATAAAATGTACAACTTACGAATTAGCTAAAAAGATCTTTAAATTTTTTTTTATTTTTTAAAGATTTTATTTTATTTATTCATAAGAAACATAGAGCGAGAGCGAAAGGCAGAGTCACAGGCAGAGGAGAAGCAGGCTCCATGCAGGGAGCCCAATGTGGGACTCGATCCTGGGTCTCCAGGATCACGCCCTGGGCTGCAGGCAGCGCTAAACCGCTGCGCTACTAGGGCTGCCCAAGATCTTTAATTTTGAGGAAAGGATTAGATTCAGAACAGTTTTTTTTACAGCTGGTCACCAATAATTTCAAAACTGAAAAAGGATGAAAAAGTAAGAATGTAAGTCAATTACTAGAAATACATCTTAACATATGAGGGCAACAAGGGTTCCAGTAGAACTAGCTAAGAATCTGATAGAAGGGTAAGTGTTCACCAGTCCTAGAAAGCAAAAAGTCTATTTGCTTTTGAGGTGCCTGGGTAGTTCAGTTGCTTAAGTGTCAGCTCAGGTCATGATCTCAGGGTCCTGAGATGGAGCCATGAGTCAGGCTCCCTGCTCAGCCAGGGAGTGTGCTTCTCCCTCAGTGTCCCCCACCATGCTCTCTCTCAAATTAAAAAAAAAAAAGTTTACTTTCATAGGGTTGTTTTGAGAAGTAAACATTGTTTATAAAAACTATACTGTATATAAAATGCTTAATACAATGCTTGATCCGTAATGGTTTAATAACCATTAGCTGTTACTTTTCCTCCCAAGCTACTGAATTAATGAGATTCCCTAATAGGAAGTAGATTTCACCAAAGCCTTCATAAATCTTTAGTTGGACAATACTCCATTTCTAACTCACTACTATTGTTCCAAGATACTTAATACATTTAAAACAGAAAGATATACTACCTCCCCTGTATATTTGGAGTAATTATCTTCCAAGGCTGAGGAATCTTTTCCCAACATCTCCAAGAATGTAATTCCTGAAAAGAGATATTTTCTTTTAAATTAGCTTGCACAATTGCCAATGCCTTCTTTAACACAGCTTACATATCCTCATTTAGATATTCAATAAGCACAACGGTTCATTATGTGAACAGCAGTGAAAAGGTTTAATCACTGGATATGAAGTTATTGGAGGAAGCAAAGATAATCAAATGATCAAATTGAGAACCTCAAAGTCAGGCAGTAAAACAGTAAAAAAGAGCAACAAAAATGTAAAAATTATAAACAAATATAAAGATACATAAATACAACTCAAAAAAAAAGATGCACTTATGAAGGATTGCATATTTCCTTATCCAGAAGTATACTAAGAATACCTAGGGCGGTGACCCCCTGTGGCTCCCATAAAGTTTTTCATTTAATCAGTCTACACCATTAAAGTAAATCTGTTTTGCAGCAGAGCAATTTTCAGTAACTTGCTTGTAATTAATAATTACAAGAATGCCTTGAGAATAATGTAAGAGCCACAGTTTCATCTTTCCTAGATAGCCACAGTATCTGGAATCCAATTAAGCAGAAAAGACCTCTATTCCTCCTAACAGTGATACCGAATTAGCAACAGGGGTACTTTCAACTCTAACATAAGAAAATGAAAAATGATGGGACCCTTGGGTGGCTCAGTGGTTGGGTGCCTGCCTTTGGCCCAGGGCGTGATCCTGGAGTCCTGGGATCAAGTCCCACATCGGGCTCCCTTGCATGGAGCCTGCTTCTCTCTCTGCCTGTGTCTCTGCCTCTCTCTCTCTGTCTCTCTCATGAATGAATAAATTAAAAGAAAAAAATCTAAAAAAAGACAAAGAAAAATGAGAGCCTGCACCTGGGGCTCCCTCCCTAGCTGCACCCACCCACCCTCAACAGGTTATACCATTTAGCAGCCCATTAGCTCAGAGCTCCACTTCGTTATCTATAACATCTAGCATCCACCAACCCTGTTCTAATGTAATATACCTTACAGTAGTCTCCACTGAAGTTAACATTTAAAGGGGTCGGAGGAAGGCGTAGGAGTTCTTCCCCAGGTACTTGTCACTATTTTAGAGATTATCAGACTGCATAGATTTTGAATAGTCAATGCTAACTTTTTTCTTCCTACAAGCACTGCTTTTTTCAGATACACAATTTTTCTAAATATAAATTATCTTTCAGGAACACATATGACATTAGAGTAGAAACATGTTATCTATTGGTGTGCCACATACTGAAAAGACAAATTCACCTTAACCACTGTCTCTACACTCAAAGAACATCCTCTAGCAGGTTCCCTACAAACCCTAAGTCCTTAAAAATCAGGCAACACCACAATGAAGTACCACCTCACACTCTCAGGAACATGAAGAAAAGGGAACCCTCATCCACTGCTAGTGAGAATGTAAAATGGTCCAGCCAATTTGGAAAAAGTATGTCATTTCCTCAAGAGTTTAAACATAATTAAGTATATGATCCAGCAATCTACCCCGAGGTATATACTCAAAAGAAATGAAAACATATGTACACACACAAACTTGTGCATTAATGTTTATGGCATAAACATTCCCCCAGAATGGAAACAACCCAAATATTCCATTGATGAATGGATAAATAAAATCATGGCAGTATATGCATACAGTGGAACATCTTTTCGCAATTAAAAAACGAAGTGCGAAGAAAAAAATGAAGTACGGATCAATTTTCCGTCAAATTCAGTACTATCCTTAGGCCATGTGACTTCCAGAAAACTACAGACACAAAAGCTGTTAATTTCGTTCAAACAAGATAGGAGCATATTATAATGGAAAAGTAGATGTGAATAAGTAATACCTTTGGCTGGAATTTGGATAAAGGAACAAAAAGGGAAAAAAAGAAGCAATGTCTTGGAAATGTTGCAATCGTTCTTGCCTGTTGGGAGAAGGAAATGAAAAAGTTGAACGAAAAGTACAAACTGTTGTTTCCTTAATGGACTCCAACAAAGTGGAAGAGAAAGCAGCTGCTTAATATGTTAAGCCATCTCTTAAGACACGAAATAGAAACTACGCCCTACGTTGGCCTCAATTTGTCTCTTCCACGAAAATCGGTAACTCAGGCCGTGATATCGTTCTACGGCCCTGTCACTCCTTGAAGTTATCCATGATGCCCCAGAGCCCAACCAAAATCATTTCATTGTCTCTCCCCTCCTGCTCCTCCCAGTGCTGCCGCCAAGAGCCCCAAGGACCTTACCTTACTTCCTTCTTAATTCCCCCGCATAGTGACAAATTCCCTCCCTTGTAGAAGAGGGTTCGTTGAACTAAACGTCGACGTAGCCTATTCAAGCTCCTCCGGGGTGACTTAGCTCAGGCCAACGACACCAACAGCTCCTCTGTTATCTCCCCACATCAAGGAACCACCAAATACAATGCAAGGAGTCGATAGGCCTCTCAGAAGATAAATTTGTTTCGAGGCCCAATCTTGTCTTCAATATTCCTACGGCACCGCGTCTATTATCCGTCTCCGTCCCAACTCTACCTCCAGCCATATCTTCGTCACTTTCAGAATTCGCACCGGAGACCTAAGCGCGTGCCCCTGGATTCGCCTCAACTTCGCTGCTGCCTCTTCGCTTTGCATTCTCAAGTTCGGCCTCACGAGAATCCCGATGGCAACGGATGTAAGCAGACGGGGTTGAAAGAGGAGGAAAACGAGCCCACCAACGACTAAACCCCACCAACCACCCTCGAGCACAGAGGGAGGAGCCGTCAAGTGCTCGTCTTCGAGCCCCACGCTTTTCCGATTGGCTGCGGCGACGCGACGTGGCCCGTGATTGGCCACGGCGTCAAGCGCAGCGCCCACGAAGAGGAAGGGTAGGAGTCTTGCGCCTTAAGAGCCCGCCTTTTCCGACAAATAAAAGGTCGTAGCCGCCGAGTCCACGGGCGGAGCTAAACTCGAGCGCGATCAATGCTGTCGCAGGCACACCCGAAGTGGAGCCCCACGTAGCAAGAAGATGACCCGAAGTTGCTCGGCAGTGGGCTGCAGCACCCGGGACACCGTGCTGAGCCGGGAGCGCGGCCTCTCCTTTCACCAGTGCGTGAGAGCAGCCTCCGGCTAACTCCCGGCGCAGCCAGGCGGGCAGTAGGCCGGGGTGGGGCGGGGCCGGGCGCGCGTCGCGCCGTTGACGTGACGTGACGTGACGTGCGTAGCGTGGGGGAAAGGAACGTGGGAAGTTGGAGAGTTCGGGTTATTCTTGCCCTCCCCGCATAGGGTTTGCGTCTAAGTTGCTGATTCTTTCGCGTTGCCTGCCGGTTGCCTAGTGGCTTTTAGCGAGGGTTATTCGAAAGGAGTCGTGCTTCCTTCCTTTCGGTCGTCTTATTATTTAACGTGAGGAGACGGGGAGGGAGGGCATTTGGGGAGAGCTGCGGAAGGTGTTCGGCTCCATTAGACTGTGCGGCTTGCTCGTGAGCGTGAGCGTGAGCGTAGATGAGTTTTCACCGGAACGCCTGTCATTGCAGGTTATTCAGTAGTAGTGGCTGAGCCCTAGGAGGCGGGTCCCGTTCTGGCTGGACCTCGTCATGGCAGGGAAGTTCTCATTTGGCTTAAGTGTGGGACCGATTTTCAGACCAGTCTGATTTGAACCCACGTCTGTGTAGTACTTCTGTGGTGTTCGTGTGTGTTTGTAATACGTATATATGTCGTTCAAATCAAAGCTCAAGGCACAGTGGGAAGTAAGAAAGCGGGTAAGACGTTCTCACAAAAATACTTGAAAAGGTAGTCTACTAAAGTAATAGGAGATGTAGAGAGTTAAACCATTGCCGAGGGACTTTTTTTATGGGAAAATCAAAAAGAGTTTTATGGGACAGGTGGTATTTGAAGTGGACCTTGAGCTTTTTCGGGAGCAGGAGGAAGATAGCACTCAATAGGAACAGCATGGGAAAACGTTAGGGCGTGGGAAGCACAGAGATACCTGATAGAGGAGTGGAAAATAATTTAAAGACATTTACAAAGAAAAGGTTAAGGAGTTTCTACTAGGTGTGGTAGGCCTTTTGTAGTCATTGCTTTGTTTTTTAAATAGAGTTGATTCCTCCTCCACTTAAGCTGTTGTAATTGTATCTTTTTCTCCTTTGGGATTCCCTCCCCCAACTAATATGTTCCTGTTCTCTTTTTTAAAAAAAATAACTTATTTGTTCATGAGAGACACACACACACACACACAGAGGCAGAGACACAGGCAGAGGGAGAAGGCAGATTCATCGCAGGGAGCCCGAGGTGGGTGGGACTCAATCCCCAGACCCCGGGATCTCACCCTCAGCCCAAGGCAGACGCTCAACCTCTGAGCCACCCAGGCATCCCTGTTCCTCTTCTCTTTATTTTAATAAACTGCTCCAGCTACTGATTACTTGCCTAAGACAGCATGCTCACATTACTTTCATTTCTAAACACACAAACTCGAGCCTCTGTACTCCTCTGCGCTAGCCTATGACTCCTGTAGCCAGGCTCCTCAAAACAGGAACATAACCTATTTACTTAAGTCCTGTTGACTTTTCAACTTATTGTTGCCAGATATCTGTCACTACTGCTCTGATGCACTAACAAAGGGTCACCGGTAATCCTGCCAAACCTAAGCGAGCACTTCTAAACCCTTCTCTTGACGTCTTTAACTTTTAGTCATATCGACTACCCCATGAAACTTTCACCTCCATTGGCTTTATTGACACTCTGTCCCAACTTATCTCCTTTTTCTCTAATTTTTTTTTCAATTGTTTTGCTACCCTGCTTTTCCTTTTCCTGTGCCTTCTTAGATTCTTAAATGAGGAGGAGTTCTTATACTGCTTTAATTTATTTATTTTACTTATTGAGGACCAAAATAAGACCTGCTTAATTTTAAGAAAGGAAGGTGATGCAATTATTACAAGAGTCTGCTGTGAGTCTTTCAGTCTGATTGATTCCCCATTCATTCCATTGTCCTGATTCCTGGAAATGATTTTTCTAAAAATGCAAATTTTATGCTAGTTCCCTGAAGGAAGGATTTGTTTTTTTAAGATTTATTTATTTATTCGTGAGATACACAGAGAGGCAGAGACATAGAGGGAGAAGCAGGCTCCTCACAGGGAGCCCCATGTGGGACTCGATCCCGAACCCAGGATCACACCCTGAGCGGAAGGGAGGCGCTCAACGGCTGAGCCACCCAGGGATCCCTAAAGGAAGGATTTTAATCCGGGCTTTTCAATGCATAAAATACAGTCCAAGCTCCTCTGCAAAGCCTTTCCTCCTATACCTCTCTTCCAAAACTGGAATTACATTCCCTCTATATTTCTGTTATTATATATCTGTGCTGAATGAAACACATGTCCTTATGTACGAATGGGAGGGAATCATCTTTGTCTTCCTATACCTAGGAAGTTGTAAAGAAGGTAGGAGAAATGAGAGACAGGAAGACGAGTTAGAATACTATGGTGTTAGTCCTAGCACAGGGTAGTATTTGTCAACTTAACATTTGTCAACTTAACATTGCCCAAAGGCATCATCTTCAAACTTACTGATGACAGAGCCCTCTCCATAAAGAAATTTGAGTACATGTCCCTGATATATGCACGGCGATTTATAAGTTACATACATGAAGTGATGTACTAATATATACTATGGAACACAAAAATTAAAGGATGGCAAAAAAATTATAAAAATCTAATTTCTTCAAATCTCAGTAGATGAGTGCATATTCCTCTGGAGGCCACTGACTGGAGGGATGGATCCTAAACATACTACAGCATCTATTATCATCTGGCCTCTAGCTATCCCTCCAGCCCATCTGTACCAAGTACCAGCTACCTCTACGCTCTCCTTTAACCCTCTCCAGCCTCCAAATTAACTTATTTTTTAATGCTTTATGAACCAATAAGATCCAAGTAGTTATTTTATATCTCTGTGTTACTGTATCTGCTTGGAGTGGCCACTCTCTGCATGGCAAATTCCTGTTCAGTTCTTGTTCCAGTAATATCTCTTCAGAAGCCTCCCCCAGCATTCCAAGTCCGATTACCAGAGTTATCAAAGACATTGCAAGGAAACAGGCAAGGGGCTGTGGCTGAAAAGCATGAGTCGAAAGGACTAAAGGTGTGGAAACTGTTGTTATGAGATTACTGGTACTTTGTGAAACACATAAATGGTTGAATATTAAGTGGGACTGGCAAGTAAAGTGGCACTTTGAGTCATGCTCTTTTTGTTGGTGTAAAGAAATTGAACAATTTATTTCATAACCAAAGAACTATATGTATGATAATTTGGAAGCGTTTTTACCTGAATTGTAATGGATTCTATTTTTAAACTTTTAATTATGAAACATTTCAAGCATACTAGCAGGCAAAAAATAATACATAACAAACACCTATGCACCCATCAGAAGAATTAAGCAGATGCTAACATTTTGCGTTGTTTCAGTTTTTTTCTTTTTCCCCTTAAAAGAGAATTAAGTTACAGATATAGTTCAAGTTTTACCCCCTCAATTCTTTCTCTCTCTCCTCAGAGATTACCACCATAGAAAGGATTTTGTTAGCCAGTTTTCTGGAAAATATATGCAGGGAGCCAAAGATACATTTCTGCCAGCAGTGTAAAAAAGGCATAGTCAATGGGAGAGAGAACATGGATTCTGTATTGATTTACCCAATTCATTATTGTATACATGAGATGATGATTGGTTTGGGACTTTTCTTTTGCCAGAGGTGGCTTTAGAATAGGGAGACATGAATTCCAATTTCAAGTACTATTTACTGGTAGCTATGCTTAGCTCTGGTCTTGGTTTCATCTTCTTGAAAGGATAAAAACCTTTTGTGCAGAACTTTTGTAAGACTAAAACTAAGTTTTCAAAACACACACCTGGGTGCCTGGCTAGCTCAGTTGGAAGAGTGGGGAGCTCTTGATTTTGGGTTGTGAATTTGAGCCACCCACCTACGCTGGGTGTCGAAATTACTTAAATAAACTTTAAACATATATATATGGCTCAAGGTGAATGCTTTAAAAGTAGTATCAATTCTTATTACCAATATAATTTTGTTCAGAATTCAAATTAGTCATGCTGGTTAGACTACACTATTATCCCAACCCTTTAATGTTTTACACATAGGAAATATTTAATACTTTGGGGCAAACTAACAAAGCTATTTGGGACTGTACTTCAAGGGCTCCAGGTGGCCCAGGCCATTCCATGGACTAAGGGGATTGATGGCTGTGGTCAGCAGGCATGCCAGGTGGGAAACTGCGTCTGAGGATCAGGCTATATGATATAATTTGGTGGACTAGCCACCTTTTTACTGTCCTTTACCATAGTTAGAGACTACACCCCGACTCTGGAAAAGATGCCTCATTAACATGTGCCACTAGTTAAGAAAAGAACTCCGTGAAAAGAGATGGATTTGCCTCACCCTTATGAGAAAAATAATTTCCTCTTGATCAAGTAGCATCATCTTTCTGGAACAATAAAATGAAAGTCCTGAAAGTGGAAGTGTTGTTTCCTAGGAAAACACAAATTCCAGGTAGTACTTTACCGTTTACGAAAGGTTTTGAATGGATTTGCTGCCTTGTACACTCTTAACAACCCTGTGAGGGGGCTCAAAGATTGAGAAATGTATGTAATACCATGTGGCTGATAAAAGGTAATTGAAGCTTAAATACAGGTTTTCCAATTCAGTGTTTTTTCTCAAGGTGATTGAGAGAACATCTCAAAATTGTGTTTTACCTTACTGCTACATTATTTCCCTAACAATGAGTTGAGAAATTTAAAATTTTCACTAGTTTCAGTTCCTAACAATTATATACCTTAAAACCTAAGTAAAAAAAAAAAAAAAAAAAAAAAAAAAAATATATATATATATATATATACATATATATGTATATATAAAATCACACAGCTACCTAGGTCTGTCCCCGAGATAAATCAAGGAAGGAGGGCGCAGAAAGAGTAGTTTTGTGATTTTCATTATATTAATTTTGTAAGTTTTTTTTTTCTCACCAATTTCTAAACATAGTAGTATGGGTTTAAAAATAGAGAAATACAAGGTAATTTTTATATTCAAGGCTAGGAAAAAGTGGTGCCTTTCAAAACAAGAGAGGAAAATCAAGTATGGGAAATGTACTTGTTTTTCTACTGCTTAGTGACAAATTTTTTAAAAAATGCAGTGGAAATGTTATCTCACAAATTCTGAGGGTAGGAATTCAGGAGTGGATTAACTGGGTGTTAAAGAGTGTCTCATAAGATTGCAGTAAAATGTTAGCCGATACTAGAATCTTCTGAACATTTGATGAGACTGAAGAGTGTGCTTTCAGAAAGCTCACTCAACATAGCCTTTGACTGGAAGCCTGTCTTGCCAAGTAGACCGATATCTCTATAGGACTGCTTATGACATGGCGGAGAAGCTCTGCTCAGAGAAAAATCATTCGATAGAGGGAGCAAGTGCTTTTATTATCTAGTCTTATTGCCCATTGCCACTCCTGCTTTTTTTATTTCTTAGAAGCAAATCACTATCTCTAGCCCACACTCAAGGGGAGAGTCAGCTCCATCTTTTAAGAGGAGGAGGAGCAAAGAATCCAGGGACATAGTTTAAAGACTATGTCAGAATCTGCTTTAGATTCTGTTAAGTGTAGGCAGTGAAGACAAAATGTGGTAGGATACTTAATATGAGAATTGCCCTTGTACAGATTGAAGCAAATGAAATCAGAACTCTTGGATTAAAAAAAATCAAAGAACTTTGAAAAAAATGAAATCAAATTAAGTAAGTTTAACTAGACTTGATGTTTATATAAAGCAGTTAAATAAATGGATTTATGTAACAAATACTGTAGTATTACTATAATTTCATGTTAATGGAACTTTAATATGATTGCTGTAGATTTCCAACTGATACCATACAGCGCTCAAAATGGATCAGGGCTGTTAATCGTGTGGACCCCAGAAGCAAAAAGATTTGGATCCCAGGACCAGGTGCTATACTATGTTCCAAACATTTTCAAGAAAGTGACTTTGAGTCATATGGCATAAGAAGAAAGCTGAAAAAAGGAGCTGTGCCTTCTGTTTCTCTATACAAGGTACTTAACTCTAGGTACATACAAAATTAAATTCTACAGAGCCTTTAAAAACCAAGATACCTCACATTATAGCTAGAATTTACAGAGATTTAAGAAGAAGTCCTAAGTCTTAAAATTCTTAAAATAAATCCAATAATAGATTTTAAATGCTTAGAAAACTCATTTTTCATTTTTTAAAAAAATCTACATGGAATATTGGAATTTTGTAAAAAAATTAGGTATATAAAATGCAAATCATTGTCAAGACACACATAAAGATTACTAAACTGATTGCAAGAATCAACTAGTAGATACCTTAGAATTCAGGCTGTGTAAGACAGTTTCCAGAATACCTAGAAATTACACCTTTTTGGGGGCTCCTCCCAGTGATGTTACTGACCTTGACCAAAAATATACCTAATTATTAGCATCCATATAGGGAGGTATATATGGAAAAGAGAGGGCTTTCTGTGAGTCAGTCACCAGTATTGGTGTTACATTTTGAGATTTCTTCTGTTTCCGTGTTCTCCTTTTATCTCTTGGCCACCTTCTTGTACATGGCTCATCATGTCTGCACAGGCTGTAATCATCTACCTCTTCCATCCTGATGCGTGCATTTCTAACTGCTCTGAATTCTCTTTTCAAACTACTGTATTCTTTTCTCAAATTCTTTCAAACTACTGTATATCTGATAAATTGACTTGCTTTCATGCTTTTGTGTAAAATCAATAATAGTCATTATTTATTGAGACCTACAGTGGTCCAGGCCATTGTGCCAGGAGATTTACATAAGTCATCTTATTTTATCCTTAAAACAACTCTGTATTATTATCCACATTTTACAAATGAGGAGCTGATGGATTTAGTGACAGCTACTAAATGAGGAAGTCAGGATTCAAACCCAGTTCAGTCTTAATTCCAAAGCCCGTGCTCTGTCTACTATGCCTGCCTTTTTGCAAAAATAACTCAAGTCATGTGATTGCTCCTTTAAAAAACTATTCAAAACTCATTTCCACAAAGCCTTCCCAAATTGCCACCTTTCTGTTGTTACCATTACCATTTCAGACACTTTCAGCATCGTGTTAACTTTCAGCATCAGGTTACTATTTCTGTAGAGATGAAAAAAAAAAAACAAAAAACTTCTTTCACATTTTCCTTTAAATACATTGGCAAAAATCAGAGATTATGACTTTTTTCTTTCATAATTAACTTTCCCAAGCAACCAGGTGAGTGTTTTGCATTTAGTGGTATTTTTATAGACAGTTTTCTGTGTGATAATTTCAAAAATAACCTGAATTTGATGTTTCTATTGCAGGTTCTTCAGGGTGTACACCTTAAAGGTAAAGCAAGACAGAAAATCCTAAAACAGCCACTTCCTGATAATTCACAAGAGATCGCTACTGAGGACCATAACTACAGTTTAAAGAGACCTCTGACAATAGGTGCAGAGAAACTGGCCGAGGTGCAACAGATGCTCCAGGTATCCAAAAAAAGACTGGTCTCTGTAAAAAACTATAGGATGATCAAGAAGAGAAAGGGCTTACGATTAATTGACGCACTTGTAGAAGAGAAACTGCTTTCTGAAGAAACAGAGTGTCTGCTACGAGCACAGTTTTCAGGTATGTTCCCCTTTTCCAAAATATCATAAAGTATTTACTCTGCTACTGCTTATGAAAATGTGCTCTTCACTGAAACATGAAGTCTCAGGGTAAGCAAAAAAGAAAGGAATTGCCAAAATCCTTTTATGTATTTCCAGCTTTAAAAGTAATGTGGTTTATTATAGGAAAAACGAGGAAATATACAAATGATAAAAGTTAAGCATAATCCTGCTATCCAGAGATGAGATAATATGGTTGATAACATACACTATACTTTGCAGTTTTTATAAAGCACTTAATTCATTTTACTGCAAATTCTTTATAAGCAGTTTTAACTGCTATGTAATTTATCACTAAAGTGTTTTTGCAGCAGAGTTGAACCAGATAATTTCGCCAGTTCTCCTTGAGCTTGAAAACTCTATGAATCTCCATATTATTTTCTAAAATGTTCTATAGAAGACAGATATGTCCATTGGAAAACTACCTACTCTGTGAACAAAGAAGAGGGACAAAATACATATTTCCAACTTACTCTATGATGAAAGCAGTAGAGATTTTGGATTTATGTTTTGGTTAAAAAAAAAAAAAAGTATGTCTTATTTCTAGAAAAGAATAGGTATCTCCAAAGGAGGAGAATATTTTGTGTTTTTCCAGTAGGGGAAAACAGACATAATAAACAGGAATCCCCAACAGGAAAGAGGATTTTTTTTTTTTCTTTCAAGGTAGGGAAGATTGTCTATTCAATCTGAATAGCATCCCATCCTCAGAAATGTTTCTTGTGTCTCATTTTCACTCCTTAAATAAATGGTAACCAGGGAACAAAATAAAACAAATAAATGTGCTCATAATCCAGAGACTTTAATTTTATCCACTATTTCATTTTCTTCCCTCTTCCTCTAAAATTCTCCACTTAGGCTGCCAGTGAATAGTAAAACACAGTGATTCAGGTTGAAACTTTTTTCTTCCCTCTTTTGAGTGAAATGATTCAAGATGAACAGGATGAACTAGTCAGGAGGCTCTATGATTGGATATTAACCAATCAATTAACCATATTAACCATATGATTGGATATTAATTGAACAAACTTAGTTAAACTGTGATTGGATTTGGATTTGGATGCCCATTGCATTTATATCCAAATGCTGTGATCTATACCTGAAAATGTTACTGTACACTCTTCATCACAAAGAATAAATAAATTTATTTTAACAGATTTTAAGTGGGAGTTGTATAACTGGAGAGAAACAGCTGAGTACTCCACAGAAATGAAACAATTTGCATGTACACTCTACTTGTGCAGTAGCAAAGTCTATGATTATGTAAGAAAGATTCTCAAGCTGCCTCATTCTTCCATCCTCAGGACGTAAGTGAATTACTTTTTAGATGTTAAAGAAAATTAGTATTTTATTATTTTATTGCATTTTATGTGTTAAGGCTATTCATACTTAAACTCTTATTAGTCCATTTTCTCTTCTTAGAAACTTTTAGGTGGTACTTGCATATTATCACAGCAGCAATATTTTCACCAACAACATGAAGGCAAATACTTTGACAACTTTTTTGCATCCTCCAGATGGCAGAGACACTGGGTGATAAAAAAAAATCCGGATTCTAATATACTTTAGTAATTTGAGGATTTCTAAAACACTTTAGTAGTTTTAAATATTTTATTTATTTATTGACACAGAGAGAGAGGCAGAGACACAGGCAGAGGGAGAGGGAGAGAGAGAAGCAGGTTCCATGGAGGGAGCCCGATGTGGGACTTGATCCTGGGTCTCCAGGATCACACCCCAGGCTGCAGGCGGTGCCAAACCGCTATATAACCCGGGCTGCCCACTTCAGTAGTTTTAATATTGGACTATCCTAGAAAATCTAGAACAGTTCTAAATTGACACCATTGGTTTGAGGCTAAGCACAAAAAGCTGCATTTTTGTAAGCTCTATAAGTTGATGCCTGTGGCAGGTTCTGGGAGGAGATTTTGGTAAATAATTTTGTAGGATTTGTCGTTAAAGTACATAGATATATTTCTAATTCTCTTAGTGTAAAGCAAGTAACGCAGTGGCTTTGCAGTAATGTTTCATGAAAGTAACACTCAACTTTTACTATTTTTCGTATCACTGGTTTTACAGATGCCTTTTAATATTGATTAATTGGGCTTAAAAATGATGGAAATCTATTGTCTCAGAGTTCTGGAGGTTACAAGTCCACAAAATCAAGGTGTCAGCAGGGTTGGTTCCTTCTGAGGGCTATGAGGGAGAGAGTCTGTTCCATTCCTCTCTTCTTGACTTAATTTGTAGTTGGTGGTCTTTTTCCCTATGTCTCCTTACATCATCTTCCATTATATATGTGTGCTTCTGTGCCCAAATTTCTTCTTTTTATGAGGGCCACTCATGTAGGATTAGGATTCACCTTAATGACCTAATTTTAACTTGATTATCTCTGTAAAGACCGTATCTCCAAATAAGGTCACATTCTGAGGTGTGCTGGGGCTTAGGACTCCAGTATGTCTTTTTGAGGGACAAAATTCAACCATAATAGTCACTTTCCTAATACGTAAACCTCCTCATTGCCCACAGCCTATAGGCTAATTCCTTCCTATGGTTTTCTGAACTTCCCATGATGTGGGCCCTGCTGGGCTCCAGAGCTCATCTTTTGCCTCCCTCTTTCCCCTCTAGCATTCTATGTTCGATTTTAAGGCATTCCTTGCTGCTTCTTGCCTCAGGAACTTACTGTTCCTGTACCCATTCTCTCTCTCTCTTTCTATCTGTTGGTCCTGGTGATTACTCTAGTCTTCAGACTCAAATTAGATATGACATCCTATCAGAAGCTTGGCCTGCAGTAAGTACTCTTCTCACACAAATGATACAGAACTGAATCATAGTACTTTTATTTTTATTTAAAGATTTTATTTATTTATTCATGAGAGACACAGAGAGGCAGAGACATAGGCAGAGGAAGAAGCAGGCTCCCTATAGGGAGCCCAGTGCAGGGACTCGATCCTGGCACTCCAGGACCATGCCCTGGGCTGAAGGTAGGCGCTCAACTGCTGAGCCACCCACATATCCCTGAATCATAGTTCTTAAAACACTGTTTTCCCACTGGACCAGGAGCCGCCTCAGTCTGAGGTCTGCGTCTGATTCTGTTATGCTACTTTCTTATACGGATCCTGCATGGTACCTGGAGCACTATGGTCCCTTGGTAAATATTTGTGGAAAGAAAAAAAAAAATGCCTCAACAGTCATTTAGCATTTCAAATAGATGTAAGGAGGAAATGTAGTGGACCTCAAGTTGCTGTCTAAAGAACAGTGTTCCATTTAATTCAGTGTAGATAAGGCGGAGGCCAGCGGGGAAGGACAGCAGCCCCCTGTCCTGGAACATGCCTCTTGGTTTCTTACTGCTTCAATTTTAAAACAGACTCAGAGGGGCTCTGAGCTGGAGAAACTCTGCGAGATTATGTAATTAACATATAACACTATTCTAGTTTTAAATGTATAACAGTTATTTAGTATTTGTATATGTTGCAAAATGATCACCACACTAAGGCTAGTTAACATTCATCACACACAAAATTAAAATTGCTTTTTTCTTGTAATGAGAACTTTCAAGACCTATTCTCTTGGCAACTTTCAAATATATGATACGGGGACCTCTGGGTGGCTCAGCGGTTTCAGCGTCTGCCTTTGGCTCAGGTCATCATCCCAGGGTCCTGGGATCAAGTCCCACATCAGGCTTCCTGCATGGAGCCTGCTTCTCCCTGTGTCTGTGTCTCTGCCTCTCTCTCTCTCTCTGTGTCTCTCATAAATAAGTAAAAAAACAAATATATGGTACAGTATTATTAACTGTAGTCATCATGCTGTGTATTATACTCTTTTTAAAGAATAATTTTCCTCCACATACTATTAAAATAATACTAATAAAAAATAGAAATGAGAGAAAAAAGGAAAATTCATTAATCCTTCTACCAATTGTTATATGTAAACAATTATTATTAACATTTAGGGAATTTTCTTCCAGTTATTCTTCTGTGCTTAAATTTATTAGTTTTTTTACATAGTACGATCTTTAATAACTGCATAGTATCAGGTAGTTGTACTCTACTTAACCACGGCATTCTCCAACTGTTGGACATTTATTTATATTGTTCCCGTTTTTTGGTTGTAATGGCCATTTAATATATTGAGTTGAACATTTGTGTATAGGCTTATTCATGCTCTTCCATAATATGATTGTGCTATTTAGACCAGATGTTATTCTTATTTTTAAATGTGTGCTTTCTGCTAGGCAGGAGATGTTTTTATAGACACTATATTGGTATCTCCCCCTTCTATGCCTTTTTTAGTCAAGTGCTCTCTTCACTGATTTTAAAAACCACTGATTCCTGATTTTGCACTGTGGTTTATGTGAGATGTTTCATTTCCTATAGTTCTACATCAACTTCTGGATTAAATATTCTCTGGCAATTCCAGCTCACACTGATCTTTTCTCTTTTCAGGTCATTTTGCATTTTATAACCTTTGCTATGACATTATCTTAGTACAATTTTATTTTATTTATTTTTTTAGATTTTATTTATTTGATGAGAGAGAGAGCATGCTGGCGCACAAGCAGGGTGAGCGGCTGGCAGAGGGAGAGGGAGAAGCAGGTTCCCCAGGGAGCAGGGAGCCCAACTTGGGACTCAGTCCCAGGACCCCGGGATCATGATCTGAGCTGAAGGCAGATGCCTAACCGACTGAGCCACCCGATGTCCCTATTTAGTACAACTTTAGTACTCAAAAAGTTATTATTTCTTTTGGAACTTTGTCTGAAACTAAAATACCTTGTTTAATATGATAGTAATACATGCTTGTTATAAAACATTCAAACAAGGGGCAGAAAGGCAGAGATACACATTCAATAGGTTAACAGATTTGGTAGTGGGAAAATGAGTTTTTATTGGATTGCTTCTATTTTCTTAGTGATATAAAGATAATAGCTGAGGGGCACCTGGGTGGTTCCATTGAGTAAATGACCAGCTCTTGATCTCAGCTTATGTCTTGATCTCAGGGCTGTGAGTTCAAGCCCCATGTTGGGCTCTGCACTGGGCAAGCTTACTTAAAAAGATAATAGCTGAGAGTTGGGGCAGGAGACATAAGAAGTTTGGGGGGGAAAGGAGAAAATGCGAATCATTGTTTTTCCTCTTTGATGATGGAGAGACAGTTATATGATAAACAATTAGATGATGACAGACCAAGCCAGACTTATATTTTTAAAAACCTTTGATTCAGACGGGTACCTCCCTCACTAATTTCTACTTGTTGTATCTTTCTCTAATTCTTACCCACTATAAGCCACTTCTGTAATTTGCTGTGTTCTGATGTTGCATCTTTTTCAGTTCTCTCTTAAATTCTTTATGTCCAGAACCTTCCCAGAGCTGTACTTCAGATAATTCCAGTTCTTTGGGTCTTGAAGGTAGTTTGTTTTCACATATCTTTTGTAAGAATGTCATAACATCCTCAGCCTTCCTTATTTTAATAATGATACTTATAGTATGATATTTATATTTTCTCTAACTTTCTATTTAGGTATTCATTGTAATATAGTAAATTAGTTCCCTCTAATAGGGAAGGTAATATGAGAGATTCAGAGATAAACAAGACTATGGGAAGAGCTAACAGTCTTGAAAAACACTCAGCTCAGAATCATGGCTCTTCAGCAGTTCTTCTCCAGGCAGTTTAAAGCCACCCAGTGGACTTCCTATAATCGCTCCATGACTAAGCTGTTGTTTAATTTAAAATATGTTGTTGAGAATGTAAATTTTTGGTAAAAATTGTGTGAAGGAGAATTGGAATGTGAATTAATTTTAAATTTATTAATCCAATTCTGTGCATTGGAGGTCCAAAATTTGTTTTTAATTTCTTATAAAAGTTGAATCCATTTATTCTAATACTTGTATAAGTAGATTTACTTTTGTATCCTATTCCTAGGAATTGCATAAGTGACAGGAGTATGTATGTGTATATATGTGCACATGAGTACATGTTACAGTGCTGTTATCTAAAAAATGGAAATAACCTGTTGAAAGACAGGTTAGTGTAACAGCATAAATTATTTATGGCTTAACTATACTATGGGATACCATGTACACATTTAAAATGCTGTAAGTCAATAGTTAAGGACACAGAAAAATATTTCTGTAACATTACTATTAAGTAAAAAAAAAAAAGATTCAGTATAAATATTAAAGTGATTATTTTTGCACATTTCAGTATTGTTTTACTCTTAAAAAAATAATGTGCCTTTTTTTTCTATCAAAAAAAAATTTCATTTTAAAAGGGAAGAAAGGTTAGACACAGAAATCAGTCACTTCTCTACAGTTCTAAGTCACGAACCTGGTTTCGGTATTTCCATTTTCAGATATAGAAACTTCTAAAAACAAGGCCACATATCTTTCTGCCTGATATTCAAGACCTCATTCTCATAGCTATGGACATAAAAATACTATTTAGATTTCTATTTAAAAATCAAGCTCAAAGAACATAAGCTTTATCTTAGCCTATTTAAACTAAAAACTTTTACATCAAGGCATGAAATACTTTCATTACATACTGATTCCATATGCAACACAGTAAGCATCTTTGGTGTTCATTTGAGAATCCTAATGCAAAAAAAAGAAATTAAAGTTAAAATTTGGAAGCATCTTTGCAAAAGGTATTCAACATAGTAGTGGGCTGTAGCACTGACCTGTTTCATCATTATTTTACTATTTTAAAATATAAACAACCGATTGATACTTAAATTTTTTTTGATTAATACTTTTGTCTCCTAAATAGGTTATAGGCAATTTAAGAGTCAAAGTATGTCTTTTGCATCCTATAAATGTGTTTTTCAAACCCATTAGTGCATTTTGAAATCAGTTTAGTGGGACGCCTGGGTGGCTCAGTGGTTGAGTGCCTGCCTTCGGCCCAGGGAGTAATCCTGGAGACCCGGAATCGAGTCCCATGTCAGGCTCCCTGCATGGAGCCTGCTTCTTCCTCTGCCTGTGTCTCTGCCTCTCTCTCTCTCTGTGTCTTTCATGATTAAATAAACAAAATCTTAAAAAAAAAAAAATCAGTTTAGTGGGTCATAGTTGGCATTATATACATAATGTTATATATGTGTGTGTGCATAGCATGTAGTGAGGGTAAATTTCATTTATGGAACTTTTAGGTTACAGCAAAATATTTGGAAAGCCCTGTCCTGAAATACTTAGAGAGGTACATTTAAATTAAATAGTGGTCGGGCAGCCTGGGTGGCTCAGCAGTTTAGAGCCGCCTTCAGCCCACGGCGTGATCCTCAAGACCTGGGATCAAGTCCCACATCAGACTCCCTGTATGGAGCCTGCTTCTCCCTCTGTGTCTCTCATGAATAAATAAATAAAATCTTTAAAAAAAAATTAAATAGTGGTCGACTGTCCAGGACGAAACCTTGGCACCTTAGAATATAGCCCCAAAATCAGAAATACTAACGCCTACCCAGGGTACCTGGGTGGCTCAGTCAGTGAAGCATCTGCCTTCAGCTCAGATCATGATCCTGGGGTCCTGGGATTGAGCCCCACATTGGGCTCCCTGATCAGCGGAGAGTCGTCTTCTCCCCCTGCCTCTGCCTCCGACCCACCTCACGCTAGCACTCTCTCTCTCTCTAAATAAAGATCTTAAATAAACAAAAACAAAAACCCAAAAGTTACTTGAGTTACAAAAGTAGACCTCAGGATGAACTCTCCAGTCTCTACTTTAGCATCCATTTAATCTTATTTTAGACAATGATTAAACTTGGCTGTTGCTTTTCCTGACCCTACAACAAATTAGAGTAAATCAGAACTGTGTGAAAACGATTTTGAAGACAAATGCTAAGGTTAATAGGAGTGCATAATCAGGAGTCTGGGAGGGTTGAGGACACTACAGAAGAACTCCTAAGGTAATAATGTAGGTACTTGTAGGGCAGACAAATGCAGACACCTTAATTGTCCCTGAGGGCATAATTTTGAGGCTACAAGGAGCAGTGGGAAAAGCACTAGCAGGACCTCAGGAAATCTGGCTTCTACATTTGTACAGAACTAGCAGCACAGCCAGGACCATGTGGCATGAGCTCTTCCTGTGTCCTAGTTTCCTAACCTGTAAAATGGGGTAGATGTGCTAGATACTCCCAGAGTTTCCTTCCTCTACAACAGTTTTCTTATTTCATTGAATTTACAGGTAAGACTGGTTTATGATCTAAATTTTAAACACATCAATTAGAACAAAGTGGGTAATTGGTATACTTTAAAAAAAAAGTAAATGAGCAATGAAAATTGCCTTGTGGTATGTTTGCATCTTGAAATACTCCTCTGTTTCTCAGTTTCCCCATTATTTTACTATTTTCTGGTAACTATATGAATACATGGTTGAAAATGTCTGTAGAATTTGGCTACTTATACTTGGCTTTGTTTTTATAAGGATTTGAGGCTATACTTTAGTACCATTTTTTTTTTTTTTTTAAAGATTTTATTCATTTGAGAGAAAGAGAGTGAGCAGGAGGGAGAGGGAGAGAGAATCTGAAGCAAACTCCACACTGAACGTAGGGTCTGGTGTGGACCAGATTCATGACCACTAGATCTTGACCTGAGCCAAAACCAAGAGCCACCGAATTCAACCGAATTTGCCACCCAGGCACCCCGACTTTAGTACCATTTAAGGTATTTTTCCTTTTTTAAAAATTTCTTCATTTGAATTTTATATTTTTCATTTTTTATATTTTCCAGATGGTTATCCAAATGCAAACCCAGTCCAGGTTTCAACAGCAACATTTTTTCTTTTCTTCAACGAAGAGTAGAGAATGGAGACCAGCTATATCAGTATTGTTCATTGATAATAAAAGGCATATCTCTCAAGCAACAACTTCAATGGGACCCCAGTAGTCACCACTTGCAAGGGTTTATGGACTTTGGCCTTGGTATACTTGATGCCGATGAAACACCCCTTGCCTCAGAAACTATTTTGTTAATGGCAGTGGGTATTTCTGGTCACTGGAGAACGCCTCTTGGTTATTTTTTTGTAAACAGGGCATCCGGATATTTGCAAGCTCAGTTGCTGCGTCTTACCATTGGCAAACTGAGTGACATAGGGATCACAGTTCTGGCTGTTACGTCTGATGCTACAGCTCACAGTGTTCAGATGGCAAAAGCATTGGGGATACATATTGATGGAGACAACATGAAGTGTACATTTCAGCATCCTTCATCTTCTAGTCAACAGATTGCATACTTCTTTGATTCTTGCCACTTACTCAGATTAATAAGAAATGCATTTCAGAATTTTCAAAGCATTCAATTCATAAATGGCACAGCACATTGGCAGCACCTTGTGGAGTTAGTAGCACTAGGGGAACAGGAATTAGCAAATATGGAAAGACTCCCAAGAAAACTTGCAAATCTGAAAAACCATGTACTGAAGATGAACTGTGCAGCCCAAGTGTTCAGTGACAGCGTGGCCAGTGCATTGGAATGCTTGCTGTCATTAGGCCTGCCTTCTTTTCAAAACTGTATTGGTACCATCCATTTTTTACGCTTAGTTAACAACCTGTTTGACATTTTTAATAGTAGGAACTGTTATGGAAAGGGACTTAAAGGACCCCTACTGCCTGAAACTTACAGTAAAATTAATCGGGTATTAATTGAAGCCAAGACTATCTTTGTGACATTATCGGATGCTAGCAACAATCAAATAATTAAAGGTAAGCGAAAACTAGGATTCTTGGGATTTTTGCTTAATGCTGAGAGCTTAAAATGGCTCTACCAGAATTATGTTTTCCCTAAAATCATGCCTTTTCCTTATCTTCTGACTTATAAATTCAGTCAAGACCATCTGGAATTATTTCTGAAGATGCTTAGACAGGTATTAGTAACCACTTCTAACCCTACCTGTGTGGCATTCCAGAAAGCTTACCATAATTTGGAGACCAGATACAGATTACAAGATGAAGTTTTTCTAAGTGAAGTAAGCATCCTTGACATTTCAATTGATCGAAGGACAGACTTGGCCCTTTGGACAGTTCAGCGTCAGTATGGTATCAGCGTTATAAAGACTGTTTTTCACAAAGAGGATATTTGCCAAGACTGGTCTAATTGTCCTCTCAGTGAGGCATTACTTGATCTGTCAGATCACAGGCGAAAACTCACCTGTTGTGCCAGTCATGTTGCAAATAAGTTATCAGCTCTTTTAACTTGTGAGGACTGCATCAGTGCATTGTATGCTTCGGATCTCAAAGTTGCTAAAATTGGGTCACTGTTATGTGTCAAAAAGAAGAACGGTTTGCATATCCCTTCAGAAAGTCTCTGTCAAGTCATAAATATTTGTGAGCGAATTGTAAGAACCCATTCAAGAATGGCAGTCTATGAACTACTTCCTAAACAGAGAGAATTATATCTCCAGCAGAAAATATTGTGTGAGCTTTCTGGGCATATTTATCTTTTTGTAGATTTAGATGAGCATCTCTTTGATGGAGAAGTATGTGCCATCAATCACTTTGTAAAGTTACTAAAGGATATAATAATCTGTTTCTTAAAAATCAGAGCTAAAGATGTAGCTCAGTACCCTCTAAAACACCATTCAGAAAGACTTGAGATGAAAACTTTGTCAAAGAAGCAGTGGTCATCTTTACAAGATTACAGATGTTCAGGTTTTGCTAATACCAATAAATTCAGGCATTTGTTAAGTAATGATGGCTATCCATTCAAATGAGGGACCTAAAATGTCTCAAAATTTTTATAAAAAATAATTGGTCAGCATTTATTTTAAAGTTCAACTTACCGTATCTCATAAATTGACCATAGTTGACAAGTTTGTAATTCTGACTTATTAGAATTTCTGATTATGCATATTATAAAATCTTGCACTTTGGTATGGTTTGCAGCATTTCAGTTACTTGGATTGTAGAAAGCTGTAAGTCAGTAGGAGGAGTCTAGCCAACAGGTGCTGCCTTTGAATATACTACGATAAGACTGAATAATGGGACCTACTTTGAACTTGTTCAGTCTACCTTAAAACGAGAGTATAACAACTAAGAGTCATTAAAAGATTGACTTTTACAAATAGACTGAAAGAGCTTTGTTTTACAGCTCTGAGAATGTTGACAGGAAAAAAACTGAAAATGTTGACAGAATACCTATAAAATCTTGGATATAATTTTTATTACATATAAAAATTAAGATGCGGTTTGAAAATTAGGCTAAAATAAAATATGACCACAAAACCCCTTGGCCAGGCTACCCTAAAACAGAAGTGTGCTGCAGCGAAGCTGGGGAATGTAGTCTGAGAAGTACATAGGTGATACCATTTTCACAATCCATTGTCCTTGGACTTTAAAATACTACTTTTGAATAATTGAGTGGATACTTACTTGACTCCACTGGAAGAGCCTGATGCCCATCAAAGAATGAGGAGAAGCCTTATTTCAGCTTCTCCTTCCGAAGTCTCCTTATGCTTGCAGGGAGACTGAAATAGATGTATTTTCAGTATTGAATGAATAATGGGATTCACACCAGGTAATTAATAAATTAGAAAAAGACCATTTGAGACAATGGTTATGAAAATATTTGTCTTGATTTAATAATGAGTGTTTTCAGAAATTTAGAGAAGCTTAAATAATCTGAAGATGGAAACATACTAAGGACAATTTTCTCCATTCTCTCATACCCAGGCTTGAAAAGATGAATAGAAAAACATATTGGTATATGTACTTTAACATCTGGGGAGTGTTATAAGTGGATAAAAGAAGAAACAGGCATATGATTCATCTCTGTGTATAAAACATTTACTCTTTATCATTGAGTGAATATTCATGTACAGTTAATATGAAAACTTGAAATTGCAAAAGATTAATGGCCAGATGAAAGTTTTTATTAACTGAAATTCCCCTTAAATTGTATATTTTGATATATTTGTTTTTTTCTACCTCAAACAAAGGCTTAAGTTTTGAGATGTAACCAGAGTTGTACTACATTTTATGTAAGAGCTATTGCTGAGAAGTCTAGATATTGTGGTTTTTGTTGCAATAGAATTAGTTTAGATGCACTGGATAAATCTTATTTAAAGGAAGCCTATTTGTTAAGTCACTACCTTTTAACTTATTGTTTATATAATTCCAAGTTTTGTCCTGAGTTTTACTTAAAACTAGGTTCATACTTGTAGGTGTCTTGTGTTCTTTGCTCTTGCATTGTACTACTGTACTAATATATTCTGTATTTAAAGAAATTAGTGTTACACATTATTTCTTTAAGTGCTGGATAAATTGGACAGACATGGAAGACAAAAATATATCCTTCACTGCCTTGAACCGTTAATTGCTCTTGCCCTAGTGAAAGTGTTTCAAGTCTGATATCAGGTTTACTTAACATGATATGCTTTACAGTGAATTTTTAAAATAAATTATTCATATTTGATTAGGGTAATTTAGTTTATATTTTCCACTTAGCACCTTTGTCCTTTTCAGGGAAAACAAACATTCTCTTCAGAAATTTATCCTTCCTATTTTTCAGCAAATAGTGCTGGAACAACTGGATGTCCACATGCAAAAGTATTAACTCTAAATAGGTCAAAGACCTATCTATAAAACTCTTAAAAGAGAGTAGGGACGCCTGGATGGCTCAGCGGTTTAGCGTCTGCCTTGGGCCCAGGGCGTGATCCTGGGGTCCCGGGATCAAGTCCCACATAGGACTCCCTGCGTGGAGCCTGCTTCTCCCTCTGCCTGTGTCTCTGCCTCTCTGTGCGTCTCTCATGAATAAATAAAATCTTAAAAAAAAAAAAAAGAGTAAATCCTTGGTACTTGGATTAGGCAATAGTTTCTTGAATATGACATCGAAAACATAAACAACAAAAATTTCACCAAAATTAAAAAATTTGTGCTTCAAAGGACACTGTCATGAAAGAGACAACTCACAAAATGGGAGAAAATTTTTACTAATTTATCTGATAAAGGACTTGCATCCAGAATATACAAAGAACTACTGTAACTCAATGATGGACAACCCAATTTGAAAAATGGGTAAAGAACACAAATAGACATTCTTCAAAGGAGATTACCCATGGCCTGTAAACACATGAATATATACCCAACATCATAAACCATCTGGGAAATGCAAATCAAAACCACAATGAGGAATCACTTTACACCCACTGGGATGGATATAAGACAATAACAAGTGTTGACAAGAATGTGAAGAAATTGAAACCCTCATACAGTGTTGGTGGGAATGCAGATGCTTTGGAAAATAGCATGGCAGTTCTTTAAAAGGGTAGTTAAATGCAGAGTTACCATATTGCCCAGCAGTTCTAACAGGCATATATACCCAAGATAAATGAAAACGTCCGTTTAAAAACTTGTAAACAAACTTCATAGCACTATAGCTACAAAATTAAAAAGCCTAAATGTCCAACTGATGGATAAATAAAAATGTGCGATATCCATACATGGATAATATGGTAAGCGTTATGTTGTACTTTATAACAAAGTGCCAGAGCTGCTTTTGTGAAATGACTGTACCACTCTGCATTCTAATCAGGAATGTATAAGAAAGTTCATTTGCTCTCCTTTCTTCCCAATATTTGGTCATCAGGGTTTTGTTTTGAATTAGCCATTCTAATAAGTGTTCAGTGATATTTCATTGTGGCTTTCATTTCCAATTTCCTAATGGCTAATGATGCTGAGCATTTTTCATAAGATTATTTGCCATCCACATAATCTTAGGTGAAAGGTCTGTTCAAGTCTTTTGCCCATATTTTGGAAGGTCAGTTTTTTAAGTTGAGTGTTAATTATATATTCTGGATATAAGTGCATTATCTGATGTGTTTTGCAAATATTTTCTGCATCTATGGCTTTTTTTATTAGTGTGTTTTGAAGACATTGATTTTGTTAAGTCCAGTTTATCCATTTCTTTCTTTTAGGAGTCATACTTAGTTTTGTATCTAAGAAATCTTTGTCTAACCCAAGGCCACAACAATTTTTCTTCTATTATTTCTTCTAGGTGTTTTGTAGCTTTAGGTTTTACATTAGGTTATGATCCATTTTCAGTTAATTTTGGTCTATGGTATAAGTTGAGTTTCAGATTTCAACATATGTATCTCCCAGCCCTTTTGTTAAAAAGATTCTTCTTTCTTCCCTGAATTACCTTTGAACTCTTGTCAAAAACTGACTATATATATTCGGTCTAGTTCTGGGTGTTCTGTTTGTTCCATTGATCCATAGGTCTAACACTTCATCAGTACTGCAATGACCTGATTAGCCTTATAGGAGTCTTGAAGCCAGGTGGGAGTCTTTCAACTTTGTTCTTTATTCAGAAATTTTTGGCTACTCTAATTGTACCTTTCTGTATGAATTTTAAAATCAGCTGTTGATTTTTACAAAAAATCCTGCTGGGATTTTGACTGGAGTTTTGTGGAAACTAAAGACCAATTTGGAGAAATGAGATCTTAATAATATTGAACATACCAATCCATGAACATGGTATATCTCTTAAGGTCTTCTCTAATTTTATCAATGTGTTCTACATTTCACCTAAAGATCTTGTATAAATTGGTTACATTACATGTTTTGTGGTGCAACTATAAATGGTAATGTAAAATTTGTTTCTAAATGCTCATTGCTACTATGTGAAAATACAATTTCATATATTGACTTTGCTTAAACTCACTGGTTCCAGCAGCTTTGTTTTTTTTTTTTTTTTAAAGATCACCATGACTTTCCTATATAGGCAGTCACATTATCCACCAGTAGACATTCTCATTCTTTTCCAACCTGCTCTCCCCTCATTGTACAGTGACCTGCAACACAATGTTGACTAAGAGTGCCTTCTTGTCTTTGAGGAGGAAACATTCAGTCTTCATCATTCATATGATGTTAGCTGTAGACTTTGATAAATTGGTCTTTTCTAGCTGATAATCCCTTTTCTTCCTGGTTTGCTGAAGAGTGTATGTGTTTAAATCATAAATGGGTCTTGAATTTTGTCAGTTTTTCCGCACCTTTCAATTTTCTTTGAAAACCATTTGAGATATAGTTTACATACTGTAATATTCACCCTTTTAAAGCCTGTAATTCAGCAGTTTTTAGTATATTCAAAAGGTTTCCTGTAACTTCTGAGATGATCATATAGTTTTACTTCTTTTGTATTCTGATTCAGTGAATTACATTGATTATTTTTAAATGTTGAGTCGACCTTTTATTCCTGGGATAAACCTACCAGATCATGATGCATTCTTTTTACCTATTGCCAGATTTCATTTGATAATATAATCAATTACAGAGTTGAAGTCTATGGCCTTATAGTAAATATTACCCTGAATATATTTATTTTCTTACTGCTTTTGAGTAAAGACTAAGCATGCCTTTGATAATACTTAAAAATTTTAATTTAAAAAGCCTTGGTTCATAAAAAGTCCACATATGGCCTATGGATAATGACAAAATCTACGTTAAAGAAATCCTCACAAACATACAAAGTCCTAAATAATTGACATAATAGAAAATAACTCCAACAGTAAAGGCTTCTAGCTTCCCTCTGGGTTGCTGCCATGGAATTTCTACATAAAATGCTGGAAAAGGATGCAACATGATGCTAGAGGTCCTGGTTCGAAGCTGCATTTACATAACAAGTATTTATTTTCTTAGCTATTTGTGTTACAGAACAATAAAAGTGGAAAACTTTTCTAAAGGTATTTTTATTTACATTTTACAGAAGACTGAGAAAATGTCAGTTGTCCCCATAAAAGAATAGGTAAGCTAAAGCAGTAGTCTCTCCCTACTGTTGCTGCTCTGGTTGTTTTATTACTGCGACTTGAAGGTTCTGTTTCCCAGATAATCCAGAGATAAGACCTATAGGTTGCTTCAAGTTCTTGAGAGAAAAGGAAACTAAGAAAGGTGCTTACCACAAAAACATCAAATACTAAAGGACAGGAAAAAGACTCAGTTTCTGCCTTTGAACAGCAGAAAAAGAGACATTCTAGTTTTAAAGCAATTTCAATTAATCATAATTGGGCAAAAAGATAGACATTTTTTAGTTGTGTGCTTTCAGAAGTAATGTCAAATTTACTTAAAAGCAGATTTTAAAAGTTTCTTGTAAGATAGTTAAAAGTGTTTTTAAAGAAAAACAAAATCCTTTTTTTTTACAGAATAGTATAAATGTTTATTTTCTGTATGATTTACTTTGCTGTCCTGTTTTTACAATATAGAAAAGTGTATTCTTTGAATAGCTCTAGTAAATATAAATTTAATCTTTCTACTTTGGGATGTAAATAGAGCTAAAAAAATTATATACCCAACCCTCCCAAATAGTCTTTTAAAATTGTTGAATTAATGTGGATATTAATCTTGTTCAGCAATTTGATGCAAATGCCTAAATACAAAAAGTTGCTTAGTAAGTACTACACAGGAAGGAAAAGTCTTAATACTTTAGATAGCTTCTTGAAAATCAGAAAAACTAGTAGCATTTGATTGCACCTTCAAGTTTTTACAAGCAAAACATTCTCAGGCAATGCTGTCATACATAATCTACAATTGTAATCCAAATTTCACAAACATTTTCTGCACACTGTATATAAATACACATCACAAAGGTGCAATTAGAGTTAAACACAGAATATGTACAAAATGAACAAAGTTTAGGTTTAGACCAAAAAGGTAATCTTTTGAAAAATAACTTGATTAGATATTTTATCCTCTTACACTAATTTACATTTATACAAATTTTAATTAAACATACTAGATTGAGGTGCTAAGAATTTCTGCACTATCTACATTTAGAGTTACTGCACTATAATTTTATAAATCCAAATTTCAAAAGTAAGATACTTCAGTAAATAACGGAATCTTCTTTTGCATTACTTAATTTCTATTGCCTATATCTTGTGTGTTCATATGAACATATATACACACTTAATACATACAACTATAGATTCCTTGTAGGAAATGTAATAATCATATACTAATAATTACTGATGATTATGGTACCTAACAAAATGCCTGAATTCCAACACATGGTTTCTTCTTGTCATAAAACCCAGAGTCCTATTATTGGCTCTTAAATTCATAAAGCTTTTGAATTTTAAATTAGGAAAAGATGATTTAGGTTATTTTAGTAATAATAAGAAAACACTCATACCTTCAGCTTATCAAATCACTGGCTAAAAATAATGCCATATTAAGCTTTCCTTAAAAAAGAAATCCCACTATAATTTTGAAAGCTTTGTTAGGAGGCCCTTTCAGTAAATCAAGTAAGACTCATACATTGGATTGAGACCTCTTAGTTCAAAAGTCTATAAGGAGAATTGTACAGATGAAAAATCCTTCCCTAATTTCACCTATTAGAGCTTCAATGTTCTTTATTTCTCCATCCAAGCCAAATTTTATACCTGATAATTATGTAAGTTTCTATATCATTACTACATAATAATATTAAGTTCTATTCATATGCACCTCTCACTTTTAATAGTACCCAGTAATCACGTTGACAATTTATTATCATTTCAAATGCACACCACCTCCTTCAAAGAAAACGGAAACACCCCTAGAGCATTTCTTAGTCTCCCTTTGTTGGAGAAACACATTGCCTATTGATAACTTTTTACTGTCCCTCAACACTTTGTTTTTTTTAAAAAACACCTTTTTTATTTTAAAAGTGTGCCTACAGATTACTTACTTCCCCTCTGACATTCCCAAAGTGACAATAGGATGTTATTCCAGAATCTGTGCTAAAAAAAAGCTGGTGTTTCCTCAAAAGATAGTGCTTTTCTAAGCACAAAACGTCATTTGAATATGTTTCATAAGAATTTGTTTATATAGACATTCTATCTGCTTAGGTCTAGTGCCAGAGAATGACTGGGTAATACCAATGGTTCTCTGGCTTTTTCTACTGGAACAAAGTCATACAACACCATACGTTATAAATTATAGTAATTTATAAATGTCCTTTGTCAATAGAATCAGAAGGATAGAACATCTAATTCTTAAGAAACCCATGCAAATTAAAAATCCATATAATACAATAAAGAAAAACAATTTAGAAGGGGCACAAACAGGTTTAACTAAAATTTAAAATGTACTAATTTCCTCATTTAAAATTTCACGTCTTTCAATATTATAATTTCAGGTCTCACAAGGACTGAATTAACAATACAGTAATTGTTAAACTATTTTCCAGAAAATCAAGTGTCCCTGCACCTTCAGTTTTCTGTACAGTTCATTTATCAGTATTTTGTGCAAGAGTTAGCAATTCATGGCACAAGGGTCACTTTTTGCTTTTCCTGCAGAGTTGATGACACTCATCAAACATCGTCCAAATTCCTCAAGTATCATCCGTTCGGCTGCTGCCTTTGATTTTCCCTTCTTGTCTGCTTGCTCTGCCTGGGCAAGAAGGCAATTACACGTGGCTTCCGCTACTTCCTTCGTTACAAATGTAAATGGCAATCTGAAATGATTTTTGAGAGAGAAAGATGATGATGGTGTTGAACAACAAAAGTGGATGACATTATTTCAAGTGAAAATCTGTTGACGTTTTCATGATTCAACAGCATGCCGAACGTTACAATTTGTGCCGGGAGCACAAACACATCCTGAAGAGCTTTAAAAAGACCCTGGTTTTATGATTGAGCCTATTTTTTAAACACTGTTCAGGGGCAGCCTGGGTGGCTCAGCGGTTTAGCACCGCCTTCGGTCCACGGTGTGATCCTGGAGTCCCGAATCGAGTACCGCGTCGGGTTTCCTGCATGGAGCCTGCTTCTCCCTTTACCTGTGTCTCTGCCTGTCTCTCATGAATAAAAAAAAACAAAAAACAAAAAAACACAACACTGTTCAGAAAAATAATTTTATTAATTTTTTACTTTTTTTTTTAAAGATTTTATTTATTTATTCATGAGAGACACAGAGAGAGAGAGAGAGAGAGGCAGAGACACAGGCAGAGGGAGAAGCTGGCTCCATGCAGGGAGCCGACTCGATCCTGGGTCTCCAGGATCACACCCTGGGCTGAAGGCGGCGCTAAACCGCTGAGCCACCTGGGCTGCCCAGAAAAATAATTTTATTTTATTTTATTTTATTTTATATTATTTTATTTTATTTTGTTTTATTTTATTTATTTTATTTTATTTTATTTTATTATTTTATTTTATTTTATTTTATTTATTTTATTATTTTATTTTATTTATTCATAGAGACACAGCTAGAGAGAGAGGCAGAGACACAGGCAGAGGGAGAAGCAGGCACCATGCAGGGAGCCCGAAGTGGGACTCGATCCCAGGTCTCCAGGATCACGCCCTGGGCTGCAGGTGGCGCTAAACCGCTGCGCCACCGGGGCTGCCCATATTTTTTTATTATTATTTTTTTAAAGATTTTATTTATTTATTCACGATAGACATAGAGAGAGAGGCAGAGACACAGGCAGAGGGAGAAGCAGGCTCCATGCCGGGAGCCCGACATGGGACTCGATCCCGGGACTTCAGGATTGTGCCCTGGGCCAAAGGCAGGTGCCAAACCGCTGAGCCACCCAGGGATCCCAGAAAAATAATTAAAAAAAAATAATGTGTAATATTACCTGGACAGGGTTATCTGGTTAACTAAAAGATGCTCATTCTACATGTTGACTGGATAATTCTCTAACAAAGTACTCCGAATTCATGAATGTTAGTTTCTAGAGTGCAATCTGTTTTATTTACTCTTATTTCTTTACACCCTAGAACACTGCCTGATACATAGCGACACTCCATGAATATTTGCTGAATGAGTAAAATTGGGAATTGCAAGCACAATCTCCTGAATGACACTAAAAACAAAGCACTCTCCCACAGTCCTGGAGCACACTGTTCATTTAAAAAAAAAAAAAAAAAAAGACAAAATTTTGCATTGTTCTATCACTCAAGACAAAACTAAGGGGAAAGGGAGTTCTGTTCTATACCCGGAATTTCATTCATAAAGACCTAAACTGTTAGGTATTAAATAAGGGCAATCTATCCTGAGGCTTGCTATATGTAGCCAATTTGCACGCGCGTGTGCGTGTGTAGCCACTTCTTCAAGTCTTCAAAGACAAAATCAAAATCAGGCAGCCTAATGTAACCACTAAGCCGACAACACTGACAGAAAGAAACTGCAGGACAAATGAAGTCTGAAATTAGGACCTGCTATGGCAAGAGAAAGTGAGCATTTGGGCTGCTGTACAGTTGTACAGAAATCTTTAAAATACAAAATACTTTAAATTGGAAGATACTATTATAAAGTGAAAGGAAGCTTTAAGTTAAAATTTTTGTTACTCAGACAACAGTTTAAGAACATGACAGTATAAATTTTTAAGAGTTTTTTACATAGTTTTGATTATAGTGTAATAATTTTGTGCTTTTACACTTTATAATACTGTAAACATTTTCCCAGGTTGAAAATTAACTGTAAATATTTTAGTGTAGCAATATCTTTAAAGGATTACTGAAAGCAGATGACCAGAAAGGATCCCTTGTTACAACCTTCACTGAAGTGTCTATCCGTTTCCACTTTATCTAGTCAATAACCATTTGCTAATTATATTCTAGTTGTAAGAATTCTTCAGAATTACTATCTGAAAATTCTGAAATTTCAGAATTCTATCTGAAATATTTTGCAAAAAAGAAGCATTTCTAGGGGTGCCTAGGTGGCTCAGTTTGTTATGTGTCTGACTCTTCGTTTCAGCTCAGGTGATCTCAGGGTCATGAGTTCGAGCCTGATGCTGGGCTCCGTGCTCGGCACCGAATCTGCTTGGGATTCTCTCTCCTACTCCCTCTGCCCCTTGCCGCTCATGCTCTCTCTCTCTAAAAAAAATCTTTTTTTAAAAAAATTTTATTTCTTTATTCATGAGAGACACACAGAGAGAGAGACACAGGCAGAGGGAGAAGCAGACTCCCTGCAAGGAGCCCGATGTGGGACTTGATCCCAGGACCCTGGAATCACGCCCTGAGCCAAAGGCAGACGCTCAACCACTAAGCTACCCAGGTGTCCCTAAATCTTTATTTTTTTTAAAAAAAGAAGCATTTCTATAAGCATTAAAGCCTATTTCAACTTAAGCATTTTAAATAATATACCATTTGCAAGGCTCATTGCATTTAATAATTCCTCAAATTAACCTCTACCAAAACCTGTAAATCCACGTCAGCATGAGGCCCTGCCAAACGCTGGGACAGAGATGTTTTATTCCTTATAGCCACTTCATAAGGCTGATGGGAAGGTTGAGAAAACCAAGACTCAGAGAGAGGGAGTGCTTGTTAAATTCATAAACTATTACAGAGCACATTTAGACTCAGCTCAGCCAAACTTTACGCTCAAGCTTTCCTCCTTCAGAGTTCAGCAGTCTTGTGAAATAAGGGGCTACAATAATAAAGTGTGTGAAAGGTGTTCCAGTAGAAGGGCAAAGTGCCACAAGGGCCCAAGAAAGGCAAGAGAAGTTAAGAATGTGCAAAATTATGAATACTACTACCAGGAACAGATGTAAAAATTTGTTTTCTTAGGGGTTTGTCAAATTACATAATGACCTCATCTTAGTAGGGAGAAATTCAATTAAATTAATAAGTCCAGTGAATTAATGCATTACTGTACATTTTCATAGTGTGTACTATATCTGACAGTGGTTTTTCTGTTACCTTCAAATTCCTTTCCAAGTAACTAAAGATAGAAAGAAAATGCAAAAAGAAGTCTGCTACAACCAAAAGTATGAACTCAATTTTGTCCAAAAAGGAGACATAGATATAGTCATATATATAGTCATATATGTACTGCAAAAGGAGATTAAAATATTGACTTACTTTCCTCCTCCGCTATTCAAAGCTGGTGTTGGCCTAGTAAGCAAATCTGAAATTTGAGAAGATAACTTCGTTTTCGCTGCTGTTTGTTGCTGTACCCTTACTTCAGCTGCATCTGCCAAGTGCATCAGTGTCTTTCTTTCTGGGCTTTCTTCAAAATTCTTACAGCCAACACATTTGCATATTGAGGAACACATAATTTTTGCCTAAAAGATTTACAAAAGAAAAGCTTCCAAATCAAACCTCAAAAACATTTAAGTAGATTCTGTGATCAAATCAATAGATAACAGAATTAACTGGTCAACTGACAGTAAGACACAATGGAAACATCTCTTCCTGATAAACACTAAATGGGCTAACTATACATGTGGAGAGTCAGGTATTCTTAAGTCTGAGAGTGGCTACACAGTGTATGTCTCTGAGCCCTTCTGTGTCAGTTTTTCCCCCATCTAAAAGTTTTCCTCCTAATATGAATAACATATATTCTTTATAAAGAATATGAATGATACCGTATTAAAAATAACGGTCATCCAGAATCCAACCACCTCAGACATGTTGGTGACTTCCTACTTATGCAAACACACGCACAATATCACATGAAAGGAAATTTCATAGATGCTATTTCCATTATGGATAATCTCCATAATTGCCCTCTCTGAATCCCCTTCTCCAGATTCCTGAAACCCAACAATAGTTCATATGAAACCAGTGTGTCCTTGTATGTAAAAATATGTAAAACATGTATTTTTAGGAAAAGCACAGCACTCATGTACAAATACCTATCTTAATAAATACACTAGTCTTTTTCTTTTTATTTAGGTTGTTTTACAAAATCAAATGCTTTTCTCACACTACACCTCATGGAATCCCTGCCCACAGTCATCTAGCATAGACTGGATTCATTTGATTTAATGGCTGGGCAGTAGTCCCTGGTATGGATGTGCCGCAACTGATTTGGGCATTCACTTGCCTGTTGCTGGGCATTTATTTTGTTTCCAGTTCTTGAGTAACACAGATAATACATAAAATTTTTGTGTGTGTGTGTGTATATATTGTGCTTTTCTTTCTATGAGCTAGATTTCTAGAACTGGGCTCACTGGTACATGTATTTTAATAGATGTGGCCAGACATTTTCCAAAAGGCTATAATACCTCACATCTCATCAGCAATGTATAAAAGCTTTTCCCACATTCCCTCCAACTGTATATTATAGTTCTTTTTAATATTTAGCAATGCGATTGGGGGAAAGAGGTAAAGTGGGATCTCATTGTTCTTTCATTTACATTTCCCAGACCTAGTAAATTTGAGTATCTCTTTTTGTTGGCTCCATTTTCTTCAGTTAACTCATGTCAATTTAAAGAAACATACCAACTGCCCTTTCTCTCTACAGCACCTGGCAAGATAAACGAATCATATTATGATGAACAACATTTACCCTGTTCCTTTCTCATAATGCACAAATAAATTCTCTTTACCAAGGGAAAAAATGGATATACATTTTGAGTTAATTGGGTTATTACTATGAGCCAGTCTGAGAATCTAACTAAAGCAATACTTATTAAGTATTGATGAAGAGATAAAATCCCTGACATCAAGGGGGCAAAAGACATACCACTAATGGTTCTTTGGATTAAATATGAAGAACCAAAAAAAGGTATTAATAATCTGACAGGAACTCAGGAAGGAGAAATTAAAATGATAGGGTATTTATTTATTTATTTTGGGGGTATTCATTTAGCTTTGCTAATTCAACTTCCCTTGTGGTCAAAAATTGGGAGGAAAAATGGTTAAGAGGCACAACCATTTAAATAATGTGGACAGTCACTCTTCTACTCAAGCCCTGAAGGTGTGTGAAAGGAACATGAATGTGTTATCCAGATGCAGACCAACTGGACCAAAAAAGCCAATTCAATTCAAAACCCCAACAACTGAACACAAACTGTCAGACAATATCACAGCCAATTCACAGAGAGACAATCAGCCACTGCCAGTTTAGTATATTCCAAGTTTTTCCATTTCTTGATCTTTTAGAATGACAAATTAGTAACTGGACATTTTGTATGCCTTGAATATCAAGGATTTTAGTATAACAGGGCAGCTTTCTCTCTTCTAATGTATCTCAACCAGCACTGCCGTTTCTACTTCTATTTATCCTCGGATTCAACTAAATTATTAGTTCTTGTATGTTTGCATTTCATCTGCCTAGCATGTACTGACTGTTCAATGCTGCATGCATGGAAGGGCTGCTTTATCTTTCTGACCCAGCTTTACATCAATTTCCATTTCCTCTCTTTTTGTGAACTTGGTTTTATAACTTACATTTTTTGAATATTCAGGACAAATTTTGTACGATAGATTTATGAACAGAAGCTACCTATTTCGTCAGGTGTTCAAACAAAAGAGTCTATGTTTTCCAACACAGAATAAAAAACTGTTGGACTGTAAGACATTTAAGAGACTTTCAAAATACTCTTGATTACATGCAATTTTCATTCATATTGACTCTAGGACTAATAAGAGGTTACCTTAATACACTTCTTGAGAGGAGTAATTGACTTATAAAGTATGTGAATTGCAAATCATTACACAGAGAAAACAGTACACAATTTCTTTACCGTGACACAGTTTGTATGGGAAGGGGCATTAAATGGCAGGTACATACGCTACTCCTGAAGCAGAGCAAACCCTACCAAGGAAGGGTGCTATCCTTGGTATAACTTTACCAACTGTGAGGCTATGACTTCTTTTTTTTTTTTTTTTTAAGATTTATTTATTTATTTATGATAGACATAGAGAGAGAGAGAGGCAGAGATACAGGAGGAGGGAGAAGCAGGCTCCATGCCAGGAGCCCGACGTGGGACTCAATCCCGGGACTCCAGGATCACGCCACGCCCTGGGCCAAAGGCAGGCACTAAACCGCTGAGCCACCCAGGTAAGGTATCCCTCTCTACACAGGAAGTTTGAAAGACTGAAAAGATAATATATGAGAAGACCCAACTAATTGTAGGAATGACTCAACTCAAAAGGTTGTCAGGAGAGAATTTCACCAAGAAAGCAACAGAGTAACATAGTGTTAATCTTGCGCATGAATAGATTATTATATTTAAACTTTGAAAATAAAAACAAACTATACAGTACTTTGTCTATAGCAAGAAGGGGATGATTTAAATAGCATTTAAAAATAAACAAACAAGTAAATAATATCTCTCAAAGCAGAGCTTCAACCACATTCTCCTGGAAGGATGCTCGACCAATAACTAAAAACAGCCAGTTGAGTGGAATGGTGGAATGGCAAAAACAGATGCAATCACTTCACGATGGCCAATAATCTTAGCCAGCAATATTCCATATGTCTCCTTTCCTATCCTCAGGCTCAGAAAGCAAACTTCTTAACATAATTCAGTCTTTCGGAGAGCAGTGCTCTTCAAGAGGGCACCATAGGTATTTTAGGCAAGATAAATCTTTACTTTCATGACTACTCTCTAGAATGCAGGCTATTTTCTATCTATATATATTTTCAAAAAGCTCACAGGTGGCAGTGGGTAGTACTGCCCCTCAGTTGAGGACCATGGCTACAGTTTCCAATCCACTTTGATGTTATTTTTACTAAAAATGAATAAACTTGGGCCTCTGATTGCCGTACTTCCAGGTACAATGATCAAGAAGTTATGAACTGATAAACCAGGCGATGAGACCCAAAGTATTATGTAATGACAAAACCAAAATGTCATTCCTCTGAAGCCCTGCTTAGGAAGCCCCGTCTTCCTCAAACTAGTGTCCTTGCACTGACTGTGCACATTTTCAAACTGCAAGAGTGGAGTAATTTCCCAATTTTCAGGTAAATTTTTACAATATACCCTTCCCAAAGTTATTCACAAAAAAACAGATTATATTCCTCAACCAGCATCTCACCTCATAGCATTCACAGTAGTTTTTAAGACATCCTGATCGTTTGCAATTACATCCTTTGCTGTGACGTCGATCTGATTCTCCCTCCTTTCCTTTCCCTATCTTAGGCTTAAAAGCTTCTGGATTTCTGTCAAGGCATGCCTATCAAAACAGATAACATATCAACTCAAGTTCAATCAGTACATTAAACATTGCAAATGGAATTAATAGACATTGTAAAACAACAGAGTTCTACAATAATCAGCTGAAACTGGAAATTTTTGTCAGTTAAATAAAGTAAAAATAATCACCTTTATTGCTTTTTGCCTTTCATTTTCATGTTCCAAATTATTATAACAATTAGTGCAATTGCAGTTGTTGCAAAATTCACCATTTGCAAAGCAATCACAGTATCTGGAATATAAAAATCAGTGCAAGTCACATCAAAAAGTCATTGTTAAACAAAATGAGAAATTATCTGATTAAAAACATTATATATGCAGTGAAACATTTTATTTTTATTTTTTTAAAGATTTTATTTATTTATTCATGAGAGACAGAGAGAGAGAGAGGCAGAGACACAAGCAGAGGGAGAAGCAGGCTCCATGGAGGGAGCCCAATGTGGGACTCATCCGGGGACCCCAGGATCACACCCTGGGCCACCCAGGAGTCCCCAGTAAAGCATTTTAGAATGTACTCGGAGCCACCTAGTTCTAGAGTTAATATATATTGACTGTCAACCATGTGATCAGACTCAAAATTAAAGTCACTAGCTCCTAGAATTTTGGTTTAGAAACTTAGTTCCAGGGATCCCTGGGTGGCGCAGCGGTTTGGCGCCTGCCTTTGGCCCAGGGCGCGATCCTGGAGACCCGGGATCGAATCCCACATCGGGCTCCCGGTGCATGGAGCCTGCTTCTCCCTCTGCCTGTGTCTCTGCCTCTCTCTCTCTCTCTCTCTCTCTCTCTGTGCGACTATCATAAATAAATAAAAATTAAAAAAAAAAAAAAAAAAAAAAAAGAAACTTAGTTCCAGGAGTAGCTATTGTCAATACAAAAGAAATGTGATTTTATATGCTCCTAAAGTGAATTATTTCGAAATCATAAAAAGGAAAAACATGGGTTATATTCTTGTAGTGGAATTGGCTCACTTGAACCACAGTTGTGCCTCTTGGGATTCTAAACCCCTTATTTGACCAATGCTTTTCACTTAACCGTTTCATGCCAAATCTCTTAGTTCAGAATAAGCAAATTAATCATACAACAATTTTAAAAGCTCCTCAGAGTACCACCTGATTTAGGAAACCAAATATAAAGGTCATAGCTAAGATCAAATTTATTAATATTAAAGACAGGAACTAGGTCTGTCTCATGCTGTTGTGTCCCTAAACCCCTCTTCTAGTGACTCATCTATCGTAAAGACTATAAAATTACTTCTTTCTGAATGAATGAAAGAGTAGTTTTAAACCATCATAATTGTGTTCAGACATTCATGTGCATGTTTATCTAAATTACTTAGACTTTATATTTATATATATTTATATATTTATATATTTATATTTTTATATTTATTTTATATTTTATATATATATATATTTTATATTTATATATTTAAGTATATGAAATAAGAAAAAGTAGCAAAAAGACTTACAATTTCAAACACAGCGATTTTGTACAATTACAGGGCTTTCTGGGTCGACTAGCAGACTCTGATGGGATTATGCTATACAGATACAAAAAAAAGATATACATTTTAATTAATTAAAGATAACTTAAAAATTACAAAAGTCTCTGTAAATTTCTTCTAAAATAAAGCTTTAACACATGCATGCATCTCTAATAAAAGTTTGCTATGTTGTTCACTTCACATCAAGTTCAAAAGCAAGTTGTAACATGAAAAGAGGGGTAAGAGAGCCAAGACGGATTTTTTTTTCAATTATTGATTGATTGATTGATTGATAGAGAGCTAGAGAGAGCACAAGCAAGGGGAGCATCAGGCAGAGGGAGAGGGAGAAGCAGACTCCCTGGTGAGCAGGGAGCCCAATGTGGTGCTCAATCCCAAGACCCCAGGGATCATGCCTGGACTCAAAGGTAGATGCTCAGCCGACTGTACCACCTAGGTGCCCCTCAAGATAGGGATTTTTTAAAAAAGGAAGTTATCACTGACGAACATTCCACAAAAGATATTTTTTCTTCTAAGAGAACTAAAGCTGAAATCAGCTCAAAACTTTTGGGATTCAATTACAAAAGGTAGTGAGGAAAAAGGGGTTCTGGGGTTGGAAGTGGAGAGAGGAAGACTGGTTCTAAGCATTGCTTCTAAACCAATACCGCAAAGGAAGCTATTCACAGATTTAAAAACAGACTAACAACAACAAAAAAAGGCAAGGACCTAACATAACAATTTAAGAACTAGTTAATATCATTTTAAAAAATATATTCAGGATGAGACAGAGAAGAAAGACACAGAATATGTGGCAAAACTGATGAATCTAAATAAAAGAAATTTGGGGGTTGACTGCTCCTGTAACTTTTCCTTAAAATAACAAGTTCTATAGAGGGATGCTCACATGGCTTTGTGGGAAAAAATATCATATAAATGTATTTTGAAATATGTATTATTTAATGCTGCATTTAATCTGATCCAGCGATTTAACTTACATATTTTCAAAATACTCACCCGTTGAATGGAAGCCTTGCCTGGGTCTGGATACCAGGTGTTCCAGTAAAGTTAGAGTTGCTTGCTATAGACACATATGAAGATTGCTGTAGCTACATATAAAAAAGGTAATTTTAGACCATATTTACAAAAATGCCCAATACTCTCAGATGTAATAATGATCAGTAAGAAACACAAATTCATCTACTAAAGTAGGAAAAATAGTATGGAGAATTTCATAGACACAGCGTGTCATGAAGTTCTTCTAAAGACCCAAAAACTAATACTAGAGGTGAAAACAATGTGAACATTTTAAAGCACTACATGGTACAAATATAAGAAATTTTTCATAGAGGAGTAAGCATATCAGGATTAGGAAATTCTAGATGAATGCTCCAAAAGTACACACATTAACTTATATTGGCTAGAAAAATGCAATGTGTCTACCTGTAAATAAAATAGGTACTATGCTGATCATTCATCCCATTACAATTTATAGAAAATGAGAATTACATGGGCAAAATTTTCTATTTTACATTGATTTCTACACAGGAAAAAAGAGATGATAAAAATACTGAACACTTATTTTCTAATCAGTAGCCACATTAAACATACTCCAAAGTACATTTCATTAAAGTACTCAGGTTTCTCTTTCTCCCTCTTATAATCTGAGGAGATCAATTCAACAGTTTAGAACATGGTGCTACTTTGCTGGATTCTTATGTGAAAAAGAAAATTTCTATCTGCTTCCTAGATGCAGCACTCCTAACCCTCACCAGCCAGTTGGATGATACATGGCTTTGACTCTAAAGATGACCAGATGAGTGTCTCTGGATAGGTCACTTAAAATGTGACACCTAGTAATGCATCTTATAGTCCACTTTCCAGGAGCAAGTCAGTGGCATCCTCCTCATATGTGAGGAAGAGTTGGATCACAGTCACAGCGTTCTCCAAATGCACTTGTATTCTGCCGACTTTCATTTCAACATCTCTCCCCTTCTCTCTATATAGTCCTGTCCTCTCACCAAACTGATCTCAGTTTCCAAGTGTCTGACTTGCATATGTGACTTCTGATATTTCAAATGCTAGGGATACATAAAAATAAATTCAGAAGTTTCTGTTAGCATCTTAAGATTTTGGAGATAGCCATTCTCATACTGAGTAAGATGTTTTTCAGTAGTTTTCAGAATGTTACAGGGCTATACATCTTAGACTAAATTATCCTTTTTGAAATGCAATGGCTCAATTTTTTTCCTCATACCTGAGTAACATACTGAGCTGGAAGCACTGCATAACCCACATTCCCCGTTCCCGGAGCTGGGGCCAGCACAGTGCCCGGTGGCAGGTTAGTGAGGTTTGGCTGGATCTGTGGCAGTGGTGTAGCAGGCATGATGAGCCGCTGTTGTGGCTGGCTGGTGGTAACTATTTGTGAAGTGGGATTGATGGGTTTGGGAACAACCTTAAAAAAAGAAAGTATACCCATGATTACAAAAATACATTTTACAGCTTCTCCATTCAGTATAAATCTCTCTTACATGAATCTTAACTTTCAATTTTAAAAGTGAATTGTCTGTCTGGGAGATGCTGAAGAAAAAAATTCTGTGACACTCACCTGTTTGACAGTCTGTGCTGAGACGAGTGGAACTGACATCCGCACTGGAGTGGTATTAACCACCACTGGCTTTGCTTTTTAAAAAAAGGGAGGAAAGGACAATTTATTTACAGGAAGTAGTCTTTGAAACATTGAAGATACTTAGTTCTCTCAAGATATCCTCAAAGAGCTTAAAGAATTCCATTTGTTTCCAATTTGGAGCAATCTTTAATCAGGATAGTCACCTGTTAACATTCCTTAACCCATCTACCAGGAAACTTATGGCTACAGTAGCAGCTATAGTTTATCTGCTTTACAACAGAACATTTGTCATTTAAGACAGTCTACTGAAAACACTTCTATCTGTATTCAGATGACTTAACATTCCCTATGAAATCTAGTCAGCTGAAACGTCCTTTAAATAAAAAAACCTGCCATTCAGGAGCTTGAGTAACAATACTGTTCTATACTCTAATTGCCATGTTTATATTAAAACCAGAGAAAATACCATTCTTGTATAATTCATTATTTAGAGTACCTACTAAAAGGCAGCCTAGTATGAAGGTAAAGAATATGGTCTCATAGGTCATAGCACCCTGGAGACTCAAATCCCAATCCTTCTGCTTTCTAACTCTCTTTGCCTGTATCCTCGTCTATACCATGGGGCTAGTACCTCCCTTACAGGGTATAAGGATTAAATATGTTAATCCATGAAAATTTATTAGAACAGCATCAAACAAAGAGTAAGTGCCCAATAAATGTTAGTTGCCACTAATGTATTGTTATTATGACCATTATTACTATGCAAATGGCATCGTGGACTATGTTCCAGAGAAATTAGAGTACAAGACACTTGCTCAAGTAGATTAAACTCAAGTAAAGCAGATTAGACAAATACCAAATAAAATAAATACGGTTAAAACAGAGAAAGCGCTTTAGAGTCCAAGGGAGATAGAACGTATGTGTGATTGGCAGAGGATGGGAATACGAAAGGATGCATGAAGGGCACTGTGTATGAGATGGGTTGTGATCAATGGTTAGGTTGAGGAGAGGGCACACAGACTGGAGCAGGACATTCCAGGCAGAAGCAGGAAAAGTGGAGGCCTGATGCCAGAAAATAGCAAAGCACTTCACAAAATGGTGGTGAACAGATCAGATTAGTTGAAACCTAGGGTTAAATTAGGCAAGCACAAGTCTTGAATGTCAGGGTAGAAATGTATATATTTAATCTCTATTAGGGGTGGTGGTGGGGTGTATCCACTTTATTTAAAAAATTTTTATTTAAATGCAATTAAATAACATTTAATGTATCATTGGCTTCAGAGGTAGAGGCCAGTGATTCATCAGTCTTCTAATCAGTATTTTTAAATTCAGTGGGCAGTGAGAAGTTTCTGAGGATTTCGAAGTACAGAAATATTACTGGACTGGCACAAAGAGAAACTATTTGGCAGCAGTGTGTAAGACAGGATGGAGTTTCATGAAACAAGGAAAATTAGAAGAGTATCTGAAGTGAGGATCTACCTGAGGTGACAGACAGACGGGAGAGCGCAGTTGCAAGAGACGGTGGAGGTGAAAGGAATGTGAACTGCCAAGTGGATGGCAAGAAACTGCATGTGTTAAGGGGAGAACACATAAGTCAGCGTTAAGCTTCAAGTGACCAGGAAAATGACCGCTACCAGAACTAAAACCTCAAGAATGAGCTGATTTGAAGGGAAGATGAACCCGCCATAGAGAAAAGCTATGGTGAAATTCAGGAGAGACTGGCACTAGGCCTGTAAGTTTGCAGCACAGGTAGTACAATTTTTAATACCGTCTACTGCCATTTACAAAATCTAACAAAGGGATTTAAAAAGACAGGAAGGATATCCCTTCCGGTTTTATTTATGCAAAAAGACCTAGAGCCTAGTCTGAAAGAGAGAGAGGTTGAGATAATGGGATCTATACTGGTCCCTGAACAATAAAAGAAAAAGAACAGACTTCCTTAAATAAAAAAGCTTGGGAGACTTGATGGCTAAAGACACAAAGTTGAGCATCCTGGAAGAACATGTGACAGCATTCTGAACTAAAAGGGAGCGGGCTCCCCCTGCAGCAAGGGGACAGAAGGGGAAGGGGGAAATGGGATACCTCCAGAAGGTGCTCTAGTGCTGATGACTGCACCTTGCTCAATACACTAAAAATCACTGAACTGTATGCTTAACAAGGGTAAATTTTTATAGTAGGGTAAATTTTTAACACGAATTACATCTCAATAAGGTGGTTATACAAAAAGAGTATAGGACCATGAATTACAGGAGCAGTGACATCTGATACCTGATTTAAAATTATTTGCTGTTCTGATTCTCTTCAGTTGCTATAGCTTTAGTCCTAATAACCACTGTAGACTGGTCTCAGCAATACTAAAAAGAATTAAAAGGTGAACTGAAAGGAATGAAAAGCCTTAATTCCTGCTTGGAACACAGAAGAGTAGACCCCCTACAGCACTTGCTCCTTGGAGAGGAGATGTTGCTCATCACTCCAGGAGCACACTGAGCAGCAGTTCTGAAGTGGCCCTAACAACCAGAAAGTAAGAACTTCCTGGTGGTCTTTGCAACAATGGGAAGGAGTGTGTGGCCTGCCCTCAGTCACATCAAGGGACAGAATAACAGATGATTTCTATTTGGATAATAAAGAAAGGGTAACTGTCTCCATGTTGTGGGCAAGCTAGAAAATTTGGGAACTCTAGGTTTACATTAGCTTGACATCTGCGTGCTGAGTTTTCACTATAACCTAGGAAATAAAATATAAAATGAAGTGGTCAGAAAAGAGAACACTACAAATTACTTATGGAAAGGGGGATATACTGGTATTACTCAACTATATCAACAGTCTGTATTTCTCCTCCTTAACTTTTGAGCATAGTCCCACATTACTATTACTGCCATTTTCACAGAAACTGGAATAATCATTTCTTTTTTGGTCTTTAACAGAAATTCTGAATAAACCTTTGAGAACAGCCTCCTTCCAAATTTTAGAAAACCATACATGCAAGTGTTTAAGGCTTTTTAATTTCTTAAATTGACTTCCTCACCAAGATGGCAGGAGATTACATTCTAAAGAGATTAACCATGAATTCTTCTGGATTTTTACTGTGCTGCCTGCTATTTAGCCAGCAGTTAACATGGTGGAGCCTGTGGATACTGGCTTTGTACAGTTTGGTGGGAAATGTACAAGATGAGCTCAACTCCCTTTGGCATAAGGAAATCCCTTATTGGAAATTAAGCCATTAGAAAGAAATATTAACACATTTGATGAACTAGAGCAATAATTTTCGTGTTGTCTCTAATAAAAATTACAAATTTATTATTCCTGTGAAATAATATATATTATGTATTCCTAGGTCTCTTATGGGATAGGAGAGCAAAAAGAGAAAAATATGGGCATAAGGGCAATCACATGGGTGGTTGTGCATGTGAGTGGGGAGAGGGTACATACAGGGAGAACCAAAGAAGCTGAGAGACAGAGATGACAGAGAGGGAAAGTTGAAGGTAGAAAGCAAAAGAAAAGAAAGTAGCAGGGAAAAAGAGGGAGGGGTGTGTGTGTGTGTGTGTGTGTGTGTGTGTGTGTGTGAGGAAGTTCTAGGAGGCAAAGAGCACAGAGCTATAGAGAGAGACAGAAAGGTATAAACTTGGAAAAGAAGGTACCTATAAATACACTAGAATTATGAAATGTTCAACCTATTCCTCCACTCTTCCTGGATCTTCAGGGTCTTTTCTACTTGTACCAAAGGCTTCTTATTGACAATTAGTGTTAACATTACACTGGAAATGGATCTCACCATAGGGTACACACAAGACCACATACACGTTAAATCCAACCAATTGTATCTAATGACTCCTATCTTTCTGACTATCTAAGTAAACCACACTTGCAGCACCTCTTTTAGTACCCTGCTAAGTTTAAGTATTGAGAGAATATCACACCTGGTTCCTTTAGCAATAAGCAACTTTCATCTTCCTTTCATTAAGGACATCAAAATAAAAGATTTTCTTCTAAAATCAGTTTAAAGAGGATTACAAAATATAATTACTTGATGGGTCCAATTTTAATAGAATATATACTAAAATATTGTGTCCCCCACATATCCTTTAGTTTATCCCATCAGTAATTTAAAAAATAAATAGTTTTCTCTTCCACAGTTTCCCTCAGGTGAACTAGCTATCAGCAATATATAGCTCCAACCTTCTTATCCCTTAATAAAAATGAAAGAGCAAACAAGCGGTCTTTAATTCTTTTATTTACATCCAGTACATAATAAGTCATTTACTTGCCATCAACTGCTTTTTGACATCAATGGTATATGAAGCAGTCTTCTAAGACAAAAAATTAGGCCCTAAAATATAAACTGTCCTGATCCTTTCACAGCGTTCAATTTCTAACAAGTAGATAAACATGAAGAGTGGTTGTGTGTGTGTCTGTGTATATGTATCAGGTGACAGGACAGTTTAAACAGAAATAGAAAATGGAAGGTCTACAAACAGGAATATTCTCCAGGAAAAGCAGAACTAAGCAAAATAAGAGAACATTTTAATTGCTTTTTATTAGCAATTACAGATTCAAAAGAAGTAATGGATGAAAGTGGTATCAAGTTCTTATTATTCATACCTTGCCTACTAGTCATTTCAATTGATCCAGACCCTACCAAGCAGCTTCACAGGTTAGAAAATTAGGTAATTTGGCTTCATCTAAATTTGTCCCACTAGCAGAAATGGTAGGCTTATAAACTAGCAATATAATGGCTACCCACAAATTGATGAATAATTCCAATGGTCTGGTAGTATAGGACACTGTGCACTTCTAGCAGAGTGAAATACTCTATATACAACTATGATTCTATTTCACTGTTTTCTCCAACAGTTGCTGATTCATACTCTCAACTGAAATGCCATACATAGTAGGATTTCAGCAAGAAAAGGATCAATGTTCTTTAATAATGTTCAAAGAATTAATTACTGCTTTTAAGAAACGGTTACTAACCTTGCTGGAGAGGTTGAGTGTTTGTACTGGGATTCTGACTAACTGGCTGGGTTGAGCTACTGGCTGTTGTGGCAGTGACAAGTCGGACATAATGAAACTTGCTTCCAGGCACTTGAATCTGCTGGACATTGGGAGCAGTTGCCAGAGGAATAATTGTCTTAAACTGTGACGTGCTCACGCCTCCAACAGTGATGGTCTGCACAGCTGATTTCACTGCCTATTAAACAATACAACACGGCTATCATTAATCTGGGATTTAACTTTCCTACCCTTTTAACTTATAACAATTGCTCAAGTAAAAATGTATGTTCCTGTATTTCATCAAAAGCTGTTGCAAGGAACAACCTGTTCAAAGAGAAATGAAAAGAATAGTAATGAATACAGAGGTGAAACCAAAATTAATTTCTACCTTCCATCTCTAGTAGTTACTTCCTTGAGAATCCAGGTCAGATGACTTGCTATGAAGAAATCATTACTTAAATTATAAGAACTTGCTCAATTTTGTTAATATTTATGAGAAAAGAATTATTTTAAACTCCTAGAATTAAGCCTCATATTCAACATAGAGAAGATGCAGACACTTGTCCTTATTGCTACGCACCAAATTAACTAGGACAAATTTCATTTCTACACGTTCTAAAAAAGAAAAAAACCCAAAAGAAAAGCCATCTTATACCCTCATTAAGTCTAGTCAATTCAATTGTTTCCATAGATACAAATGTACCCAATAACATAATGGTAAAGGGCCAAACTTGGTCCAAAACTACCCCAGTTTTGGTTGTCTAGGGAAACTGATTTTGAGAGATTCAAACTTGAGTCTATATAATCATTTTAATGATTTTTAATCTCTTCCCTTATTCTGATAAACAGCAATGGGACTTCCCAAAAAGCTAAATGAAACATCAGGGGCAGAACAGAAGTCTTCTAAGGTGTCTTCAGTTGACATTTAACCAATATACAACAGACTCTTCTACAAAGCAAAGATCCAGACCAGATTCTCAACCAGTGCTACAGTATTATTTTATGAAGAATTATATCCCCACCTATCTTCCAAAGAGCCCTCATGCTAAAAGACAATTGACGTGATGGAGGAAATCCATATTATGTATATAATTTATGAAAGAAGAGTTAAGAATTTGAACATTTTCATAAAAGCTCAGGAAAAAAAAGAGAAGAATGTCTTTTAGTGTGGAAATTCTACAGGCAATAGTCAAAGGAGATTACTGCAGCATAAAACGATTCATGTGTTATCACCGGGCAGAGGCACCACAAAGCAGATTTATAACAAAGGGGAGAGACAACAGCCAAAACAGTCAGTGGATTAAATGAATACAGAAGAAAAGGATAAAATGTGTACATATGTTAGCTACTGAAAAATAAAGCAAGCATGAGACAAATATATACAGTGATGTAAGAGACCTAGCCCTTCCTATATCAGCTCAAAATGGAAAAAAATACTATCTTAAAACAAGGTGCCTCAAAAAAAAAAAACAAAAAAAAAAAAAAAAAAAAAACAAAAAAAAACAAGGTGCCTCAAGCACAGTAAATTTATTGGGTCCTTAATATGTATGAAGAACAGTGCTTTTAAAACTCTAAATAAGATTATCTGATTTAAATCTAGCAGCCACATTATGAGTTAGGTAGAGCATGGCACTAGTACAGGGGCTGGTTTAAGTTTGCAGAGCCTATCTTTTTTTTTTGACTCTTTCAATTTTTCTGCATCCTAAGCTTCAAGCTACAACTCTTACAAGATATATATAATTGGGTCTTTAAAACAAAAATCAGACTTGACTGTATTTTTAAATCAGTATATGTCTGCTTACATCTAACATACTTACTTAAAGATCTGGATTTAAATCCACCATTGTACTGTTTCCTATTTGAACCACTTACCCTGTTCTGTTCCTTTTTTCTTATTCTTACTTTCTTTTGGGTTAAATATTTATTTCACTATCCCTCCCCATATTAGCTTTTTATTTATACATTATGTTACTAATCTTTTACTGGTCACCCTAGAGATTACAATGTACGATATAGGAATTAAATTAGTACTTTACATATCACCCAGGAAATGAAAGAACCATAAAACACTAACACCTTTTACTATTGCCCCATCTTTGTGCTGTTAAGTATTCTAATTCTACATATAATGCTAACGTCCAGAAAACATTCATTTACATATTTCTGAAAATTTGCCCTTTCTGTCCTTCCTGTATATTCCTGCTTCAAAGCATGAATGACTTTTAGGATCATTTTCCTTCTGCCTAAAGAACTCAGTTGAGGATTTCCTTACGTGTGGAACTGCTAATGAAGAATTCTCCTCATTTTGTTTCCCCAAAAATGTCTAGTCCTTTATCTGCATCTACTTTGTTGATGAACTCATCTATTAAATTCTTAATCTGTTTTAAGTTTCTGGTTTGAAAATAGTCATCTGATTCTTTTTTTTTCAACTGAGGCATACTTGATACACAATGTTACACTAGCTTCCAGTTCATCGGATTCCTTCTTCAAAGTTTCGAACTCTGCTGAAATTCTTCATCTTGTTAAATAAATTTCTGAATATATTAATCTTAGTTATTTTAAAAGTCTAAGTCTGATAACTCCATTACCTATATTTCTTTGTTTTGAATAATTTGGTCTGGTTGCCTGGTGTGCCTGATGATTTCCGACTCAACACCAGACATTGTTTATAAAAACTTAAGCATAATTTGAGGCTCTGAATGATGTCATATTTCTCCAGAGGTAATTCACTTTGGCTTCTGGCAGACAGTTAAAAGTAGAGACAGATTATCCTAAACCAATCAAACTGGAGCTGGCTTGAAGCAGAGCCTCAGTATTCCAGAAGCCTTGTCTACTTCTGGTTTACTCTCACCCCATATAGTGACACCAATTAAGAACTGGCTTCCTCCTCCTTGTTGGGCCTGAATCTAATTTTTTTTGTTCATGAGATCTGTAAGACAGCTTAGCCTTTAGCTTAGCCTTTTTTTTTTTTAATTTTTATTTATTTATGATAGTCACACAGAGAGAGAGAGAGAGAGAGAGAGAGAGGCAGAGACATAGGCAGAGGGAGAAGCAGGCTCCATGCACCGGGAGCCCAACGTGGGATTCGATCCTGGGTCTTCAGGATCGCGCCCTGGGCCAAAGGCAGGCGCCAAACCGCTGCGCCACCCAGGAATCCCAACTTAGCCTTTCTATAGCCACTTTCTGCTCCTCACCTCAGTCTCTCAGTCACAATTACAAATCAAGAAATGCCCTAAGGAGAAGATGCAACAGTGAACATGGGGCTGACTTCTCTAGGCTTCTCTTCACTTCATGAATGTGGCTTTTGGTGTCTGGTCTGCAACAAGCTCATTCTGTATAGCCAGAAACAGAAAATACCAATAGCCAGGGTTTTAATCTAAGCTACAACATTCCTAGTTGCGTGACTGTGCAAGCAACTAAACTCTGTGCCTAAGTTTTCTCATCTGAAAATGTGAAAAGAATACCTTTCTTACAGGATTGTTACAAGAATTAAATGAGTTAGATTATATGAAGTACAAATAATAACGTCATATATTACAGTGCTCAATGTCTGTTGCTGTTTGTATCATCATTATGCCCATTACAGATGGGAGAAACTAACTAAGGTCACAAAGCTAAAAAGTAGCAGAGCCAGGATTTGAACCAGTCCCAACTCTAAACTCCATTCTTTTAACTAGGACATCCTAACCCCTTCAGCTGTCCATGCTTAATGAATAGTTATTAAATGACTAAATAAAAGTAAATAGTATCCAGTCCTCAAGAACTCTGTTAAGAACTAAAGTTGCGCATTTGTCCCTAAGAAACACTGAAAGTATTTTTTTCATCAGTATGCTGAATATAATAAGTATAAACATATTTTTAAATGTTTTTATTTTAAAACAATTTTAGACTCAAAGTTACAAAACAAATACAGAGTTCCTATGTACACTTTCCCCAATAGAGTAAAATCTTACATAACCATAGAACACTATCAAAACAGGAAATTGGCACAATACTATTAACTAAACTACAAAACAGAACTTATTCAGATCTCCCCAGTTTTTATACAAGTTTTCATACAATTATCAAGATACAAAATTGTTCCATCACCACAAAGAAGCTCTCTAGCACCACCCTTTATAGTTACACCCTCCCTACCAACCCTAACTCTTGACAACCACTGACTAACCTGCATTTTCCCAACACCTGAAATACTATACAGTTACTATTTTTGCAAAAGACAGAGAGGCATTGGAATATACTTAATTTCCGTGAGAATTCACAGGCTGGTTCCCTTCCTTGAAGTACAGTGGTCTGATAAACTACATGTGAATGCCTCTTTGAATACACCACATTACCAGAAAAAGTTAATATTCATTCAATAAAAATCTTCAGGTATCTCTTGGGAAGCCTGGGTAGTTCAGTCAGGTAAACATTTGACTCTTGATTTCAGCTCACGTCATGATCTCAGCATTGTGAGATCCCATGGGGCTCCATGCTGGCTGTAGAGCCTGCTTGGGATTCTCTCTCTCCCTCTCCCTCAAGCACCCCCCTCCTCACCCTGCCCTGCCCTGTGCATGAATGCTCTCTCAAAAATAAAAAATAATAATAATAAAATAATTTTTTAATTAAAAAAATTCAGGTATCTCTATTTTCTGATTAACATCCTTAACAGCTGGGTTAAAGCAACTTTTTTCTTTTTAAGATTTTATTTATTTATTCATGAGACACACATAGAGAGGCAGAGACACAGGCATAGGGAGAAGCAGGCTCCGTATAGGGAGCCTGATGAGGGACTTGATCCTAGGACCCCAGGATTACCACCTAAGCTGAAGGCAGACACTGAACCACTGAGCTACCCAGGCATCACCAAAAGCAACTATCTTAATTTAAATTCAAAATAGCAACATTTATCATGTATTAAGGGTTTCCTTCAAATTCATGGACTTGAAAGATTGTATTTGTACTATTTCCTAAGCTATTTCTATTTATAGATTAACATCATGTGTTAAAATTAGCAAATGACAAAAGTCCTTGCTTAACTAAAGTTTACCTAAAAGGAAAGAAAGAAAATACTTTTCTAATTCTGCAAATGAATATTCTTATTCTATTCTGTGAAGGGGAGAGTGGGAGGTAGGGGGGAGGGAGTGGAGGGGAGAGGGAGAGAAAAGGCTCAACCAATATCCAAAAACAATGAGTTTATAGGGTTCCATATTTGGTTCTGTTTGTAAATACTGCTTAGAAATCATTGTTTGGACATATGGGCTCTGGTTCCAGTTACTCAATTGTGTGTATTTTGGCAAGTAATCTAATGCTTTTTTGTATCTGTTTCTCCACTATATAAGGGAGAACATTACCACTAACTGAAATCTGTATGGTGCTTTGAGACACCTGCACAAATTGTGCTGTTTCAAAAAGATATTAAAATGGCCTTTGTTTAATCTACTGCAAAATCAGAACAATATTTTCCTTAAAGCTAATTGGGTAGTGTTTACCAAAGTGTGTTTGTTTCATTAAATATTAGCTCTTCAGGATTAAATATTACATGAAACAGCCTACTTTGTCATATTAATTTATGAAACCCTAAGGTAACAAACAAACAAAGCCTTCTAAGAGCCCTTACTACACTAATGACCACTATACATTTCTTAGATGGGTATGGTATATAGTGTTTCTCAAACTTACTTAACAGTAACATATGGGGAGGAAATTTTTCTTTATTACAAAAAATATATTGGTGCCAAGAGAAAGGCAGACAATATTATATGAAGATACCCTATAGGAAACAGTTTTTCACAAGAAATTGTAATAAAGAATGGTAGAGCAGACATAATGAATCCTAAGCAACCTGTACCATAAATATTCGTGAAATCTCTTAAAGTAGCAATTCATATGAATTTCTACATAGAACATGACTTAAAACTCATTTTGAATCTAGGTAAATGGGGGGCACCTGGGTGGCTCATCAGTTGAGCCTGCCTTCAGCTCCGGTTGTAATCCCGAAGTCCTGGGATCAAGTCCCTCATCAGACTCCCCGCGGGGAGCCTGCTTCTCCATCTGCCTAGGTCTCTGTATCTCTCTGTGTCTCTCATGAATAAAGAAATAAAATCTTAAAAAGAAAAAAAAAAAAAGAATCTAGGTAAATGGCAGCTAATTTTGGCATAATTTTTTTTAAATTTTTATTTATTTATGATAGTCACAGAGAGAGAGAGAGAGAGAGGCAGAGACACAGGCAGAGGGAGAAGCAGGCTCCATGCACCGGGAGCCCGATGTGGGATTTGATCCCGGGTCTCCAGGATCGCGCCCTGGGCCAAAGGCAGGCGCCAAACCACTGTGCCACCCAGGGATCCCCTTGGCATAATTTTCTAAGAGGGTACAGCTTATGTTTTTCTTTATTGAAATGTAATTGACATTTAACATTTTATTAAGTTTTAGGTATACAGAATAATGATTTCATATATGTTACATATTGCAAACTGATTTAATAAGTTAAGTCCATCACAGGACATAATGAGATATTTCTTGTGATGAGAACTTTTGAAATCTACTCTCAGCAACTTTCAAATATACACTATTTGATAAGTGTATAATAAGTTAAGTCCATAATAAGTTAAGTCCATCACAGGACATAATGAGATATTTCTTGTGATGAGAACTTTTGAAATCTACTCTCAGCAACTTTCAAATATACACTACATTATTATTGCTAACTAAAGTCATCATGCTTACATTACACTCCCAGAACTTATTTATAACTGGAACTTTGTACATTTGATCACCTTCACCCATTTCACCCATCACCACCACCACCACCACCCCCCCACAGCAAACACCAATCTGTTCTCTGTATCTATGAGTTCATTTTTTTTTTTTTAAATCTTTTTTTATTTTTTATTTTATTTTTTTTCTTTTTAATTTTTTTTTTTTTTTTTTTTTTAATTTATGATAGTCACAGAGAGAGAGAGAGGCAGAGACACAGGCAGAGGGAGAAGCAGGCTCCATGCACCGGGAGCCCGACGTGGGATTCGATCCAGGGTCTCCCGGATCGCGCCCTGGGCCAAAGGCAGGCGCCAAACCGCTGCGCCACCCAGGGATCCCTATGAGTTCATTTTTCAAGATTCTACATATAAGTGAGATCATACAGTATTTGTCTCTCTGTGTCTGACTTACTTCATTTAGCATAATGCCCTCAAGGTCCTTCTATGTTGTGGCAAATAGCAGGATTTTATTCTTTTTTTTTAATGGCCAAATTAAATTAAACGGCCAAATACTATTCCACTAGATAGATAGATAGATAGATAGATAGATAGATAGATAGAGCTCTGTGTGTGTGTGGTGTGTGTGGTGTGTGTGTCTGTGTATCTCTCACATCTTCTTAATCCATTCATCTGTCAATGGACACTTAGGTTATCTTCATGTCTTGGTTATTGTAAATAATGCTGCAAAAAAACATTAGAGTGCAGACATCTTTTCAAGATGGTAATCTTATTTCCTTCAGATAAATACCCAGAAATGGAATTGTTGGATTATTATATGATGGAGTTCTATTTTTAATTTTGGGGGAAACTTCATACTGTTTTCCATAGCGGTTACACCAATTTACATTATCACCAACAGTGCACCAGCATTCCCTTGATATCCTCGCCAAACTTGTTTCTTTTCTTTGCTAACAGCCATTCTGACACACGTGAAAGGACATCTCACTGTGGTTTTAATTTGCATTTCCCAAGTGATTAGTGATGCTGAGCACCTTTTCACATGCCTATTGGCCATTTTTATGTTTTCTTTGGAAAGACATCTATCCAGTTCCTCTGCCCATTTTTTAAATTGGATTGTTTGGTTTTTCTCAGTTGATTTGTATGAGTTATTTATAGATTTTCAATATTACCCTCCCCGCCCTTTTTTAGAGATTTTATTTATTTATTCATGAGACACAGAGAGAAAGAGAGAGGCACAGACACAGGCAGAGGGAGAAGCAGGCTCCATGCAGGGAGCCCAATGTGGGACTCGATCCTGGGTCTCCAGGACCACACCCTGGGCTGAAGGTGGCACTAAACCAGAGCCACCCAGGATGCCCTCAATATTACCCTTTATCACATATGTTATTTGCAAATACTTTCTCCCATTCCATAGGTCACTTTTCCATTTTGTTGATGGTTTTCTTTGCTGTCCTTTTTAGTCTGATGTAATCCCACTTACTTACTTTTTGCTTTTGTTGTGTTTTCTTTTGGTGTTGAATTCAAAAATTCATTGCTAAGACTGATGTCAAAGACCCCTATTATTTTCTTCTAGGTTATATCATTTCAAGCCTTATGTTCAAGGTTTTAATCTATTTTGAGTTTACTTTTGTGTATGATGTTAAGATAATAGTATAATTTCATTCTTTTACATTAGGCTATTCAGTTTCCTAATACCATTTATTAAGGAAGCTATCCTTCCCCCATTCTATATTTTGGCTTCTTTGTTATAAATTAATTGACCACGTATGTGACTATGTAAATTATTTCTGGGCTCTCTATGCTACTGATCTGTGTATCTGTATTTATGGCAATACTATACTGTTTTGCTTACTATGGGTTTGTAATATAGTTTGAAATAAAAAATTTGTAGGGTTCCATAGTAATGGTTTTTAAAAAATATTTACTAATTTTAGAAAGAGAGAGAGCGCACACAAATGTGGGTCAGTGGAGGGGCAGAGGGAGAGAATCTTCAAGCAGACTCCTTGCTGAGCATGGAGCCTGATGCATGGCTCAATCCCACGACCCATGAGATTGTGACCTGAGATGAAACCAAAAGTCAGACCTTCAAGTAACTGAGCCACCCAGGCACCCCCATATTAATATGGTCTTTAAAAATTTGTGACTAAAAAAAATAAAAATAAAAAAAAAATAAAAATTTGTGACTAAAATAAAATAAAATAAAATAAAATAAAATAAAAATAAAAATTTGTGAATGTTTATAGAGCTTATCATCATGGAAAAATTATGGTTACATTATCCAAATTACCAAACTTCAGGTTATTAAAATAAATAAACCTACCAAGAAGCAAATTTGCAAGCTTTAAAATGTTTCCAGGCTAAGAGACAAATGAAAAAATATGAAGAGATAAATATTATATGTATTATATCACTAATGACAGAGTCAAAACTTGAGATGAATACCAGAACTTTCAGCACTGTTTTATTGACTGGTGAAATATTATGAAATAACTATAAGGCATTCTTTTGCTACTTTTTTGTAGATATTAACCCAACTTATGTTTTATTTATAGTCATGAATTACAGTGACAAAGATGAGTAATTTAAATATTAGTATCCATGGAAGCATTCAAAGAAAAGGTCAAAGAAAAGGTCAGAAACCAATCCTACAAAAGATTACAACATTATCAAGATAGAATAAATAAAATAGTATGGGACTGGCCTAGGAGCAGAGTATTTAAGATCAAAAGAATAGATAAAAGAACCATATAACAACAACAAAAAAAATGGACAAAGGAAAAAGAGACAAAAGCCATTCTGAAATACAGAGAACAAATTGGTGGTTGCCAGAAGGGAGGTGGGTGTGGGGATGGTTGAAATAAAGAGGATTAAGAGTACACTTAACCATGATGAGAACTGAATAATGTATAGAATTGTTCTATCATTATATTGTACACCTAAACTAATATCACAGTGTATATTAATCATACTTCAATATCAAAAAGGAGGGAAAAGGAAACAAAATTACAGAACAATAAAAATTAACTATAGCTATAGATTGTGACACAAATGAATCTTAGACAATATGTTGTAAAGCAAGTTTCAAATGATCAAATTTGATATTATAACAAAAATAATTTTGAAATAAACTACTTGGAGAATTAAAAATAATCTATATACAGAACAGTTCATGTTGGAAGTTGGCATTTCTAATCAATGGAGACTGATGAGCTATTCAATATATGATATGAACCAGCTACTTGGTCTAAAGAGAAAAGGTGGATCCCTATAACTCATTCTGTGTAATAAATTTCAAATAGGTCAAAGATTTAACCTAAAAAAACCACAAAATTCCCAAAAAATAAAAACCAATATTGGCATAAAGCCAGACACACAGATCAGTGAAACAGAATATATGGAGTCCACAAAGAAACCTGCATAATATATATGGTCAAATGATATTTAACCAGAGTGCCAAGACCATACAATGTGGAAAAGACAAATGGTGCCAGGAAAACTGTATATCCACACAAAAAAGAATGAAATTGGATCTTTTCCCAACATCATATACAAAAATTAACTCAAAAGGGATCTATGGTCTAAATGTAAGATCTAATACTAAAAACTCTTAGAAGAAAACGTAGGGCATCGGAGTGCACAGCAGAGGAGTGCAGAAGACACAAAGACATAAATAATTAAAAAAGAAAATCTATGTGAGATCTTTTAATCAATGAGATTAGCAAAGGCTAAAAGTGACTGATTAAACAGGAGAGCACAGAAACAGACTCACATAAATATGATCAACTAATCTCTGACAAAGTAGCAAAAATAATTCAACAGAGATAGTTTTTTCAACAAATGGTGCTAGAACAATAGGACATCCACATGCAAAAAAGTGTTTCTTGACACAAAAACCTTTCATATGGACTCAGGTCTAAAACTCTAAAATTATGAAACAAACAATAAAACTCCTGGAAGATAACACAGGAGGAAATTTAGTTTACTTTGGGTTTGGATTTAGATTCAATACCAAAACCATGATCCACGAAAAGAAAAAATTGGTAAGTCAAACTTCATTAATATTACAAATTTCTGCTCTACAAAAGATACTGCTGAGAATATAAAAGATAAGTCACACAGGGGGAGAAAGTATTTACAAAACATACGGTGAAGTCTAAAGATACAGGAGCCATCTGGGTTCCATTCCAGAAATTCCTGAAACTAAACAGCACCAAAGGAATGCAACAAGCCTATGAAAAACTATAGGATATAAACAACCCAATTTGTTTTTTTAAAGGGCAAGAGAAGAAAAGGGAAGATGAAAAAACTAAAAGAAATATTGATCTTTTCACAAACTTAATCTGAATCTCAAATTCACACATAGTGTAAAAATAAATATGATGATTAGGGAAATACAAATTAACTAGGTATTTAATGGCATTACAAGAATGTAAGTAAAAAAAAATTCCTCTTATACACATAAAGAAGTATCTGCACATGAAATGGCATGATTTACTTAAAAAAAACAAACAAGGTGGTAGGAGGTTATAGATGGAAAGAAGGTAAAGCTGATAATTTTAAAGTTGGGTAAAGGGTACATGTACATGGGGGTTAATTACACTATTCTAACTAACATTTTTAGACTTTTAATATTTAATTTTAGGGGTGCCTGGGTAGCACAGCAGTTAAGCATCTGACTTCCTGCTTTCGGTTCAGGTCATGATCTCAGGATCTTGAGAGATCAAGCCCAGTGCTCGGATCCACACTCACTGTGGGGTCTGCCTAAGATTATCTTTCCCTCTCCTTCTGCCCCTCCCCCTGCCTCGCTCTCACTCTCTAAATAAATAAATAAATCTTTAAAAAATTTTAAGTTGCTATAGTAAGTTTTTAATAATAAGGCCACAGGACCCCACAGGTATTCAATCAACATAATTATAAAAGCATAAAACAAAACCAATATAACAGAAAAGAAAATAAATTCTCATCTGGGATGCCTCATTGCGATGCCTACGTGGCTCAGGGGTTGAGCATTGTCTGTCTTCACCTCAAGGTGTGATCCTGGGGTCCCCAGATTGAGTCCTGCATCGGGCTCCCCGCAGGGACCATGCTTCTCCCTCTGCCTCTCTGTATCTCTCATGAATAAATAAAATTGTTTTAAAAACTTCTCAGTCATTTATTCCTCCTGCTCCTATAACCTGGCTAATGGATACTGGTAGGAGGAGCTAAAAACAAAATTAAGCTTCAGGCAACAGAATCAGTGAAGCCTATAATCTGTAATCATTTCAACTCCAACTATTATTAATCTTACAACAATCTATGTCAAAGTTTATCAGGAAAACAGACACCCTTCACTTCAAATTGTACTTATTACAACCACGATCACCTCCAACTCAAACATGTAAGAGCTTCATAGCGAAAGCAAAGGCTATCCTGAATCTCTGTCCCCAAACTGTTCTAACTCAACTTTTTGATATTGTCATTGTTCATATCACTTCCTGCCTGGATATCTACAAAACAAACTCAATCATCTTTATGACTAGCCTCTACCTGCCACTAGAGACTGCTAAATTTTTTGCAAACTTCACTTTAATATTTTGATCATAGCTCTTGTTGCCTCAAAAACATTCCATGAGTCTCCACTTAATCACAAAATTAAGTCTAAATTTGCCTTGTTTTGAAAATTATCCATAATCCAACCTATCTTTATACGCTCTCCATTTGCTCCAACACATTACTAATTCTGATCAGAGCAGCTGTCTTACTGTTCCACATATACATTATTCCAGCTCTAGTTCTCTACTCTTGTGGCTGACATCCACTCTAATTCACACCCATACAAAACCTTAGCTCAGGGATGCCTTCTTAAATCATCCTGTGTTGAATCTCTTGCATAGGATCTTGTGCCACCATGAGTCTTTTCATGGTTTTGCAACTTTATATATTTGTATAATTATTTGCTTCATTTCTATCACACTGTCTCCCATAACCTCCATAGACTTTAGGCCCACACTTCTATTTTTGCTTTCCCTTGTTTCACAACAGGGGAAATGCCCTAACATATAGTAGGCATTGATTAAGTATCTGTGTAAATGGTGGTGAATGAAGGAATAACCAGGAGTTAACTCTCTTTAGTTTCAAACCATCTTATCTGTATCATACAACCAAGCACCTATTTCATCATTCAAAATTGTTTAATATGCATTCCATTTTGTGTGCCCAGCCACTGTAAGCTCCTCTATAGTTCCCATAGCCTCAGCACAGGGAACACACTGACCTCAATAAATACTGATAGCCACTGAGAAACACACAATGGAAGAGTATCTCTCATTATTGTTTAGGTTCCCAGTTTCCTGACTAATGTCAATTACCTACGTTAATGTAGCACTCTTATGTTATATATGGAATGATTATGCTACAGGCTACTTCCTGCTAACTAAAATCCATAGTCTCTTCTACTTCCTAGACATATAGCCAATCATATTTCCTAGCCTCCCTTGTTAAGGTGAGACCACGCAACCCAGTTTTAGCTAGTGAAGTAAATGGATGCATATTTCCAGGTCTGGGTCATAAAAAAGCCTCTCACATGCATTTTTCCATGTCTTTTCCCTTCCAGTTGGCTAGAATAGAGATAACCTTCAGGGAGACTGAGAACATCATTTTACTGTAATTTCGGGCCTATTATAAATATTTCAAATGTATCTAGATAAACAAGGCACCTATCATTTGACAGATTTTGGTTTAAAGAAGTCTTTTTAAAAGATTTTTATTTGAGACAGAGAGTGAGAGAGAGCACAGGCAGGGAGGAGAGGAAGAAATAGGCCCCCCACTGGCAGGGAGCCAACATGGGGCTCAATCCCAGGACCCAGGGATCATGACCTGACCCAAAGACAGATGCTTACCTGACTGAGCCACCCAGGTGCCTCTCAAGACTGTTATTTTTTTTAAAAATTTGTTTACCAAAACCTGTCAAATGATAGGTGCCTTATTTATCTAGATACATTCAAAAACAATCAGGAAAAAAGTGTTTAACTTCCATCAATGACAACAATGTTTTTATCTTTTTTTTTTTTTTAATTTTTTTATTTATTTATGATAGTCACAGAGAGAGAGAGAGAGAGAGAGAGAGAGAGAGGCAGAGACACAGGCAGAGGGAGAAGCAGGCTCCATGCACCGGGAGCCCGACGTGGGATTCGATCTCGGGTCTCCAGGATCGCGCCCTGGGCCAAAGGCAGGCGCCAAACCGCTGCGCCACCCAGGGATCCCCAATGTTTTTATCTTAACAGAGATTTGGGTTGCATAGATATATGCATTTCATCTGAACTTATCTAATGAGACCTTTAAGATTTGCATATTTCAGCATACGTAAATTTCACCTGAAATGAAAAACCTCTGAACAGTGAATTCTAGTTAGTGGTATGCTTGATAAAACATTTGGGGGATCCGTGGGTGGCGCAGCGGTTTGGCGCCTGCCTTTGGCCCAGGGTGCGATCCTGTAGACCTGGGATCGAATCCCACATCGGGCTACCGGTGCATGGAGCCTGCTTCTCCCTCTGCCTGTGTCTCTGCCTCTCTCTCTCTCTGTGACTATCATAAATAAATAAAAAAATTAAAAAAAAAAAAACATTTGGGAAGAAGTATACTGGACATGTACAACTTACTTTGAAATGCATTTTAAAAAGGTGATTAATGGATATTGGGACAGATAGATAAATGGCAAAGCAACTATGGTAAAATGTTGAATCTAGAATTTAATTATAAAAACTTCAGAGAATTCTTCTAAGCTAGAAGACCCAAAAGTAGGAAGAGTTCAAGAAGTTATACACTGGTCATAGAAATCAGAGAAGTAAGAAACTTTTCTTTTTAAACCTTTTCTTAAACTACCCATACATACATAGTTTATGCTCTGAAATTTCTCACATGGCAGTCGGCATCCTAAACGGCTAGGTGATGGTTCAATTATTTACCACAGGCAAGGCAAATAGGACAGATTTGTTTGCCAAATAAGAGCCAAAAAATAACAGCACTCCCCGGGGTTGAAGAGCAAAACTGACAAGAAGTCTATGTAAGGTGTATTCAATGATACCCAGGATATTTGCATAAACTCTCAAAAGTAGAGAGTAAGATATTTTGAAGATGCATTCACATTCAACATAAAGACATTAAGGGGGGAAAACGGTAGCTGTTAACATTACATAAAGTATGATGGGGCCTTACATTTTAGGATATTTATTTACCCTTAAACCAAATTAGTGAGAAAGAAAGGGTTACTAGGTTTCTAACCTCTTGTTTCTTTGATCCAATTTTCCAGAACCCAAGGTCTGGAAACTTTTATATTTCTTGAGCTTCATTTATCTAAAAGTTCCCTATCCTGAAATCTTTCTGATCAGATTTGAAATGAATCAACAGCCTGGCTTCAGTCTTTGTTCTAAGTCACCTACCTTTAATAGAATATGGTTTCCCCTGCCCCAGATTCATAAGCTTAAAAATCCAAATTTCTTTTTAAATGCTCCAAGAGGCATTCCAGCAATAAAATGAGAGGGAGTCTAAGAGATGATCTAGATGTTTTGACCATCAGATAAGAACTTTAAAATAACTAAGTTATTTTATATATTAGCAGACTTAGTGGGAAAGTAAGACAACATACAATGCACTGTGGGGAACTGCAGCAGAGAGATGGGAACTGGAAGAAGGAGTCAAATGGAAATGCTAGAAATTTAAAAAATACAATTATCAGAGATGAAGAAGTCCTTCATTGGGCCCAGTTAGTAAGCTCCACAGAAATGAGGAAGAAATCAATGCATTTAAAGACATGTCAGTAGAAATTTCCCAAATTGAAACATAAAGAAAACAAAGTGGGACAGGAAAAACAGAAGAATATCTAGAGCTGTGGAACTGTTATCAGTCTAACGTTTTTGTTTTGTTTTTCTTTTTAAAAGATTTATTTATTTATTCAGTCAGAGAGAGCGAGAGAGAGGCAGAGACACAGGCAGAGGGAGAAGCAGGCTCCATGCAGGAAGCCCAATGTGGGACTCGATCCCGGGTCTCCAGGATCACACCCTGGGCTGCAGGCAGCGCTAAACTGCTGCGCCACCAGGGCTGCCCCAGTCTAACGTTTTTGAAACTAGAGTTCTAGAATGAGAAGATAGAAAAGATAAGGCAGAAGAAATATTTGAAGAGATAACAGCCAAAAGTTTTCAAAAAATAAGACAATAAATTATACATCTGAGATGGTTCAAAATCAAGATAAATATGTACCTAAAAAAAGAAAACAATAACACAGCACACATATGGATACATAACAGTCAAACCACAGAAATCCAAATATAGAGAGGAAATCTTGAAATCAGGTAGGAAAAAAAAGACATTACATATACAAAGGAAGAAAAAACAGGAATTAGAGCATTACAAGAAGTAATGCCAAAAACTATGCAATCTAGAAGTCAACAGGGTGGCATTTTTAAAGCACTGGTGGAAAAGTGTCAACCCAGAATTTTTTATCCAATGAAAATATATTTCAAAGTTAATGCAAAATAAGACTTTTTCAGGCAATATAAAAGCTGAGACAATCTTTTGTCAGCAGGATTTCCCTTAAAAGAAATTTTAATTTTCCTAAGAAAATTAAGCTTTACTAAAGAAAGTTGTTTTTTAAGATTTTATTTATTTATTTGAGAGAGAGAGCAAGCATGTACCTGAGTGGAGGGAGGAGCAAAGGGAGAGGGACAAGCAGACTCCCAATGTGGGGCTTGATCTCAAGACCCAAGATCATGACCCAAGCTGAAATCAAGAGTTGGCTGCTCAACCGACAGAGCCAGGCACCCTTCCTAAAGAAAGTTCTTCAGGGGGGAGTCAGATACCAAACTAAGATTGGGGCCTATACAAAGGAAGGAAGTATGTTAAGATACAGTTAAAATGAAAATAAAGGACTTGGTTTTCTTATTTTTAATTGTTTTTAAAGGTAATTTTGTGTAAAGCAAAAACAAAAAAAGGCATCATGGAGTTCATAACATGTAAAAGTAAAATGTTTAACAATGACAGCATAAAGGATTGAAGAACTGGGAGTACTCAACTGTAAGATCTTCACTCTACATAAAGTGACATAAATATAAAGGTAGACTGCAATAAATCAAATCATATTAGACTCTAGAGAAACCAATATTTTAAAAGCTTAAACTATAATAAGCCAATAGTAGAGGTAAAATAGAATCACAAAAACTATTCAATTCACCTAAAAGGAGACAGAAAAACAGTAAAAAAACCAAACCAACCAAAAAGGATGATGAGACAAAGAGAAAATAACTAGTAAGATACAAGATTTAAATCCAATCAGATGAATAATTTATTTTAATTTATATTATTTAATATTAAATAAAAATGGTCTAGAATATTGATTTTTATATTGACAATGCATCTACCTATCTTGCTAAATTTATGTATATATGCATTATACATTAATTCTAGTTCAATACATTATTAAATTTTACATGTATATAATAACATAATATGTAACTTATGACAATTTATTACTTTCTTTTGAAGCCCTATGCAATTTATTTCTTTTTCTTGCAATACTGCATTAACACAGACCTGCAGTAGAAATGAACAAGTGTGGGAAGTGGATATGCTTGTGCAACACTGCACCATAACATGAAGTTTGATGTACTGTCTCCCTTTTCAAATTATGAAAGTATCCTTCTGTTTTTATTGTTTGAGGTATTTTTAATCAAAATGGAGGCTGGCTAACATCAGGATTTTCCTACATGTGTTGAGATGTATAAATTTGTAAAATTATTCTTTTTTCCTATTAATATTATGAATGCTAAATCACAGTGCATTTCTGAAATAAATCCAAATATGCCATGAAAAAAACAGTATTTAAAGAGTAAGATTACAGGACAAAAAAACATATTAAATGTTAGAAAGTAGAAGAGAACAGCATTGCTAAAACCTAAAGCAAGAATAAGGTAAACCACGTAGAATCGTATTTTCATTGGTTTAGTACTTATTTACATGTCTAATAAATACTTTAGAGAACTAAGGATTACTTTAGAAAATAAATATAATGGAAGAAGTACAACACCAGACAACTATAGTATCAAGTAAATTGAGAAAACATCAGATATGCCTGACTTCCCACTACAAACCTGGTAACTTAGTTTCAAAGATGGAGAAGAAAGTGACAATGGTCTGCAGGGTGTAATGAGAAGCAAAGATGACATGTAGTCCTGCCCCCTCCACTGTAGGCCCAGTGGCCTAAGGGCTAAAGGAGAAAAAATGGCCATCATTTAAGAGGTCTGCTGGGGAAGCAGTATCCTAGGGGAGGGTTGGGTATCCACTAGAACAAGAAGATAAAAGGAACATTCAGTAAAAAGGCTGAGGATTTAGGGTATTATTTTGATAATGAACTCCAGGGAGAGCACAGAGGAAGGAGTTCAAGAGTAGGGGACATGTGGGAACATGGATAGAAGATATTGATAGCCTTAAGGAGACTAGATGTGGGAGATAAAAGGGGATGTAGGAGTCTGGGCCTTTGGATGGTACCCCTTGTAAACAGGGATAAATAAAGAAAGAAGTCCTGGTTATTCAAGGCAGATGGTGATCAGATTATGAATGTTGGCAAGTAGGAAACAGTGGACACTTAGGATTTTCTTTCGACCACTTTTGATCAATGGGGCAAATCCTTATTTTCAGTTTTTTCTTAAATGACTATCCTGACATTTGAAATTGTAGCCCAATATCACTCTTGAAGTCATTTCATTTCCCCTTTCAGTATTTTTTAGTTTCTCCTACTACCTCTCTTACCATTGACTCCTTTTCTTCTACCAACTCTTAATATTTCTGTGGTTCCTGCTTTCATCCCTCTCTACACGCAACAGCATGCTCCCTGGCTGATTTCATCTATATGCATAGTTTTAGTCACTATATTCAACTTCCTTTTTTTTTTTTTAAGATTTTATTTATTTATTCATGAGAGACACAGAAAGAGACACAGGCAGAGGGAGAAGCAAGCGCCCTGCAAGGACTCCGATGTGGGACTCGATCCTGGACCCCAGGATCATGCCCTGACCCAAAGGCAGGCACTCAACTACTGAGCCACCCAGGCGTCCCTATATTCAACTTCCTAATGGACATCTTCCTTCAATAATCAGTGGGTACTTCGATGACCAACATCTCCAAGAACTAAACAATATATTTTTGCCCAAATCGGCTATTCTCTCTTTATTTCTTCTCCAGTTTAAGACAATAATGTGATTTTTTTCGAAGGCTGAGGACTACAAATGATAAACCCCCACACTCTATAAAGGAAGACAAAACATCCATGGCAGACTTACTGAGAGACAGCATCCCTATCATCCACCTCCTGCCTATTAAAAATGAAACAAAATAGATTAGAAATGGAAGTGAATTCATAAACAGAATGCTAAGGCTGTGTACCTCAGTAAGAGAACAAAAGCAGGGGCTCTCCAAGAAAGCCTCTGGGATAGACTGAGTGATAACTGTAAGAAGGGAAAACTGACATCGTAATTTTTGCCTGGCAACCTAGTATGATAAAGAAAGTATGTGTGTGTATGTGTGTGTGTGTAAGAGAGAGAGAGAAAGAGATAGGGAGAGAGATAAACTCTTAAAGCTCTTGGTCTAACCACACCAAAAATGAATGCAGTAAGAGAGTTCTTGGGAGAACCTGACACATACCCCCAGGAGTTCAGGACATATGTGAACAAAGAAACTGGTTCCGGCCTGGAGAATTCTGACAGCAAGACATTGGATGAAGCTGTCAAAATGGCAGAGCAAGAACATGGAGGATAGCAGTTAGTCAAGCTGCACTTCTACCACTGGGTTCTATAGGTTTCCTATTAGCCAAACAGATGCTGTGAAGGGCTAAAGCATCTTGATGAGCCAAAGACACGTACCCTGCTGTACGGGTACAGTACAGTACAGTAACAGGCTGTGGGGAAAACTACAGGAGGCAAGAGTGAGCCAGGAGAAAACTGCCAAAGATAGCCTGAGTGTGTATCACACTCCTGACAGAGAACTGGGCAATGCAGACATATCCACAGGGGTCTCCAAAAACTTTCCTAAACGTACAATTGTAAAAGTCCATACTTGGACACCTGTGACACTGGCATCTAGATTACAATCATCCTAGTCATTTAAAACTTTGTTCTTTCCTTCTAATCTTCCTTCCAATCAGAAGCCAAAAGCAGAAAGAAGGGAAAGGTAGAAGAGGGAAGAACCAGATTATACTCCTTTCTCCACTAAAACATGGTCCCTGAACCATGATTAGGTCTGAGTTGAAGAGAGAAGCTTTTAACTAGGTTTAACGTTTTGACTAGACTTTTCATACTTGTGATTATCACCAAAATGAGGCTTGTTCTTACAGTAAAAAATACCTTCTTGTCAAGAAGTAGGGAAGGAAGATCCAAGATATCATGGCTAAAATGGAGGATGAGAGAAAAACAAAGCTAGTTCCTATTTGTAGGTCATCAGGTACAGCCCATTTCCAGTCATACTACTCCACAGTGCCACCACCTACACTGTTACTCAAGTCAGGAATCTAGGAGTCATCCTAGATTCTTCCCCTCCTTAAGACCCTGACGTCCAGTCTTAAGTCTTAAAGTTCCTTTACCTATCTCTTCTTCCCAAGCCCCTTAGCTACCAGTCTAGCTCAAACATAAAGTACTATAATAATCTAACTTAGTGATTCTCTACCCTGACCCACACTTTAGAATTAAAAATATTAAAATACCTAGACCCCAGCCTTAGAGATCTTCATTCAAATAGAGTCAGGGTAGGACCCAGACATTAGTGTTTTCCAGGGGTCCCAGGGTACTTCAAAAGTTCAGCCAAGGTTGAGAATCACTAACCTAACTGGTCTCTCCCAGAACTCAAACTTACTTTCCTCTAAACTATCTTTCATAATGCCACAAGAATCATCTTTTTTTTTTTTTTTAATGCAAATCTCATATTATCCTAGAGTAGTGGTTTTCAATCCAGGATACCCATTGAAATCACTTAAAGAGCTCTTAAAAATCTTGATACCAGGACAAATTCCAGATCAATTAAAACAGTCTCTGGGGGGATCCCTGGGTGGCGCAGCGGTTTGGCGCCTGCCTTTGGCCCAGGGCGTGATCCTGGAGACCCGGGATCGAATCCCACATCAGGCTCCCGGTGCATGGAGCCTGTTTCTCCCTCCGCCTGTGTCTCTGCCTCTCTCTCTCTCTCTGTGACTATCATAAATAAATAAAAATAATAAAAAAAAATTAAAAAAAAAAAAAAAAAACAGTCTCTGGGGATAGGCACCAGGCATTCTCAAGTGATCCCAACGTGCAAACAAGGAAACCACTGCTCTAGAAGCAATGGAAAGCCATAGAAAGTCTTCAGAAACAATGCAATACAATGGGAACTCCCCTCAAGAGAATAAAACCTTCCATTTGACCTCAGTGTCCTCAGCTCTTACACTACTAAAGCAATGTAGTTGCCTCGAAGGGCATACACTTTTCCACTTTTGTGTAAAGTATTACCTCAATCCAGAAAGCTTCTTCTGCTCACCTATAGCTAAGACCCAAAACACCTTTAAGGTTTAGACCTTTCAAGACCAGCCTCAGTATAAACCTCCCTGACACACAGCAGAACTCATCAACCCACTTGTGACCATCATGATTCTATATGGCAATTCTGAATGTTCAAGTCTAACTTCCCCATTGAAATGAAAAACTTGTCTTGTTCACACTTTTATCCCCAGTGCCCATCGCACAGCATATGGGAAGTACTCAAATATCTATTGATGTCAATCCATTTAAGTAAATAATGATTTTCTATTACTTTGCAGGTAGAATCTCATTTTAACAAACTGTAAGAGACATATTTATATAATGTATTCAAGTCTCATTAGAACAGAAACCAACAGTTATACTTTAAAAAAATGTAAAACAATTGTTTGTTCTATTTATGAATAATAATAAATTCAGTAAAAAGGCAGAATAAAGGGTAGTAAGTTTCCAGAATCACAAAGGCAGCATCTTACAGACAAGGGATGCTTAGCTTTCCACCTGATGATGTCCTTTAAAACAGAACTTTTCAAAATGTTATGCTGGTATAATGACATCTGTATGTTTTAGGAAAGTGAGCTAAGACTCCATACTTGACCTAAGAGTAAAATGATAGGTATTTTGCTACCTTACAATGAAAACAAATTATGAAAAGCTTTCAAATGCTTTGAACTGTACTTAAGTCTAAAAACTCTGAGGATCTGGTTACCAGCATCTGAGAGCAATTTCTAGTAGTCTAGGTACTCTGTTACCCAGCAAAAGCTCAGATATCTATGAAACCCCAGACAGTTTCAGCAGAAAACAGTATTTTATCAAAATAATTATAATGTTACACTTAACATTTTATATTCATATAGTCACTACATATGTGACTTCCCAAAGAAAATAATTTTGTGCAAATATTAACTGAAGAACTGAACACATCATGTACCTCATTCAAAAGATTTCTGTTGTACCCACATTCATACGGGCCATGGAAATCATCTTAGCATGCAAAATTATTACTAGCTTACTATGTGTTTAGAATAAGTTTTTTTTCTGCCATATATCCTTGATCACTAAATCTAGTATTCGATGAATGCCTATTACTTGTTTGGGAATATATGAAAACTGAAGCATCTAAAGTGACTAGTAAGAACATAAAGGCATTAACCACAACACTTGGCATTTGTGGCTTTTTTTTTTTTTTTTACCTTATTTGGCGATTTCAAAGGTGAGATGGCTATTTTATTTGGTGTCTGTGTTGTAGAATTTAAAGTTGATCCAATAACACCACTTTCAGATATTGTTATGGTCTTTGATGGAGTCCCAGGAGTAGACTGTGAAAGAACCCTACCTGCAAATGAGAGGCAGCACATCAGTTTGACTTTTTTCAATAATAATATAAAAATGTATGTGATGATGATCTACACTCATAAGGATTGTAGTATATATGTTCACTACTTCATATGTATCTAGGTATGAACTTAAACATTCAAGTGAGTCCCTAACAACTAATGTGAAACTGTCAGAAGGAAACAAAACAATGCTTCTTAGTAATACTTAGTATCCTAATACCACTTTATGTAAAATCCATGAAACACTTCTGCTCACATGCTCAATCCTGTTAACTTCTATCAGAAAATAGGCTCAGGACAACTATGCAACATGCCCTGGGTAACGCAATTCCTGAAAATTGAGCCTTGAATCCAAGTCTCGAAATTTAACCTCTGTACTATATATACTACAAGTGTCTTACTCTGAACTTAAACCATCCAGGGTATAATGTAAAACCACATCTATCAAAGTTATCAGACTAACTTGAACACTGTTTGGTTTAATACTACTTGGTTTTAGACTGCCAAAAGGAAAAGAAAAAATTCTTCCTGGCCAGATTCCAACAGGAATGCAGGAATACTGTGTTCCCTTCTGGACAATCAATACCCATCAGGAAAAATGCAGAAAAACTATAGGGTATCTGGATGGCTTAGGAAAATGGGAATCATATCACAATAAGTTGAAACATTGGAAATATTTATCCTATGCAAGAGAGGAATACAAAGACATGACATATCTCCAAATTCATAAAAGACTGGGTGTGACCACTGTTAGTATTCTGGTTCTCTCCCATTCTAGGCACATGGTAGTACTGCACCAACTACACTTCCCCACGCGCTGTAATTAGGTTAGGGCCGCGTGACAAGTTCTAGCTGATGAATTATGAGTAGAGGTGATATGTGTCATTCTGGGCCAGAACATTTACTGCCTATGCAAAACCATCCAAAGCTCTCTTTTCCTCTGCCACATCTGAGACGATGATCCCGCTGTCAGCCTGGGTCTTTGAGAGACCAGGATAAGACGAGCCCCCTTTCTAATCCACAATGGACTTATAGATAATCTTAGCAAGTATGAACAAAAAGTAAATTTTTTTAAACTTCTGAGATTTAGAGACTGTTTATTATGGCAGGAAAGTCAAGATTATCCTGCCTGATCCAGGCTGTCCAGTGGAAGGATTAGAGCCACTCTGTAGCACATCAGATGCACAGCACTAATGCAGAGAAACAGAAGTTTGAGCTCAGCAATAGGAAAGAACTTCTAACAGAAATTTCCAGTTGAAATGACTGTTTCACCACAAGTGAATTTTCAGTCACTGAAGGTGTTCCAAGCAGATGCTGTATAATCAAATCCACTGGCTAAAGAGGGAACTAAAGCACCTAAGAAAGAGAAAAGATAGATAACTACATTATCTCTAAAGTCCCCTCTTAGAAGTTATGATTTAATTTATAGATATATCTAGAGATGAAAGGGGGAAAAAGAGAAGAAAGAAAGGACTTTCCTCTTTAGACAAAAATAGAGAACTAGCACTTAAGAGCTTCTGGATTGTTTTTTTCTGATAACTGTGCACAGTTATCAGCACAGTATATACAGTTTCTTTTTTAAAATCAAGGTTATCTGACATTTATCAATTTTAAAAATTTTTAAGTACAAAATTTTCAATTTCACGACAAAATATAGTCATTAATGAATTTCAGTTGAGAGTTGCTTCTTTTTAACCTGAATTACATCATAACTAAATAACTCAATTCTACATAAACTAAATGAATCTACATCAAATATTTTTAGGCCACCTTAAAGTGTTGAACCTGCCTGAAGTAAAATGTTTGCTGGCTCTAGTTTCTTTCTTTTTTTTTTTTTTGGCTCTAGTTTCTAAAATGAATACCTGTGGGATAAATCTGAAGCCCCAACAAATTACCAATGAAAACACAGTGCCATAAAATGCTCATCATTTATGGCTATTACAATAATTTCTCATTTGTTCAGCATTACATAGATTCAGAAAAAAGTTTCAGAACAAGTTAATATAGATGTTCCTCAGTTCCCAGAAACAACTAATCCAGAAAAAGGTCACTTATAAATGAATTAATTTAAAACAGGGACAAAATGGGGCGCTGGTTGGCTCTCAGTTGGTTAAGCATCTGCCTTCAGCTCAGGTCACTATCCCAGGGTCCTGGAATCGATTCCCACATTGGGCTCCCTGTTCTGCAAGGAGGCTGCTTCTCCCTCTCTTGCTCCCCTGTCTCTCTTTCAAATAAACAAATAAAATCCTTAAAAATAAATAAATAAAACAGGGACACAGATTTTATTTTAAATAAACAAAACTAAGCATAAAACTTCCACCTTTGTGGAGTGGTGCTTATATTTAACAAAAATACAATTTGTAATTAAAACTACACTAACTCATCGGATCAAGTCTGGAGGAAAGAAGATTCTTCTAAAAATCTGTATGATAGCGCAATGACAGATTCTGTTTGATAGGCATAACATGATCATATTGAAGATCACCTCTGACAAAATATTTCAGGATTTTATCAATTTTCCCAAGAACCCTCAACACCTCTTTAAAAATCAAGTTATTCTTTTTTAGGAGCTTGCTTTTCATCCAGATAGCATCCCTCCTGATTATCTAATTTCCAAATCCCTATTTATCCTTAGCTCTGCAGACAGATTCAAGTAAGTATGCAAGTTATACAATTTCCCCTTGAAGTCAATATGCAAGGTATTTACACTCTGTTGTTGGCTGTTCTCCAGAATCAAGAGACATACTCCAAAAAGATGGGGTTTGGGGAGCAGGCAGGCAGTTAGCTTATCTAAGCGAGGACTAATTCTGTAAGAGATTAGTGAATATTTTCATATTGATGAAGCTTGCTCCATTGTAGCAAACTTGTACCTCGGGAGCTCCAATAACAAGCACCTCTGTATCTCATTTAACCATCTGCCAAGCCTTCTGAAGTGTCTGGTATCAACATTTTATAGAAATCAGAAAAGCCAATAATTATTTGCCCAAGATCACAGACAAAATCGATAGAAGGGCCAGGACTAAAACCCATGTTTACCAATAGTTCCTCCCACACCACCACACTGCTTCCATGACATACACATTCATTAAAAAATACACATTCACTGAACACATCTATGTGCCAGAAACTGTGCCAAGTCTGAAAAAATACAGATAAACAAGATAAAAGAAAAGAGCTACCATTAATGTAGTACATACACACAATGGAGTATTATTCAGCCTAAAAAAGGAATTCTTACATGCTACAACATAGATGAACTATGAAGACATTATGCTGAGTAAAATAAGCCAATTAGAAAAGAACATATACTGCATGATTCCACTATATGAGATACATAGAGTAATCAAATTGACAGAGACAAAAAGTCTCTGTTAGGAGTTGGTGGTGAGAGGGGAGGAATGGGCAGTTATTGATTAATAAATACAGAGATTATCTTTTGCAAGATGAAAAAAGTTCTGGAGATAGAAAGTAGTGATCGTGATGGTGGTATAACAGTGTGAATATATATAATGCCACTGAACAGTCCACTTAGAAAATGATTAAAATGCTATGTATGTTCTAACACAATTTATGTACATATATTTTATCACTATTCTTAAAATATAAATAAAATTTAAAAATTAGATAACAGAACAAAGCAAAAAATTATCACTAAGGAAAATTATAAATATAGTAGGGGAAATAGACAAGAAAACCAAGTATTATAATACAGCGTGACCAATGGAAATATTAAAAACCAATATGGAATTTATTTTTTTTAAAGATTTATTTATTTATTCATGATAGACATAGAGAGAGAGAGAGAGAGGCAGAGACACAGGAGGAGGGAGAAGCAGGCTCCATGCCGGGAGCCCGACATGGGACTCGATCCCAGAACCCCAGGATCGCGCCCTGGGCCAAAGGCAGGCACTAAACCGCTGAGCCACCCAGGGATACCCCAATATGGAATTTAAAGAAGTCTAATTAAAGTTAAGAATTTAGTAGGTATAATTAAGTTCTATGGGAATACATGGGAGATGATTAGGGCAAGAGTATAGCAAAGAAAGGTATTTTAAGTAAGAGGAATAAAGCCAAAATCCTATGTCCTAAGAGAAGATAAATTAAATCACTCTAAGTATGGAACTGACAGGTGAAAATGAAAAGGTATGTATTTAATCAGAAATGTCTTTAATGTTAAGAAAGCACTCATATTTGAATTCAAATCTGACAGATTGAAGCCAAGAAATACATAAGAAATGTATACAGCCAAGAAAATCTTAGGCAAGGGTGTCCAGATCAGATCTGCATTTTAGAAAAATCACTTATATATAAACGTAAGTTTGTCTTGACTACAGACAGAAAAAGATATCTATCTTCAATGAGAAGCCCAAAAGTCATTAAAAAACAATCTAAATGTACTTTGAAAAATCAATAGCTATAATAGAAAGATTATAGAGTCTCCTTGTGATTAAGAGAATTCACCAGGAAAGCTACTTCAGTGGTTTAAAATTTGGCTCATATGAATTTAAAAGTAGCCTTTTAAATAATGAACCAGTTGATAGTAGAATTTAGCTCTCAAACTGAACTTAATGCCAACAATTCTAATGAAATTTAACAGAAATATATGTATTTCGGTGGGGCCAATAAATCTGCCTATAATTAAAAGGTGTGCAAACAGGGGATTCCTGGGTGGCGCAGCGGTTTAGCGCCTGCCTTTGGCCCAGGGCGCGATCCTGGAGACCCGGGATCGAATCCCACATCGGGCTCCCGGTGCATGGAGCCTGCTTTCCCCCTCTGCCTATGTCTCTGCCTCTCTCTCTCTCTCTGTGTGTGTGTGACTATCATAAAAAAAAAAAAAAAAAAAAAAAGGGCGTGCAAACACATTATATAAATGACCCAAATGGGATCCCTGGGTGGCGCAGCGGTTTAGCGCCTGCCTTTGGCCCAGGGCGCGATCCTGGAGACCCGGGATCGAATCCCACATCGGGCTCCTGGTGCATGGAGCCTGCTTCTCCCTCTGCCTGTGTCTGTGCCTCTCTCTCTCTCTCTGTGACTATCATAAATAAATAAAAACTAAAAAAAAAAAAAAAAAGACCCAGCAATGGCATCATCATAGTCAAATGTAAAAAACATGAAATATTGGCACTGACCAAATATTCATTCAGATATTTCTGCAAACACTACAACTATTTAGCATATATAATTTTCTCACATAATTAAAAAATTTAAGGGACTCTCTCAAACTCAATAGTAAAAAATACTGCATTGAGACATTCTTCTTGGTTAACCCTCTCCACCAAAACCTTCCAGAGGACTGGAAGGGGTCCCTTTTTCATAAATATATTCAAAACCTTCCTTACTTTCGGCCAACTGAAGCCCAATTCCTCAACCAGCTCCAAATCCAAACCTGTTCCAGTCTTTCTTCCGGGGTTATACCTGCCTCCCAAGACAGCCTCAAGGCACCAGCCTCCTATAAACATTATAAATCTCTGCTGAAGGCCAAAAGAGAAATTTCATCACCAAACACTATCCTCAAATTACAATCTTTCTATGACCCCTTTCACTTGCTAAAATGAGAAGCCTCCCTATATACAATTCAAAACCTCAGGAAAGTGACAGATCACTGCCACTGCCTTCAGAGCTGCCTCCTGTTACACTGTAAATTGATCAAAAACAGTAGTAGGTGGTTTTAACACATACCCCTTCCCATCCTCCTCCATGGTTAGTTAACATCTGAAGTACCCTCATCAAGAATACACATTCTAGGAATGGGTAATTAGCATTTAAAAGTCTCTAGACAAGTCTACCACCCAGAGGTACTTCCATAAGCCCTTAACACAATGAAAATTAGAAATGAGCTCCTAACCCGTGAAGAATCATGTTAGTATAGCTCTGAGTCATGTTAGTATAGCTCTGAATTAAAGACAAGTCTCCATGGCTGTCTGTCTCTAGAAGTACTGAGCTGCCTTCCAGGCAAGGAGTAAGAAGAGGGTTGGATGTAAGCTATTATAGAAGGAGAAAGGGGAAAAAAGAGTATCAAGGGTATTTGCACAGGAGTGGTAACTATGGGCCACGGATTCCATGTTGATTAAGGAAGAATCTGTAGACAGGAAGCAGGTCATTATTAATGAGAATACAGAAAGGTTAATGGATCATAGATTTCAAAGTCAAAGAACTCTTAGATTGAGGATATAAAGGCAGATAAACTGAAGAGAATGAAATACTCAAAGTCAAGATTTTAAGTGTTCCAGTTACTGGTGATGACAAATTTTGAAGTATATAATAAAAGAGAATTGGATCTCACTAAGGAACTTGCTGGTAAATACACCTAAAATTCTGTTATCACTTAAGTAATTACTATCATTGTAACAATTTTCTGTTCATAGAAAACTGTATATAAAGCATATTAACACACTGAAACCAAAAATTCAAACAGAAACCATGAAATACTATACTCTTCTGTGTATTAATTTAAAACTATTAAACTTAACTACATGTGCTCTAGAGACAAACTGCCTGGGTTCAAATCCCAGTTTGACCATTTACTAGCTGAGTAGCCTTCATTTCCACACTGGCAAAATGGGACTGCTATTAGTACCTACATCACAGGATTGCCCAGAGACTATTTAAGTCACCATATGTAAAAAGCTAAGAATAGTGCAAGATACCTGGTAAACACTAGATAAATGTTAGCTAGTATTATTGGAGTTTAAGACTTTGCTACTTTCATGGTTAAAAAAAAACAAAAAAAACCCACAAAAAACAAAACCTAAGACGACGAAACTAATGGACTAATTTTGAAATAAGGCATTTTGCTCAAAGCACACATTTAATAAGTGTCACATTTTTTACTAACTAGTTTGGTTTATAATAATAACCCTACTTGTTGCACTAAAACACTTCAAGACGGCAGAATAGCCTTTTTTAAACCTAAATAGAAGGTAAACATATAGCTTAATAAACTATAAAGAAATATAACCTGCAATGACTGGTGGTGATACTTGAGTTGTCTGTCCTGTAACTGCTTTACTATTAATTGGTTTTGCAAAGATCAGCTTCGTGATTACTGGACCAGAGGTTGGTGTTCGAGGCTTCTTAGCAATCTGAAATATATAAATAACTATGAAGATGATCTGTTTCTGTAAAACACCTATTCAATCAAAATTAAACAGTAGATTGATATACAGAAATACATGTGGAACCAGCTAATTTAACAGAATATATCTGAATATTCATGTTAAAAACATCTAAAATGCAGCCATTCATCAAAATACTAATACGATCCCATCTTGAGCCAATATATAGCAATACCTTTTCATTTTATTGTAAATCCTTAGTCTGTAGAATATGCATATGATGAAAACCAAATGAGTATTTAAAAATGTTTAATAATGCTTATTTAATAATAAACAATACTAAAACACTATGACACAGCAATGTTTTTTCACAAAATAACAAATTATCCAATAATAGAAATATAGAGTCAGTTACAAAAGCATAATGCAAAACATGAAGCCACCTATAAATGTAATTACACTGTCCCCTGGAAGCAAAATATAAATACACAGTAAAAACAGGCTTATTGATTAGATCTTTAGCACTCTCTCTCTCTATATATATATATACACACATATATATACACACATATATATATGTGGGGGTGTATATATATATATGTGTGTGTGTGTGTATATATTTGTGTATATATATATGTGTGTGTGTGTGTGTGTGTGTATATCAGGGGTAGATACACAAAGAACTGAACAAGTTAATGCCCTACGATAAAAAGAGACAAGTTTGGCAAAACAAAGACTATTCTAAAGGCAAGCTGCTAAAAATGTTATTTCCTAAAATACGTTTTACTAGACTATCAATTCTTTGAAGGTAGGGTCTATATTCATCCCTGATCTTAAATTATATTGGCATGCTGTTGACCTGAACTAAAATTCTGCACAATGGAGGGTATGGGACACCTGATGGCTCAGTGGTTGAGTGTCTGCCTTCAGCTCAGGGTGTGATCCTGGGGTCCTGGGATCAAGGCATTGAGCTCTCTGCAAAGAGCCTGATTCTCCCTCTGCCTATGTCTCTGCCTCTCTTACTCTGTGTCTCTCATGAATAAATGGATAAAATTAAAAAAAAAAGTCAAGGAGGGCAGAATTACAATGTTTTAATACTGAAATTATCAATGTATGCAAAGATATAGCTTCTTCTAAAAGAAGCAAAAATTTAGTTATCATAGGGAAGGCATTAAATATTAATCTTATTTTTTGTCAGATATAAAACTTGAGGCCCTGAAGTGCTAATATTGGAAATAATGACTTAAAATGAATAAACAGGGATCCCTGGGTGGCGCAGCGGTTTGGCGCCTGCCTTTGGCCCAGGGCGCGATCCTGGAGACCTGGGATCGAATCCCACGTCGGGCTCCCGGTGCATGGAGCCTGCTTCTCCCTCTGCCTGTGTCTCTGCCTCTCTCTCTATCTCTCTGTGACTATCATAAATAAATAAAAAAAAATTAAAAAAAAAATAAAATGAATAAACATGACCAATTTGAATGGCAGAAATATACTAGAAGCTGCAATGGATCACAGAACTACGTAAGTATTGGCTTTGTGCTCAAATTATATTACTAAATAACACATTACTTAACACTTAGAATATATTACTTTCTTACATTCCGAACATGTGACTGACAAATCAAAATATAAGTGAAATACAAATCACGTTTTTTTAAAGATTTTATTTATTTATTCATAGAGACACACAGAGAGAGAGAGGCAGAGACACAGGCAGGGGGAGAAGCAGGCTCCATGCAGGGAGCCTGACGCGGGACTTGATCCCGGGTCCCAAGGATCATGCCCTGGACTGGTGGTGGTGCTAAACTGCTGAGCCACCCAGGCTGCCCACAAATCACTTTTAAAAAAAAACAAGGAGATCCATTACTATACTAAAATAATTACTCAGCTTCCAAAACTGATATACTCAAATAAATGCATGACTATTCTTCAAAAAATTGAGACAATTTGGGAGACATAAAGGCAATATCTTTCCCAACTGTGTTTACAAGTCGAAAATTCTAAAATGTCAGAATATATTATCTATTGACTTACTGCTAAATAATCTCAAAAGGTAAAAGTACTGATGTTCTTAGAAACCCGTATCTTGTAATAAATATATATTTTTAATATTCTTAACTATAAAGATTAGGAGCATAGAGTACTCCCGTATTTTTAATTGATTTTCACAATCATATGACTATATGAATACTTACCAATCAGGAAAAAAATATAAACAATACAACCAAAAGCACATTAATTATTCATTTAAATAATTCCAATTTGCCCTTGTGGTTATGTTTCTTTAGTGGCATAATGCTGAAAATAACAATTTATAGTTCCTTCAAAGAACCATACTTTCGGCATTATTAAATTCTAAGCTACTCTAGAATGAAATTACTTTATCAAATAAAACAAAGCATAAATTGCCACTTTTAACAAATTTATGTAATCAGCAGATAAAGACAAAAATGAATCAAAAAAGGAAATTCACAAATAAGATAGCCAAATATATGATCAAATAATACATGCAGGTAATTATTGGCACTGTATTGTATTGATTCAGGAACTAATAAGGAGTTATGTTGTTCCAGAGGGTTAGTTATTAATTACTCTTATATACTATGCATACAAAACATGGGAAACTGTCTATATATCTGTAATTAAGTGTAACTATACCTCTTTGTTACTGCCTCTGGCCTCAACTGTCACCTCTTTCCTTCATTTTTCAAGATGGGTCTCCTTCTTCCACCCTTACCTGCTGTCCATACCCTAACAGTTTCAATACTCTGATTAAACTTAAGACAACGCTGAGGATTGTCTAGGGAAAAAAACCAGAGAATCATATACACCGTATAATACTAAGCCAAATATTCTGGTGCCTAAAGAGGAAACATAAATGTGTAGCTTCTTGTTTTTTTTCTATGCTTTAGAGCTTTGTAGGTTACTTCTGAGTTTGAAAGATTTGAGTTGCCTAAAAACTGGACAAGGGGAACAATATTATAAATGGGGTGTCTTTTGTTTTTGTTAGCTTAAAGTAAAAGTTCTTTTTTGAGGTTCCTGGGTAATTCAGTCATTTAAGCATCTGCCTTCAGCTCAGGTCATGATCCCAGGGTCCTGGGATTGAGTCCCACATGGGGCTCCCTGCTGAGCAGGGAGCCTGCTTCTCTCTCTCCCCACTGGTGCTTTCTCTCTCTCAGATAAATAAATTAATTTAATTTAAAAAATAAATAGAAGTTCTTTTTTAATAAATAGAATCAGATTTTATAAAAGTAACAATAATTAAAGAAGTTATAGGAATTAGACCCCAGTGTTTGCTTTCACTGTCAGCACTTAGAGGATTATAGTAGAAAACTTGTGGATACAAGTAAACTGGTCATGAAATAATATATATTGCTCTAGTAAATGAAAAAAAAAAATGACGTTCTGTTTTTCGTTATCAATTTATTGTGAATGTGGTCATGATCCTCATCCCCAAAGCCAGATCAACTTTGGTAAACTACTAAAAACAAGTCTCAAAACTGATTTAAAAAACAATTGAGGACAAAATGCTTGATGGTGATAGTATATCTCATTCAAGAGATATTCACCAAAAGAAGTAAAAGGAAGTCAGAAATAAGTGAGACATGGTAATTAACAAGAAAGAGAGGTGCCTGGGTGGCTGTCAGTTAAGCATCTGTCTTTGGCTCAGTTCATGATCTCAGGGTCCTGGCCCCACTTTGGGCTCCCTGCTCAGCAGAGAGTCTGCTTCTCCCTCTCCTTCTGCCCCTCCCCCTTGCTCATGCACACGCGCACTCTCTCTCAAATAAATAAATAACATCTTAAAAAAAAAAAGAGAGAGCACTAAATATTTAATAGGGGTAGGAGGGACATGGGCAAATTAGAAGATTTGAGAAATCATACAATGTGCTTAAGTAAAAAGACCATGAGAGGGCACCTGGCTGGGCTCAGTTGGAAGAGGGTGCAACTCTTGATCTCAGGCTTGTGAGTTCAAGCCCCATGTTGGGTATGGACATTACTTAAAAACAAAATCTAAAAAAAAAAAAAAAAAAAAAAAATCCCATGAAAAATGTTTCTAATTATTTTGCCAACATAACAACTAAAATATCATTATTTCTAATATCAGCTGAGTGTGGATAGTTCTCTATATCTTCCTATTTCATTATATACTTGCATCAGTTCTCTAAGTTATGCATGCTCCTTTTGTTCTGAAAGGTGAATCTTTCAAGCAGGAAATGCATTTGTGTTTCCTGATCTTACACGGATCATTTTATTTTAAGAGCAGTGGTGACCTAAAAAGGCCTCGTTGAGCATGAAAAACTGGGAACCATTTAATATATATTCCTTTAACCTTCTATCTTAGGATCCTATTCATACTAATAATAGGCACCATTTTGAAGGATCCAGAAAGTTTTGAGAATTACATCAAGTATTAGCTTTTACTATGTATTTCATCATGGCCAAACAGCCATCTTTCAGCTAAAGTAAAAGACTCAGAGAAGATACAAGTAATCAATCCGAAGTTCCACAGGTGCTAGGGTAGCACAGAGGTGACTCAAATCCAGTTGGTTCAATTCGAAAGCCAACATGTTACCTTCCAGAATGTGACACTGCCTTTTCCACACTGCAAACATGAGTAATGGCAGTGGATAGTAAACTGCAAAGAGGTGGCACACACGGGCTAGTATGTATTATTGCTGGCTCCAAGGATTTCTCAGAGCAGCAAGTTTTCTTAGACTTTGGCCATCTGTTAACTGAGAAAATTACGTCTGTATGATTTTTTGACAGCCCAGCAGTAACTCTGGTATCTTTATACCAGCAGAGCATACTTGCAATCAAACTACTACTAAGAATAAAATGCATTTAAAAATGAGTAAAGAGCTATAAATACACTAAGTTGGAATGTAACAAAAATTAGGTTTGCTCTAAGTTCTCTAGCAAACATTTTCAAAGCATTAGACATATCAAACTTTACAAAAAAGAAACCACACAATTACTAAAAGCAACATTCAAGAGAATTCAGTAACAACTATGCATTTAATCACCCTACAAACACAATTGTGAATCAATTTAATTTTTAACATGCATTTGAATTAATAAGCCCCCTTTTTTTTTTTTTACCTGTACTGTTTTTAACTGTTGGGTCTGTAACACAGAGGGCTGAGTTGTAGTATTAATCAGTTGACTTCCTGGGGTCAATGCTGAGACACCAATGACAGGTTTCACCTCTGGCCTCCCTCCAATGGTAACTACTTTAATTTGCTGCGGTGGTAATTTAGCATCTCCTGACTGGGCCTGAGTTGTAACTTTCTGAGCCTGGGGTAGTTGACTATGGGGTAGTGCTAAAACAATTGGTGAACCAGACTTGCCCAAAGTTGTTAAAATTAACTTCTGTCCATCTGGTTTAAGGGTCTGATTGCCAAGTTTAAGATCTGATGTCTGTGATACTTTGTTTAAAATAATCTGATTGGCTGATATAGTCACAGGAGTCTGAGCACCAAGTTTCTGAAGGCCACTTGGAAAAGCTGGTTTCACTGTGGTATTAGAATCTGCTTTAGTAATTGTGGTATTCACTGCAACTTGGTTAGTGTGGTTACTGTACACTGTGATTGGTTCCGTGGAAATGGGCGTGGCTGTAGAGTCACCAGTAGAATTTATGTTGACAATTTCTTCCAGTTCTGTCTCCATGGGAATTGGGGATGAAACAATAACAGCCTCAATACTATCATCATCCACTAAAGTTATACCAGTGTCCATTATCTCCTCTGGAAGCAAACTATTCACCTCAGCTGGCACCACCTCCATGATCGTTCTCCTGCTAGAAAGTTGATCAGGCGCTGCAATAAAAGTTGAAAATGAATAAATTACTAGTTTTCAAAACATTGAAGAATAAAATTATTCAAAAAAAGGGCAAGTGACAAAATAATCATTTATTACTGATATATAATTGAATGAAGGATATTCCTGGTACCTATTTGGCTTAAACCACTTCAACATATTCTCAGCCTTCAAGAATCTGAAATATAAGTCAAATGGGACACAAAACTAGAAGCAAATATTCTCATTTGCCATATCTCAATCCAAAAGTATACTGCATTCAAGCAACAGTAAATCACATAATTACAGGAAAATCCTTTCCAATGCCCACTCATAAAAACTCTTTAGTCTTTGAGATGTCTGATCATCTTATTTCTTGCCAGTTATTTTTTTCCTATTAATAGACTTGAAAACTGCTGATTCACACAAAGATTTAAATGTAAACAAATACTGGAAAAGATCTTAAAATCTCCACGCAGCTAGGTCCTAAGATGAGGATAGTTTGCCATCTATAAAAATCCATTAAATACTCAAATTAATGTTAAAGGAATTCTAGAGTAATCCATCTCAGCAAGTGCAGATTAAATGACTTACTTGGCTCAAGTCTGATCAATTAACTTCAGACCAGAAAAAACCACCTTTACTTGGAATGATTCTCAAATTATCCTTAGCCATATAAAATGTCAAAAAGGAAACAATTTAAAAGGTGTAAAAGTCAGAACCATCACAAAAAAGTGGTAGTAATAATAATAATGCAAATTATGAACAAGCCAGAATTGTGATGCTTTTCGCTAAAGGTTATGCAGAACTTCCAATAAAGGAGTCAGTACCATTACCTTCACATATTAAAGACAGTACACCGTGTTCATGACTAAATAATGCTGTTATTTGCCCATACAACACTAAAGATGCACAGAAACCTAATCAGCAACTTTTTCCTTTCCCTTTTTTTAACACACAAAATTGCAATACCCATTCTGAGATTAAAAGACATGAGCACCAAATTACAATTATTAGCACTGGCCAATATAAACAGTGCCAAAATTAATCATTATCAAGTGCTTGCTATATACCTATGATGGCATAATCAATCCTCACAACAATTGAGATAGTATCATTACCACTCCAATATTACAGATGAAGAAACTTAGGTTAAATAATCTGCCCAAGGTCACATAACCAATAAATGACAGAGCCCAGACTCAAAACCACAATGTTTTATAATACCAAAGTTCACAATTTCAATCACAAAATTGCACTGCCTTAAATTTTTACACTGGTATTTTTAAACAAAGAAAAAACAAGTCTACTCCTTTACAGTCAATCCCCTATCCTAAGAATTCCACCACACATAACCACTGATCTGCTCTATCACTATGGTTTTAACTTATCGCCCATTCTAGAACTTCGCATAAATGGAATCATTTATTATATACTCATGACATAAAGGAATTATATAATTTTAACCTTTTCCCTGAGCATTGAGATTTATCTTTATTTCTTCACTTACTAGGAGTTCTGTTTCTTTTTATTGCTAAGTAATATTCCATGATATAAATTCGCCATGATTTGTTCATCCATTCACCCATGACTGGACATCTGGATTATTTCCAGTTTGAGACTCTTATAAATAACACTGCCATGAACATTCAAGTTCAAGTTTGTTATGGGTACATATTCTCATATCTTTTGAATAAATACCAAGAAGTGGACTTGCTGGGTTATAAGGTAAATTTACTTTTAACCTTCCATGAAATTGCCAAACTATTTCCCAACACTGTATACACCCACCAGCAAAATGCCAGAGTTTCACCTGCTCCACATCCTCATGAACAATTGGTATTGTCAGCCATTCTAATGGGTGTAAAGTGATATCTCATTGTGGTTTTCACTTGGAATGCCGAGATGACTAACAGTGCTGAGCATCTTTTCACATACATAGTGTATTTGTGTATCTTCTTTCAAAAAGACTGTTAAAATCTTTTTCCTCCTTAAAACAATACTGGCTTTTTTGTCTTCTTACTGAGTTGGAGAAATTCTTTATATACACTATAAAATCACCAGTCACAATAACTTGTAGCTCAAAGGAATCACTGGTGTTTTGAGACCCCAAAGTACTAGCACTTCTCTACATGCAGCTCTTTCTGATCAGAATCTCCTCTGATATTTATGGGAATTTAAAATAGGCATGCAAAAACATCAACACCAATTATGCTTGCAGCAATAGAAACAGTATATAACAACAAAGGGCCTGACCCACAATGCCGTACTAGCTTCCTTTCCCTACTGCAAACATTGTCCAAGCCCCATCAGTTGCTTCTAACACACTCTATCCCCCATAGAACAAGACAGGATGACGACTTGGGTACCAGTACCCAACACAACCATAGAAGTTTGACTCCCTGCTCTCCCTGAAGTTCCCCCAGCATATTTGGACATGTGGATATGGCCTTTACTCCCCCATTAAGGACCGGCAGATCTTTGCCCAAGCTTTATTAATCTTTCTTCTTAAAGCATCTGAAGATGCAGGATGAGGGAGAAGTCAAGTCACAGAAGGAGATAGTGGCCTGGCAGTGCATTTACTTTCAGTTTCAAGTACTCACAGTTACAACTCAACTAAACAAACTTCTAATACACCCAAAATTCTATATCCCAAGACACCATTTCTGGTGTCCTATTTCTGACACCATTATCTCAGCTTTGGGGATTCCTTAACCCGGTGGCTACAGCCACACTGCTTTTCAGCTGGAGCTACAGAGTTGAGTGTACAACAACCAAAGTACTGTTTGGGCTCTCAATTCAGCCCCTAAATATACATTAAGAGGTAGAATACTGGAAGACTTTTTCCCCTTGCCCCTGCCACCCTTGAGTGAGAGCCTTCACTACCAAATGCCATAGTCTTTTCATATCCCCTAACCTAACCCACCAGGCTGTCATCCTCCTCTTTCAGAAAGCTAGGTCTCTGTCAACACTCCATTTTCATGGTCAAAACTGCCAAGAACTGTGAGGGATCTGAGATTTTAGACTCTCTTTGCAAACTAACAAAGTACCCTGTTGCCATTTCACAGATATTGGCAGACTACAGTTGTCCTAGGTACAGACACAGGAACATGAGCATCGTGTGTGTATGAGTTCTTCCAGTTGCCGGCAAGTCCCACAGGGTGAATGGAGAGGCCCAAGTAGATGATGTGCAGGCACAGGGTTTGTATCACAACTAATAATAACCCTGAGCTCAGAGTACCTGATTCATTTATAATGGGCCGAAGCATACCTGCGCTTTTGTCCACAGGAAGATATTATCTTTATTATACTGCACAACAAGCAAATCTGCCCTAGGAATCACTGTATCTATCATTCAAGGCTGTATGCTACACAAACATCCTAGAAATGGTTATTTAAAAGGACACTCACTGCCTCACTTGCAAAGACCACTGGAAAATGTCTCCCAACCATATATTTCTCTACTTATTTACTTCAGCAAAGTTTTGTAATTTAAGTGTAAAGGTCTTGCACATAAATTTATCCCTAAGTGTTTCATGCTTTTTGATCCATTGCAAATGGCCTTTTTTCCCCATTTTCCTACTGTCTGCTGCTATTATATACAAATACAACTTTTTTTTTTATATTGTCCATGTAGTCTACAACTTGGGTAAACTCACTTATTTTAGTGGTTTTGTGAAGTAAATTCCTTAAGATTTTTTACAAATACAATCCACATTGTCTGAACATAATGTCTGTATTTCTTCCCTTCCACTTGGCATGCCTTTTATTTCTTTTCCTTGCCTTACTACACTGGCTAAGACCTCCAGTAAAATGTTGAATAAAAGTAATAAGAGCAGACACCTTTGCCTTGTTCCCAAACTTACTTGTTAACTGTGGATTTTTCATAAATACCCTTTACCAGGTTGGGGAAGCTTACTATATATTCTAGTTTACAGAGTTGGGTGTGGTTTTCCCCCCAATCATAAATGGATATCTCTCTCACATGCTTTTTTTACTCTATTGGGATAATCACACAGCTTTTCTCTTTTGGCCTTTTAATTAATTTTTTTTTTATTACTAAGCCAATCTTCCACTCCTGAAATAAGCCCTACTCAGTCATGATGTATTATACTTTGCATATATTACTGAATTCTATTTCCTAATATTTTGTTAGGCATTTTTGTCTACATTCATGAAGGATATTGGTGTGTAGTTTTGTTTTGTTTTGTTTTTTTCTTATAGTGACTGTCTGGGGATAATCCTAGCCTAATAAAATGTTCTGAGGCATGTTGCCTCTTCTTCAACTTTCAGGAAAAGTTCCCATAGAATTGTTACTATTTCTTCCTGAAATGTTTGTTGGGATTCACCAATGAAGCCATCTAGACATAAAGCTTTCTTGCTTTTAACTATAACTTCAATTTCTTCAATAGATATAGAGATGTTCCGGTTATACTGTGACCTCTGATATTTGATAGTTTGTGTCTTTCAAGGAATTTGTTTATTTCCTCTAAGTTACCAAATGTATTAGCATTAAGGTATACATAATATTGTTTTATTTTATTGTCTGTAAAAATGTCAACTTCTCATTCCTCACTTTGATCATTTGTTTTCTCTTTTTTTTCATCAGTCTGGCTGGAGATTTATCAATTTTATTGATCTTTTCAAAGAATCACTTTGCCTTCACTGATTTTCTCAATTCTTTGTCCATTTCTTATTTAATTGACTCTTATCTTTATCTCCCTCCTTCTGCTTTAAGTTTCATTTGTTCTTCTAGAAGTTTAAGAGGATCCCTGGGTAGCGCAGCGGTTTGGCGCCTGCCTTTGGCCCAGGGCACGATCCTGGAGACCCAGGATCGAATCCCACATCAGGCTCCCGGTGCATGGAGCCTGCTTCTCCCTCTGCCTATGTCTCTGCCTCTCTCTCTCTCTGTGACTATCATAATTAAATTAAAAAAATTTAAAAAAAAAAAAGAAGTTTAAGATGGAGGCATAGATCAAGGTTCAGAAAACTATACTCCACAGACCAAGTCAGGCCCAGAATCTGTTTACTGCTCTCCAGCCAAGAATGGTTTTTACATTTCTAAATAGCTGAGAAAAAAAAAAAGTATATACAAATATATATATACCAGATTCACATGCCTCCAAAGTATAAAATATTTGCTATCTGGCTCTTCCCAGAAAAAAGTATGTCTAATGCCCTCAGTTTATTTTATTTTTTTAAGATTTTATTTATTCATTCATGACAGAGAGAGAGAGAGAGAGAGAGAGAGAGGGAGAGAGAGAAAGAGATGCAGAGACACAGGCAGAGGGAGAAGCAGGCTCCATGCAGGGAGCCTGACGTGGGACTTGATCCTGGGTCTCTAGGATCACGCCCTGGGCTGAAGGCAGGCGGTAAACCGCTGGGGTAAACCGCTGAGCCACGGGGGCTGCCCTAAAGCCATCAGTTTAGATCACTGATTTTAAATCTTTCTTCTTTCCTAAAATAAACACTTAATATTAAAAATTTTTCCCAAACTTCTAGCTGCATTCTACTAATTTCATTCTTTTTTTTTTTTTTTTTTTTTTATGATAGTCACACACAGAGAGAGAGAGGCAGAGACATAGGCAGAGGGAGAAGCAGGCTCCATGCACCGGGAGCCCAACATGGGATTTGATCCCGGGTCTCCAGGATCGCGCCCTGGGCCAAAGGCAGGCGCCAAACCGCTGCGCCACCCAGGGATCCCATAATTTCATTCTATTTTTAATTTGTCATTCATTTCAAATGTTTTCTAATATTCCTTGTGATTTTGTCTTTGATAAATGGAAAAATTAAGAAGTATGCTATTTGGGTATTTTCTATCTTATTATTGATTTCCCATTTACTCCTATTATTGCCAAAGAATGTAATACTCTACATTTCCATCATTTGAAATTAGAGACTTGTTTCACGGCTTAGTATATGGTCTATCTTGGTGAACACTGCATGTGCACCTGAAAAGAATATGTATTCTATAGTTGCTGAGGGTAGTATTCTACAAATGTCAATTACATCATGTTGGTTGATAGTGCAGTTCATATCTTCTATATTGTTACCTTTTCTTCTTCTATCAGTTACTGAGAAAGGCTATTAAAATCCCCAAATATGATGGTGAATTTGTCTATTTCTCCTCATGTGTGCCTTCCTTTTTTTTTTTTTTTTTTTGCTTTATATATTTTGAAGCCTGCTATTCAGAATAACATGTCTTTTTATTTGTCCCATTAAAAAAGAGTAGGAATTACACTACTAGAGTCCCCCTTGAACTAAGAGTAAAGTTCAAACTTCTAAGAAGAAAAAGTCTGATCAATTTGGCTAGTCTCTATGTAGTGTGAGGCTGTGCAGAATTCTGGAGCCAGCATACCTCAAAGCTACTGAGACTATGATAACTGCTTTACCATTAGACATCTATATCCATTTCAATCAGGGTCACATGCAAGGCATGGTGGCCTGTGCTAAAAGAAACTCTCAAAGGAGCTGTGGGCATGGCAGGAAAGGGTTTGGCCATGAAGCTACATGAATCATCACTCTAATTTTATCCCTTAGGAATGGAAGATATGTACTAACACATGCAACCTCATCATCACTATGTTGAGGACCACTCCAAGAAAAGAGAGAATTCCCACAAGCCAGTAGTACTGAGGAGCTTTACTCCATCTCATCTTTACAAAGGGTTACTTGTCAAGGTATGGTAGGAAAGAAGACAGAACATACAACATATTCCCCATGACTCCAATATTTTTTGTTCATAAAACAAAGTTCTAAAGGCAAAGAATGATCCTGGAAATCAATACATTGAGCTTTTCCTCCTCACAGTTGAACATGGTTGAATGGTTTAAGTCTACTGAATGTTAAAGATTTACTATTTCAGAAAATCTAATGATTTCTATATTTGTCTCAATTGTATTACATTTTAAGATCTACCTAAAATAGCATCCCCACTTCCATCTCCACTATCTTAAGTATTCCATCACATTACCCTACTGGTATTTCCATCATAGCATCTATCACAATCAGAAAGTATCTTTGTTTATAGTCTGATTCTTCCTCCGCTACTTCTTTAAAATGCAAGCTCCATAAGGACTGGGACTAGTCTGTCTTCATCACTAGATCCCCTATCTCCAATGCCTTGAACAGAGCTGCCAAATAATAACCTCTCAATACAAACTCGAAGAATGAATAATTAATTATGGAGAATGGATAGCATCTAAAATTCTAGCATTATTTACTAAGATAACTTTGGTTTGTCTTTTTGAGTAAGATAGGTTTATATAATGCTCTGAGACTTCACAACACTTCAAATAAACTCACAAGGCACAGACTGAGAAACTCCTTCTCAAATAAGTTTTTAAATACTCAAAATTAACTTTTAACCAACATCCTTTGCAATTACATTCCATCTTAAAACTGACAAGGTTCTCTTAATTTTAATTGGTTAAGATTTTTATCAGTCATTTAATAACAAATACTGCTTCCCAACTGTGTGGAGGGCATTATGGGTAATCTACTTGTGTTTTATACTTACAAAAAAGCAAATAAACATAGGAATCTATATTTATGCACATCTTTTTTTATTATTTATGTACACCTAAAAATTAAATATTTTTAAAAAGTACTTAGGCCAATATAAGGACCCACAATATTTTTCCCCCATGTGGGGGGGACTATATATATATATTTTTTTTTTTTCCATGCTTAAGAATAACATGGTGGGCAAAAAAAGGGGATTCAAATCAGAAAGATCCATTTCCAAATGTTAGCTATTCTAGTTGTTTAACACATAACGCTAAGCAGTAATCTCACTAAGCCTCCATTTATTTGAAGCGTTATTATGAAAATAGTTATGTGGTAATTATAACTCAAATGAAAATTCTTTTCCTCTTTCTCCATCTCAATTAGCTTCAATATTCTATCAAACAACAGGGCTTAGGTTCTTGCCATGTTTGACATCTATCCATAGAACTGTTAATCTGGCATATACCATGCAGATTACACCTTCACAATGTCTCTTTCCCATTGCAACCAAGAATTGCCACATCTCTGAAGTTTGGAACATACTATGGTACTTTTACTTCTCTCCTAACTAGTAACACATTTTATGTAAAAAAACTACAGATTTTCTTCTTCCTTGAGTGCATCTCTGAGGCCATCATTCTCCTATTTTAAAATTTTCTGTTAACTCTCAAGGCCTTCTTCTGCATTAAAGCTCTACTCAACCCATCCTTCCAACTTTACCCCCCAACCATTCCTAAACTCAGTTTCCTGAGGCAGTGATACTGAAATATGCCCTTTCCCTCACACAGTATGGGACACATAAGAAATACTCAATAGGAACACTTGAAATAAGTAATGAAAATCTATAATGTACTTCTTCCCCAAAAAAGCCACTTGACTATCTCTGGTGGCATAATCCTTACTTCATTTCTTTATAACACACTTCTAATCTTAATAGACAATTGTTCTAACCATAACAATCTGAAAACTGGCCTTTAAAGACAATCACACACACACACACACACAAAAATCACAAAAAGACAATAATCCTCTGTGATTAAAAGAAAAAGCCAATAAAAAGCATTTTACTCTCTCTTTATTTTAATTACTTTCCAAATTCTGAGTTTTACTACTAATTTAGCAGCTAGTTGACATGTACCAAATAATTGCAACACAAGAAAAAACAGAACCAAATCCCTGCTGGATAATACAAGAACACCAAACAAATGATTAACCAAAAATTCATTAACTAAAGCTTCTGAGTACTTCTGCAGTTATTTTCCTTAATTTTTTTAGTTCCTTATTCTTCTAATGAGTGAAAGCCAAATGTCTAAGCTACATACACAGATACATGCAAAAATTTGTCCTCTGAATAAAATACATATTGTATGTCATTCTATGACATCATCTCTTTGTAAGAAACTTGGATAAGGGAAATTACTGCTAATCATAAACATTACCAGCAGGCATTTCTTAAATATTCACCTGTACAGGCTCATCTACTCATTGTCACTGACCCAACCTTCTACTACAAAAGCTAGAAAAAAACCAGAGGACCCCAAATTAAAGTATAAAAATTTGATTCACATGTAACTTTTCAGTAACACTACTGTTGTGTGCAAGCAGACAGACCTCCTGAGGGATCTGCCGGACAAACTAAAACATACATGGATCTTTAGGTAACCAAACAAAATTAAACTATGGCCATAAACTATGGTCATAAGGTCAATCAATCCAATGCTCCAGCTCTTTAAACAAAGAGCTAACAAGTCCAGATAGAGTTCATCTCTATCAACTTAATGTCCTCACATCAAGCTATAACTTCCGTAACAAGGAAGGTAAAACTTGTGAGCCAAAACAGAGCTCCCACAGCTGTATTTCACTTGGATTATAAAATCTACATCCTGCAAAATATTCCATAACGTTAGCCTCCAAATTCATGAAATGGATTGGAGAGGGGCCGGGAAAAATGGATAAGAAATATGACTGACAGTATCTCAATTGTTATTTGCCAAACGGCAGGGGCAAAAGGGTCACTCTATGGATGAGAGAGCCATAAAAGAAAAAGACAACCTTTTTGATTGTCACAAAAGTAGTCCATATGCTCCAAAAATGTGAGCATCCACACCCCAACAAGTTACAGACTATGACCTAAAACACAGAGCTTAAATGCAGAATAAAATGCTTATGCTCTGCCTCTCTAAAGAAACATTCAACCCTATAACCTGAACATCATCAAACCGACACCGACCAGAGTGGATGCTTTAAATATTAAGTCAGGAAATTATGGTAAGTGCTAGCGGTTCCTCTAGGCCTCAGCAGCAGCCTTAGGTGTAAGAGCAAACTCGAGCCCTCTTAACACTCAGAATAATGTTGATGTCATTACGAGGCTACTGGTTCTCTGCACTCTGGACTAGTCATTCCTTGATCCACAACGCAATTCCTCCCCTGCCCGTCACCCCCCTAAATAAAAGAGATCTCTGTGCAGAGAAGCCCTCGGATACCCCCTTGTCCTCTACCTCCAGCGGCTGCCGCTTTCTCCTCCCTCTGGCTCCGAGGTGGGGGCTCCCGAAGGTCCCGGGCAATTCCAAGCCCGGGCGGTGCTTGTTTTGCCTGGGCACCGTCGCTCCGGCCAGCCGCTTCCTTCCCCAGTTTGCCCGAAGTGGAGCGCTACAGGGGACCGGGGGGCCGGGGAGGGCGCCCGGGTGGCGACGCCGCCGCCGCCGCCGCCTCTGGTATGTCAGGGGCCGGGATTGTATTTCGAAAGATCCGCCATTTTCACCTCGTCATCACCATCACAGCTCAGCAGCTTCCCCGACAGCCCGAGCCCGGGCCGCCGCCGCCGCCGCCGCCAGTAACCTCCCCCTTCCTCCTCCTCCCCTCGCCGGCCCTCCCCTCCCGAGAGGCGCACACCCACATATCCGGGGAAACCTCCCGCCCGCCCCGCCAACCTTCAAATGCACAGGGAGACACAAACGCACACACAGCCCACGCCGAGACCTTTCACCCCACAGCGAAAGATGGTGCTTCTGCGGGCCCCGCAGCTACGCGAAAGGAAGTCGCTCTACCTGCCGAGTCCCAAGTCCGGCATGTTTTTGTTTTGAAGAGCAAAAGCCACACGGAAGTCGGCAGAAGGACAATAAAGAACCCGAACTCTTTCATTTTCAGAATAGCAACTTGAGACGGATGATGGAACGCGTTTCATTCACTCCGCTCATTCCAGACACTAAAGCACTGACAAAGACCTCGATGTCACCCACTCTGACGTTTTCCTCCACTGTCAGCACTACTTTGACAGAACGACCCATTTCCACATGCATGTCTAATCTCTCCGACACATCTGTAAATTACAGGCACTGATCCTCATGCTGATGATGTGCTGAAAACTAGCTGTGGTCCAGTTGTAAAAATGCAGTTCTGAACTATTTTCCTCTCCACTCCATTTCATCTGATCCTTTCTGTCCGTGAACACCGTGGCTTCCAATTTGCTATCGGTTTAAGATGTCAAAGCCCAACTTCTAAAATATATCTCTAAAATTATTCGCCAAATGTTTTTAAGATCTGTCACCAAATTAAAAAAAAAAAAAAACCTGCCACAGACATATTTGTTCAATACAGACAAAACAAACAGCTTGCTTTAGAACAAGACCCCAGTTACCCATCTTTCCCACCAACTACTCTCATTATGCGGTTTAATAACTAAAAAACAACGTAAGCATTTTTTAATCAACTAAAAAATAACACAAAACCATAAGCTGCAAGGCTTGCGACAAGACCAGAATTAAAAAACAAAACAAACCCAAATTGGTTATGTCTGTCAAGTTCAGAAAGATTTGGTAATCACGCATTCAAAGGCTGAATTCTAAACCCACCACTGAACCACAGTATGAACCCTCAAAGACCTGCCTGCAACGATCAAATTAAACTTCAAGGTTGAGAACAGGACCATTCTACTGTATTTTTGAGAAGTTAGTCTAAAAAGAGTAAGGTGGAAGCCATTTCATCTCCTTACCTTTCCTGAATGACAACTCCATATAAAAGCCAGGAAGGAGATTCAGGCTTTAAACGAGTGCCGTCTAGCACCCGGCCCAATCGCTCTTTATCTACGCAGCCGGCTGAGCCTGAGAGTCTCAAGTCTTCCCAGTTTCTTCATCTTTAAACTTTATTTCCACCTCTCCACCCCCTCCAGCCCCGTCCCCCCGCACTCCGCTTGGTGTTTACCGTTGCTCGGCCGAGCTAAGTCCCGGCCCCCCCCTTCCCCGTGCACCTCGGAGACATTATGACATTTAGCTGGTGGGCTTCGCGAGGAAAACGGACACACACGAAGAAGAGACCATACAAAGGGGCGTAGGAAGAACGGGGCGGCGGGCAGCAGGGAAAGGAGGGGCTGGCACAAAATGACACAGCAGCAGAACCGGTTCCCAGAAACCGAGGGCCGACACAGTCGGCTTCTCGGGCCGCGCAAGGTGCGTGTCAACAGCCGCCGGAACCCTTCCTGCCGACTGCCGGGAAGGGCGGGCGGGCGGCCGGCCCAGCGCCGGCCCTGCCGGGTGACAGCCGCCCTCCCGGGTGCCGGCGGGAAGAGGCCGAGCCGGGAGGATCCTCCCGCCCCCTGTGGCCCGGGGAGGAGGCGCGGCAGCCCCCAGCCGCCAGGTTCCCGCTCTCCGCCAAGACCCACGAGCCCGGGCTCCCGGAGGGGGCGGTCCGGCGCCCTCCGCCCGCTCCACCACCCGCAGCGGGGCCGGCGTCCCCTTCCCGCCCGCCCGCCCAGATGTCCCCACCCTCGGGGCTGACACTCACCAAAGCCGGCGGCGCCGCCGCCTGCTCCTCGCGCCACGCTCCCTAGGCTCCCAGCAGCCGCGGCGGCGGCGGCGCCTCCGAGACACAGACCCGGGTTTGTTCAAAATCACGCGCCCAGCGCCATTCCACCGCCGCATCCCATAATACGCCAGGCCCTCCCCGCCCGCGCGCCCCTCTCCGCCCGCCCCTCGACTCCAGCGGCCCCGCCTACCCCGCTGGCTTCCTTCGCCCCGCCCCTTCCGCGGCGCCTTGCCCCTCCCCTAGCAACCCGAGCCCCGCGTCACGCCGCAAGGCGCGGGAGTACGCTCCAGCTCCACGTGACTCCGGGTGAGCGCTCCGTCAAGGCTTTCGCAGGAAAGTTCCATTTGGCTGAGGCCGGGAGGGGGAAAGACGGCTCGCTCCTGCAGTAGAGAGACAGTGGCTCGTCCGCTAGTTTTCCTTGTTAGGAAGTTGCTGCCGTGGGTGCGATTTCCAGCACACCGCCACTGTTTGATGTGCTTGGGTGATCAATATTCACAAATGCCCTCTCCGTTTTTAGGCACTAATTTTGCAGGGATCGCTAAAAAGTCCCTGGGAGACCAGGCAGAGTTAAACTTATTTTGAAAGGGACTTTTTGCAATGGGTAGCTAAAACTAACATAATCAAAATGATTTGCATTTAGTCACCTCTTCCTTCCTCCCCCCCCCCCCCCCCCGCTATCCCTTATTAAAAAATAAGAAGATAGCCAAACGGAGTCAGATAAACGGGCACTCAGTTAATAATTGCTGTGTGAGACAAGAATTACACAGACGAAACAAACAAAACATACAAAAGAGGGTAACGTCAAGTGATGTAGTATAGTCTGTAATTGCTAAAGGAGGACAAGTCAACGTGAGAGACTGGCCAGGGAACATAATGGGAACAGGTGAGACTTCTGTTGTAGTGGGAGCAGCAGTTGCTTTGGAATCAAGTAAGGAGTCCTGGTTTTTAAATTCTGGCACCTCACACAGTGGTGTATAGCAATTTATCAACTTCCTTTTCCCGTCTACAAAATAAAAATCCCAGGATTCTGAGGATTAAATGAAGTGAGAGGTGTCGAGCACCTATACAGTTCCCACCTCCAATGTTAGTTCTATTCTGCAAAAATCAACACCACTCAAATCTCCCATAGCAAACTCAATGGCAAGCAAGTGGCATGAAATTAGAAAAGGCTTGGAAGCCAGTGCAAGGAAAGGGAGAAAACTGAATGATACATAGGCTTTGTTGGGGATCAGTCCAGTTTATGAGGAACCTTGACAGCTAAAGGACACCTCTTGAGTACTACGGACACCTCTAGAAGGAAGAAGGGAGTTGAGATGGGGTATCAAACCCTGGCTGGATTCTAGGGAAACTATCCCAAAAAGAGAAAATTTCTGTTTATTCCGCAACCTTACCATAACCCTAGTATCAAAGCCCAAGGCAAACATTATGTCAAGAAAGAGATGAATTCGTCTGTGACTTTGTTGCAAAGAAAATTGGGTATTAAAGTGTTGAAAACAGTGATGTGATAATGAAAAGAATTCGTAACATGACATAGCATGGTTTATTCCAAGAATGGTGGTTTAACACTATAAAATGTCAGGTAATTTATTAAAGGAGAAAAACCAAATGATATTCTTTTTTTTAAATTTTTATTTATTTATGATAGTCACACAGAGAGAGAGAGAGAGAGAGAGAGAGAGAGAGGCAGAAGCAGGCTCCATGCACCGGGAGCCCGATGTGGGACTCGATCCCAGGTCTCCAGGATTGCGCCCTGGGCCAAAGGCAGGTGCCAAACCGCTGCGCCACCCAGGGATCCCCATATTCTCTAGTGATGCATTGTGTAACATTCAACAGCCATTTCTGAAATTTAAAAATAAATGTTCTAGAAATAAAAGAACATTTCTTTAAATGAATTAAGATAATCATTAGAAAACAACAGTAACATATCTTAGAGTGAAATGGAAGTATTCATGTTAAAAATCAGGGACCCAGAAAGATGCAGGGCTATAGCAGCTATTATTTAATATTTTCTAGGGTGTCCTGCTAAATGCAATTAAATACGAAAAAAAGAAAATAGAAGTTTGAATACTGGAAAGAAGTGACTAAATGGTCCTTATTAAAAATAATCATATAAAAAATAATCATAAAGGGGCACCTGAGTGGCTCAGTTGGTTATGTCTGCCTTTGGCTCAGGTCATGATCCCAGGGTCCTGGGATGGAGCCACATGTAGGGCTCCCTCTCCCTGCTCAGCAGGGACACTGCTTCTCCCTCTCTCTCATTCCCTTTGCCCCCACCCCCACTGCTCATGCTCTCTCTCACTCTTAAACAAACAAATAAATAAAAGCTTTTTCAGTCAGTTAAGTGTCTGACTTGGGGTTTTGGCTCAGGTAATAATCCCAGGGTTGTGAGATTCAGCCTGGTGTCAAGCTCCACACTGGGCATGGAACCTGCTTAAGATTCTCTCTCTCCCTCTCCTTCTGCCCCTGTCTCCCCATCCACCTCTCCTTCTCTAAAAATAAATAAATAAAATCACAGAGTTTAGTGTTGTAGTTAATTGCTTAACATCTGGAGCCAGACTGCCTGTGTCCAAATTCTGGCCCTGCCACTTAGTAGCTAAATGATCTTGGGCAAGTTACCTTCCACCTCTGTTTCAGTTTCCTTATCTGTAAATTGAGACTAATGTAGACATCATAAGGTAGTTGTGAAAGTTACTGAAGAAATATGCATAAAACAATTTGAACAGTGCCTGGCATTTGGTAAATGCTCAATGACCAAAAATCATTAATAGTCAAAGCTACAATACAACATAAAATGGAACCTAATTTTTTACCTTTTCAAAGAAAGCCTTTAGGCTCCTAAGAGTCACTGCTATTCAAATAGTTTTTTTTTTTTTTAAGATTTTATTTATTTGAGACACAGAGAGAGAGAGAGGCAGAGACACAGGCAGAGGGAGAAGCAGGTTCCATGTAGGGAGCCCGACGTGGGACTTGATCCCGGGTCTCCAGGATCACACCCTGGGCTGAAGGAAGCACTAAACCACTGAGCCACCAGGGCTGCCCCCAATTCAAACATTCTTATTTCAAAAAAAACCCTTTGCTTTATATTTGCCTGAAGGCTTTTACAGATAAACTGAAAACATTTACTCAGCAAATATTTGTTGATCATCTACTGCATCCCAAGCATCGTGAAAGGCACTGGGAATAAAATGGCAAACAAGATGAAGCAGCTCTATCCAATGTAACTTTCCACAATGGTGGAACTGTTCTATATTCACAGTATCTGATACAGTAGACATAGCCCACATAGACCACTGCAGTGTGGCTACTGCAGCTAAGAAACTGACTTTTTCATTTTATTCTATTATCTTTAAATTTAAATAGCCATGTGTGGCTGATGACTATATATTGGGTAGCACAGTTAAAGAGCAAAGGATAAACAATAAACAGAAAAGTCAGAGCTTTCTTTTTTTTTAAGATTTTATTTATTTATGAGAGAGAGAGGGGCAGAAACACAGGCAGAGGGAGAAGCAGGCTCCACGCAGGAAGCCCAACGTGGGACTCGTCCCAGGACTCCAGGATTACACCCTGGGCCGAAGGCAGGCGCTAAACTGCTGAGCCACCCAGGGATCCCAAATCAGAGCTTTCTAAATAAATAAAGGTATCTGAGGAAAATATCAATACAGAAAAAGAAAAGATAGTGGCATACAGGCATCTGGCTGGCTCAGTCGGTAGAGCATGTGACTCTTAATTTCAGGGTCATGAATTCAAGCCCCATGTTGGGTGTGGAGTCTATTTAAAATAAAAAATTTTTTTTTAATTAACAAAAAAGAAAAGAGTAGTATTGAAGAAGTATGAGTTGGGTAGAATTATCAGTAGAAAAAATGAAATGTATAACAGGGTACCCATTATGTGTCAAGTATACTATTAGATACACACTATACAGTAGTTAATAAAATTTTCTTAAAATAGCTTAGTTTCAAAAAGATTACCCAGAAGTTCATGAGTCCATGTGCCATTAGTCCAGATGTCTCTATACAAGCAACTAAACATCTATATAAATGTAATTATCACTGTATTCTTTCCCATTCTTTTATAACATCTATATAAATGTAATTTACATCTATATAAATGTAATTATCACTGTATTCTTTCCCATTCTTTTATAACAGATCTATAGTCCCTTATCAACAGTTTCAAAATCCAAAACTTTTGAGAACTAAAGGGTTTCATGAAGCTTATGGCAAACTCAGCAGACAAACCTGGCCCAAAATGACATAAGGTATTAATATTCTTTACACCATTTAATGTGAATATCCATATATGCCAGTGCAGAAATAGGTTTTTTATTATGGAGCTTGATCGTGTCCAAAGGGGTTGAAAGGAACTTTCTAGAATGATGGAATATTTTTGACATTGATTGTGGTGATGGTTGCATAAGGGTATGCAATTTCCTAAACTCATTGAGTATTCTTAAAGTGGATGCATTTTATTATCTGTCAATTATACTTCATTAAAGTTGCTTTTAAGAGAAAAAGTTTTTTAAAATTATTTATCCTCAACTCCAAAATACATTGATACTCAGTGCTAATAAGACCATATAGATCAGTATCACTTTGAACATAGCCTATGTTTTTTCACATATGGTACATGATGTGATAATAATGTCAAACCATCTGAAAATAAAAATCAACCACTAAAATCATCTCTTGGTGGTAGGCAGAGTTCAAATACCTTTTCTCTGGCAGCAAGATTTATTTGCCTCTGTAACTGTTTTGTTTTTGTAATTCAAAGAACAAAAGTAGGGGTGCCTGAGTGGCTCAGTTGGCTGAGTGTCTGACTCTTGATTTCAGCTCAGGTCATGGTCTCAGGGTGATGAAATGGAGCCCCTCATCCCAAGTTGGGCTCTGCACTCCATAGGGAGTCTGCTTGAGATTCTCTCCCTCTCCCTCTGTCCCTGCCCTCTCCTCCACTAGCACAAGCTCACACATGCTTTATCTCTAAAACAAATAAATCTTTTTAAAAAATAAAAGGATAGAAGTAGAGGATTCTCTGTAATGCTTTGATCTACAATGTCTCCCCACCCCTGATTTGTGATTTCACTTTCCAAAGTTTCAGTTACCTACAGTTAACTCTGGTCCAGAAGCAGATCCTCCTTCTTGAGATGTCATCAGGTCAAGAGTAGCTTAACCCTAAGACTAAATCACAATGCCTACATCACTCACCTCACTTTATTTCATTATGTAGGATTCTATCATCTCGTATCATCGCAAGGAGGTGAGAGAGACCATATTCATATAACTTTATATTTAATATATTGCTATAATTGTTCTATTTTATTATTGTTGATCTCCTACCGTGATTAATATATAGACTAAACTTCATCATAGGTGTGTGTGTGTACAGGAAAAAGCATAGAATATATAGGGTTCCGTATATCTGCAGTTTCAGGCACTCACTAGGGGGATTAGAACATATTCCTGGTGGATAAGCAGGGACTTGACTTGCTAGAGGTGTAACCATCCCAATGGTTAGGAGTGGGCTTTACTCTTGAAGGAAGTATTTCCAACATCAGTCATCCTGAAAATAGGCACATCTTGAGATAGGATATGGGAACTTCAAAGAAGGGCTCACACACATAGGAAGCGCTTCTCTTCTGTTGGCCTTGCTCATTTGGGCCTGGACCCACAGTTTAATTTGTTTGAAGTAATGTGTTCATCTTCCACCTAACAGAAGAAGATGACTTCTGCCTCTAGGAAGACTAGGAACTAGGTAAACTTTTTTTCCTTTCTTTTATTTACAAAACACCTTCTCTGGAGAAGAGCCAGTGAGTACATGTGAACTCCCCTTATGTTTGTAGCTTCCATGGGGTTCTATAAACATGCAAGCCCATACTCAATTTTTAGCAATTTATTTAAACATTTAGCAGGATTCTTTGTGGTTTGAATGGCTGCTTCATCTTCCTTCACATGCTGTGCCACAGATGACCCAGTGCTGGCAACTCATCTGTGCTTACAAGCACTTGCCTTTCCTTAGATTTAGGCTAGTCAGTTGCCCTGTGAACTCAGCTCTCTGAATGGCTCAGTAAAAGTTATGATTTTGTAGCTTGCTTAATTAACTTATTGTCATGGTGGTGGGAGCAATGCTCTTTTCAGCCTTCTGTCCCTAGGCAGAAGCTGGAAGTCTCCAGGTATTATTTTTGTTAAGAGAGTCTAAGGGTATCTATTGTTGGCCCACAGTGCTCACTCAGTTTTTACCCAAGATAGTCCTTCTAACTTACTCTCTTAACCCATCCCTTCCTACTGGTCTTCCTCTCAGAACTCTTGCTTTACAACCCACATTTCACTATTTGCTTTTGGTTGTTCCCATAGTTGGCAGATTTGGACCATCTTCTCTACCTCAATAAATCAACCTTTGGATTTTCATGTTCCTTGATTTTAGTGCCACCTCCAGAGAAGGGAGACTGAGATGGAAACAACATAACATTCAACGATGCTGGGATTTTCTAGATCTCTTTACTTACCTAACAATGTTCTTTACTCAGTGTGACAAATATTTTTTGATTGCTTACTAAATACAAGGCACATAGTTCCAGGTACCAGCTAGTTTATAAAAATGAATATTACATTATCTTTCACCCTTCTCTCCCACTTCCAATTCAACTAGATGACCCAAACTGAAACATGAATAACTTGGGAACCAGCAGACAGACTCAGGGAGGACTAGATGGCATGAAAAGAGCCTCAAGTTATAGTGAGTCCAGAGATACAGAGAAAGGGAAGAGCATCAGAACAAACTAGATAATGGAGAAACTATAGCCTGTGAAGATACATGGTCCTTTAAGTGGGAGGAGAGTACCTGCCCTGGCACTGCTCTTAAGAGGACCTTCTGAGACACACAAATGGCCAACAGACACTGTAAAGATGCTCAACATAGGGCAGCCTGGGTGGCTCAGCAGTTTAGCACCGCCTTCAGCCAAGGGCATGATCCTGGAGACCAGGGATCGAGTCCCATGTCAGGCTCCCTGCATGGAGTCTGCTTCTCCCTCCTCCGCCTGTGTCTCTCTCTCTCTTTCTGTTTCTCATGAATAAATAAATAAAATCTTTTTTTTTTTAAAGATTTTATTTATTTATTCATGAGAGACACAGAGAGACAGAGAGAGGCAGAGACACAGGCAGAGGGAGAAGCAAGCCTCATGCAGGGAGCCTGATGGGGGCTCGATCCCGGGTCTCCAGGATCACACTCTGGGCTGAAGGCGGCGCTAAACCGCTGAGCCACCCGGGCTGCCCAATAAATAAAATCTTAAAAAAAAAAAAAGGTGCTCAACATCACTAATCACTAATCACGCAAATAAAACCATAGTGAGATACTACCTTATATACATCAAGATGGCTAGAATCAAAAAGATAAGAAATACCAAGTGTTGGTGAGGATGTGGAGAAAGAGGAACCCTCATGCACTTTTGGTTGGTATGCAAATTGGTACAGCCACTATGGAAAAGTGCAGAGGTTCCTCAAAAAATTAATTTATTTACCATATCATCTAGTAATTCCTCTACTTGGTATTTACCCAAAGAAAACAAAAACACTAATTCAGAAAGATAAATGCACCTCTATGTTTATTGCAGCATTACCTAAAAAAGCCAACATATGGAAGCAGCCCAAGGGTTCATTGATAGATGAATAAATATGTGAAATATATATATGTAAAGAATCTTACTCAGACATAAAAAAAGAATGAGGGATCCCTGGGTGGCGCAGCGGTTTGGCGCCTGCCTTTGGCCCAGGGCGTGATCCTGGAGGCCCAGGATCGAATCCCACGTCGGGCTCCCAGTGCATGGAGCCTGCTTCTCCCTCTGCCTGTGTCTCTGCCTCTCTCTCTCTCTCTCTCTCTCTCTGTGTGACTATCATAAATAAATAAAAAATTAAAAAAAAAAAAAAAAGAATGAGACCTTGCCATATACAACAATGTGGATGGACCTAGAGAGTATTATGCTTAGTGAAAGAAGTCAGAGAAAGACAAATAGCATATGACTTCACTCATATGTGGAATTTATGAAACAAAACAAAGAAAAAAGAGACAAACAAAACAGACTTAAATAGAGAGAACACCCTGGTGTTTGCTAGAGGGGAGGTGAGTGAGGGGATGGGTAAAATAGGTGATAGGGATTAAGAGGAGTACACTTACCATGAGGAGCACTGAGTAATGTGTAGAATTGTTGAATCACTGTATTGTATATCTGAACCTAGTACAATCCCATATGTTATTATACTTCAATTAAAAATATGATAAAATGAGATAAGTTGTCAAAAAAAAAAAGAAGGACTTGCTGGGTATCCTGACAAAGGGAGCTTTAAGGAAGGAGAACAGTTCCACTGAAACTTCTCTTCCTTTGAAGCTGACAGAGCACTAGCTTTTGAAACTACTAGAGAAGACAGAAGACTTCTTGAACCATAAATAAATATATAAATATAAAAATAAAAGCTCTTAAGACTAAATTCAATACACACAAAAGACTATTGAACAAAAAGCATTTTATTCCTTTTTTTTATGCCTTTTTTAAATTGAGATTTTACATTCAATAAAATGCACAAATCTTAAGTGTACAGTATGATGAACTTTGGTAAATCTATACCATACCACCCACATAACCCACACCTCTGTAAACATATAGAATACTTCCATCACGTCTTGCTACTTCCCAGTAAATTACCAACCTTCCCCATTTCCTCCTGCCTAGTAATTTCTGATTTTCTATCACCATAGATTAGTTTTGTTTGACTTAGAACTTCATGTAGATGGAATCTTATTATATCTCTTTTTTTTAAAGATTTTATTTATTCATTTCAGAGAGAGAGAGACAGAGAGTACACGTGGTGGGAAAGGCAGAGGGAGAGGGAGAAGCAGATGTACTGCATCTGCATAGTACAGCAGATTTCCTGCTGAGCTGAGAGCCCAATGCGGATCTTGATCCCAAGGCTCAAAGATCATGACCTGAGCCACAGGCAGACTCAAGCGTAGCTCAGATGCTTATATGTTCTTTTTAATGTCTGCTTTCTTTCACTTGGTATGTTTGAGATTCATTCATAGTCTTGTATATATCTATAGCTTTTTCCTTTTTAATGCAGAGTAGTAGTCTATTGAATACATAAGCCACAGTTCCTCCATTCACTTTTTTTTTTTTTTTAAGATTTTATTTATTTATTCATGAGAGACACACAGAGAGAGGCAGAGATGTAGGCAGAGGGAGAAGCAGGCTCCCTGCAGGGAACCTGTTGTGGAACTCAATCCCAGGACCTGAGGATCACTACCTGAGCAAATGGCAAAAGCTCAACCACTTAGCCACCCAGGAGCTCCCACTTTCCTTATGATAGACATTTGGGTTGTTTTCATTTGAGGCTATTATAAATAAAGCAGCGATACCATTTTACACAAGTAAACAGAAGTCATGATTTTAAAAACACAACACTGATGATACATTGAAGGAGAATGATTGAATCTTGCTAAGTGGCCTGAAAAGTGGAAAAGACATCTCAAAACACAGAGCAAAAAAATATAGAAAGAAATTATGATGAAAAAGACACATCATTTTGAAGATATATCCCGAAAGACCAGATCTGCTGGAGTTCTGGAAGGAGAGAAAGCAACAGAAAAAAGAGAGGTAATAATATTAAACAAATAATAAAAGAAAATTGCTCTGACCTAAAGATAGACATTCATCTGCAAATGAAAGGGGTCACTGAGTTCCAGGTAATATCAATGAGAAAAGACACGCCTAGCCTTGTGTGAGGGAAATTCCTAGAAAGACTTGATCTTTAAAAACTTTCAAGTGGGAAAAACAAGTTACATACAAAAAGAAGAAAAACAAGAACAGAGGAGACTGGGGGTGGTAGTGGGAGAGGAGGAGTGAGGAAAAAGAGAAAGAGGAGGAGGAGGAAGAAGAACAAGAGAGGGAGAAGAAGGAAGGTACAGAAATAAAGCCAAATAAGAACAAGCAAAGGCTATTTACTGAGAGCTTCTATAGTAAGGGATTTAGGCCACCATCACTTATGTTTGACAGATACTCAAAAGCAGCCAGAGGAATGGAAAGCTTTGTAGTGGAAATAGGGAATTCAGGTATGCCCTGATCGGAGGTTGTTGGCATGCTGTCAGGAGCAACTTAGAAGCAGGGTATCCTATGTAATTGGTTGGGGGGCAGTGTATTTGGATTCCCTGGTTGAGGCAAAAATTAGGGAAGCTGTCAATGATTGAGGCACTGGCCAGTTTGGGCTGGTAACTACAGGAGTTGTTTGACTTCCTGGGATGGCTGCTGCAGATACATGGTGAGTTGATTTCCTGGACTGGTTGCTAGAGACTATGAATCAGCTTTATTTTTACATATGGTCTTGTCATTGTCTGCTTGCATATTCAATCTCTCAAAGAGAAGGAAAAGAGAGAATAGAGAAAGAGGGAGAGAGGGAGGAAAGATGGAAGAGAAGAGAGAGGGTAACAGAGGGAGAGAAAGCACTGGCATTGGACTCCTTATCTGAAATCCTAGAAGTTCAAAGACTGTGGAGTGACATTTTATAGGTCACTGAGGGAAAAGGACAGCAGCTCAGCCAAAATCTCATTCAACCATCAAGATGATGGAAAGATATTTGCAACTATGCACAGGTTCACAAATATGTTACCCATGCACAGCCTTGAGGGATCACTTAAGAGAGAGCACTACCAAACGACAAAACAATCAGAACAGAGACCTCCTGTCAAGACAAGGAAGATGAAGAGAAGGGGAATTTGTGATGAGTAATTTAGTTTGAATTTATACAGTGATGTAAGTATAATGCCAATGGGACTGGGAATTATAACCCAAGTGTTAACTTAAGAATGCCTAAAATAGAAGAGACATACTGCAAAGGAGAAGCAAATACTGAAACAAGGTACTAACCTATCTCAGTGAAACCGAGGAATTACGTAAGGGTGGAGGGGGCAGAAGTCAATATATTCCCAAGGTCTCAACCACAAGTAAAGGATGTGAAAGTAAAAATATTCTGTAAGTCTCATTTATTGATGTATAATACAGAGGCAATGGGGGGCTAAAGTGTCCAGAAGTGAGGAAAGGGCTAAAATTTGTCTTCACATATTGTTAAAGAAAAAGTGGTAGAAAAGGGAAGGTAATCACCAGTTAAATTTAAAAGATGAGCCTTAATATATTTTTAGCACTAGCTAAATTGAAAAGAAAATGATATAGAATGTGACAGAACAATATAATAAGAAATAGAAACACCCAGAATGAGTGGCAGAACTCATGTAAGAATTAGAAATAAAAACATCAGGGGCACCTGGGTGACTCAGTCAGTTAACCACCTGCTTTTGGGTCAGGTCATGCTCCCAGGGTCCTGGGATTGAGCCCTGCATCGGGCTCCCTGATCAGCAGGGAGCCTGCTTCTCCCACTCCCTCCCCCCGCTTGTGCATGCTCTTGCTCTCTCTTTTTCAAATGAATAATAAATAAAATCTGAGCAGCCCGGGTGGCTCAGGGGTTTAGCACCTGCCTTCTGCCTAGGGCGTGATCCTGGGGACCTGGGATGGAGTCCCACATCGGGCTCTCTGCATGGAGCCTGCTTCCCCCTCTGCCTGCGTCTCTGCCTCTCTCTGTCTCTCTCATGAATAAATAAAACTTTTTAAAAAATAAATAAAATCTTAAAAAATAAAAACATCTTTTTAGAAATGAAGACTCAATTAGAAGGAAACCAGAAGTAAATAGAAGTGTCAGATAATGCCTTCAGAGAAATAGAGTAAAAAGAAAAAAAATTAAATAAAAAATGTGAAAAAGGAAAAGACTGAGGAAAGGTAACTAATATTAAGATAAAAAAGATCTAATATAAAGACAATAGTAGGGGATCCCTGGGTGGCGCAGCGGTTTGGCGCCTGCCTTTGGCCCAGGGCGCGATCCTGGAGACCCGGGATCGAATCCCACGTCAGGCTCCCGGTGCATGGAGCCTGCTTCTCCCTCTGCCTGTGTCTCTGCCTCTCATTCTCTCTCTCTCTCTCTCTCTGTGACTATCATAAATAAATAAAAATTAAAAAAAAAAGACAATAGTAATTTTTGAGGAAAGAAACCAAAGGAATAGGGAAAGTACAAAAACTATAATTAAAGATGTTATTGAAAAAATTGAAACTATCTATTGAAAGAGCACACTGTTAATCTAAGAATATTGACCCAGAATGACCAACACCAACACACAGTCTAGTTAAATTACTTGATGTTAAAGGGAAAAAAACTGAGGGGCATCTAGGCAAAAAGACCAGGTGACCTATGAGGAAAAGAAAATTAGATTCTCATGAGATATTTTTCAGCAACACTTTAGGTCACAAGAAAATGGAGCACTACACTTCAGATTCTCGTGAAAAATGATCCAAGGATTATTATATCTAACAAAACTGATTTTCAAACATAAAAGGCACAAGATAGTTCCAACATTCAAGAACATTCAAAATTATGTTTTCCAGGAGCCCTTCCTCAGAAATCTATTAAAGAACTAGCTTTTTTTTTTTTAAGATTTTATTTATTTATTCATAGACACAGAGAGAGAGAGGGGCAGAGACACAGACAGAGGGAGAAGCAGGCTCCACTCAGGGAGCCTGATGTGGGACTCGTCTCCAGGATCACACCCCAGGCTGCAGGAGGCGCCAAACCGCTGCGCCACCGGGGCTGCCCTTTTATTTTTTTTTTTTTAAAGATTTTATTTATTTAAAGAACTAGCTTTAGCCAACTAAAATGACTAAGAGGTCTAAAATAAGAGCTGATGGTGAGCATTAAATGCGTATTACTTACAGAACTAAGATTAAAGGAGGATTAAGAGGAATAAAGTATAGTTTGTCATAGGTGTATGTGCTCACGATATAGATATAGTACAGAGAAAATGAGAGAGAAGCAGCAGGAAAATGTTGAATTCTTTATCAATTGTATCAGGGATGGCAGTATTAGCACTGCTATTCTGAAGTTATTGTGTGTACCATGTGGGACGAATGAAATGTATGATTTTCGAATATTCTGCTTCTATAATCTCCCATGTACTTGTGAACCAGGATTCTGGATATGGAAGTTAAGGACATACAGATGTAATACAGAAGAGGTTAAGTAAGATCACCTAAATTGGAATTATTTATTTATTTATTCATTCATTCATTCATTCATTCATTCATTCATTCATTCATGACAGGGAGAGAGAGAGAGAGAGAGACAGGCAGAGGGAGAAGCAGGCTCCACACAGGGAGCCGGATGTGGGACTCGATCCCCGGGTCTCCAAGATCACACCCCGGGCCAAAGGTGGTGCTAAACCGCTGGGCCACCGGGACTGCCCCTAGATTGTAATTTAAAGAATCAGTATGACTTACCTTATTCTTAAAATATGTATGTATTTCCTAGTTCTGTCCTATGAAAAGGTTCCAAAATGACAAAGATAGTAGCAATGAACATCCCTAGCACTCAGATTGTTAACTGTAAATATAATTCCTAAAAGGAGCTAAAGGAATAAGGGCTTCTTGGAGAACAGCTGATTCTGGGTCTATGCTATGAAACACACAAGACGACTCTAGAATAATTTTGTCATGCAGCACTAGCAACATAAAGCTGAGTAAGGTTTGGTGCTCAGGAAACAGCAGAATATATGCAATTATCTATGTTCTTTTTAAAAATTCTATAGCAAGGCATATTTGAGCCGGGCACATGGGACACAGAGTGGAAAATGAATCAGGAAAAGGACCCCAGGATGATTTCCTCTGCATATTTGTGGGGAAACTGTGAGGGGGGGTTAGAGACCACTTTCATATTTGATTATATAAAAATGGGAGTTTCCGGCCCAGGGAAAGGCATTCTTTCATTTATTTATTTAAAGATTTTATTTAATTATTCTTGAGAGACACAGAAAGAGAGGCAGAGACATAGGCAGAGGGAGAAGCAGGCTCCCTGCAAGGAGCCCGATGTAGGACCTGATCCCAGAACTCTGGGATCATACCCTGAGCCAAAGGCAGATGCTTAACTGCTGAGCCACCCAGGCGTCCCAAAGGGACCCTGCTTCTTTTTGCTTTCAGTAATGTATTACCAATAAAGCTCAAAGTCAGGGTAAAAAGCAAAAGAACATCTGGAAATTCTTGGGCTTCACTAAGCAGAAAAGGCCAACTGCTTATGTACCTCTAAACAGCAGATGAGAAGACATGACTTAGAGATTTCTCATAGCCCATTAAGACTTTTTGGCAAACACAGATGGGCAAAAAACAGAAGAAAACAAAGATAAACTTAAGTAAAAATTAAATTAATAGGTTCTCTTCTCACTTAAGCCTATTTTTTCAGATAACCTCAAGACCGTCATCATTAAAAAGATGTTAAGAAAGGTCTGAGTGTGGAAGCCAGGAAATAGGCCACATTTAACAACTATTTCTAGGTGGCCATGGCACCTGAAACTCTGGAAGCAGTCAGAGTTTACTGAATATTCAATGAAATTACATTGAAAACAAAAACAAAAACAACACTGAAAAACTTAGCCTATAAAAGTTCTCAATCCAAGTCCAAAGGCATTCTTCCTCCAAAGAGGGAATACTCTCCAACCTTGAGCTAACTTGTATTCCTAGAGCAAAGCTGGGGCCCAGAGTATGATGGATGGTGGAGATCCTCTCAAAGAGCAGAACCAGAGTTTAACCAAGGAACTTACATCCTACTAGGGTAGTGAGTATTCATAATTCCTGCCCCGGATTCCACCACTGCTATGGAGAAATAAATGCTATGGGTTTCACATTCTACTTTTTTCATGTTGTAACTGTGGTTATCCTGTTTCTATTCCACGGTTGTTTTGTATTACACGTAAATGCATGAGGCAGATAATTTGTTTTATAGTGTATATAACTCTGGGTCATGAAAAGACATATCCCAATCTGATGGACAGGGTTGTGCATCATCCGATACCCTGCTTTCTGAGTTGGTATAGAAACTGAATAGGGAATTGCTCTCTGTTCTTTAGCGGTAAGAGTGTTCCACTGTAAGAATACACACAGCTATTTAGGTAATCAGAGGAACAGACTGTAGAAGAGATTAGTGATTGTCCCTTTAGACCCATCCTTTTCTTAGACAAAGGGCTGTCCAATTGGAAACGAAATTTCTAGCCTCATTGCTGCTGGGCCTAGTCATGTGACTAAAATCTTGCTAACAGATTGGTATCAGAATTGATGTAGGCAATCTCCACATTATTTTCTTGAAGAATTTCCTTGTTGTAGTCTTCTTTTCTTTCCCCTTCCCAATAGAGGGAATATGCTATTTGTTCCATATCATGAAGGCAAAATTCAAAAGTCTGCAGGGAATGGCACTCCTACCTGTTGTTGGTAGGTAATTCTTTATTGCAGCACTGGTTGATTGATTAAAAATAATTTAAATGTCTAGCTATAAAGATAAAACTATGACCATACTCTCCAGTTAAAAAAAAAATGATGAGGAAGCTCTTCGGATATACATGGTAAGAGGCCCCCCAAAAAATAAAAAAAAAATCAAGGGGAATGTGTTGTCTTATGTGAAAGCAAGAAAGTTTAACAATCTACACATACTTGCAGGAAAAAAATTCTATAAGCATACATGAGTAATGAACACAATTAGATATAAAGATGGGTGACCATATAATTTTATCATCCAGATGGTAGTTTCTAGAGTAAAGGGGCGTGTTATTAGTAATCACTCCCGGACAACAGACGGAAAATGGCACCGTCCTGGACAAACTGGGATGCACCACCATCAACCTATATGAAGGGTACAAAGTTAGGGAGAAATATGCACATTTTTATTGTATTTTACAAGAGTACCAGTCTGTGGCGAATTGGAAATAAAAAAAAATTGTTTAACACGAGTCGTTTAAGGGCTGTCTTAAAGAACGAGGTACAGGACACCGCCTAAGCGAGACACGGAACTTAATTAACGACGACGCGGTAATTCTGGGCACCGGGCACTTACTGCAGTTGCACAAGCAACACACGCCTTGGACTTCATCCGCCAATCCTAAGTGGGAGCGCGCGAGCCGGAGCCTGTGGGAGACTCCTGGGCGGGCCTCGGACGTGAGTGGAGCTTCGCGTCACTCAACTCTGCGGACGGGGCTCGCACAAGCTCTCACGCCGGGCGCTCTGGCCCACGCAGTCGCTACTCTATGGCATCTCGGGTTCCCTCTAGCTGCACTCTGGAGGACTGCAGTCGTTTTCTTTTGGTCTGTGCGAGGCCCAGCAGCCTCTGCTGAGCTGGAAGAAAGATGGCGGCAGCCGTGCGGCAGGATTTGGCCCAGCTCATGAATTCGAGCGGCTCTCATAAAGATCTGGCGGGCAAGTGAGTATTTCCCAGGGGCCTGGAAGGTGGGGAGGGAAGCCGTAGACCTGTTCTTGGACTGACGGCGGCTTTGGGATGTGAGCCGGCCTGACCGCCAAGGGGGCGGGCCTGAGGTCGTTTATGGACGCAAAAATTGGGGGCAGCAGAAAGCTGGTGGGGACCTTGCGCAGGGAAGCCTTCAGGGGCAAGAGACCTGGGGTGACTGTCCACTTGTTTAATCTTTGATAGCATCCTTACCGGTTTCTTAACACTCTGGAAGCATAGCCTGAGGGACGACTGCTCCCATGGCCTTCTTAGCTTTCCTTGGTGCCTCTTTCCATCGCTGGCCAGTATCACACACCGAATTCTGGTCTCTCCTTGGAGCCTTTTCTTTTTTTTCTTTTTTTAATTGAGGGAAATTTATATTATGGGACCTCGATGCAGAGTTTTCTGGGAGATGGCTTCTCAAGGCTGACGGGGGCTGAGGAGGTATGGCCGCTGTCTTGTTCAGAACCACCGAGACCGTCTTCTGTGAATACTTATGTTTTGGGTTCTCTCCGCTACCAACTCTGAAGAGGGGCACATAAGCGGAACGTCCTCACAGTGAGTCAGGGTTAGTGATATTTGCAGGAATCTGAATTGTTTAGGAATTTATGTTGAAGGCTTAGATCCACTACACGTTAAAATTTGTGACATGTGCTTGTCCTGCAAGCAGTTATTCAATAGTGTTAATCGTAGGTAGGTAGGAAGATACTGTCCGTTTTCTTTTTGTAGATTATACAGTGCTGTTCTTTTGTATTGAACTTGCATTCTGTTTAAAGTATGCGTTTCAAGTTGATGGTAATATTTACATCCTGACCGCTGAGATCATGTTGATCTGTATAAATGGGACACACCTGCTCTAACCTGGCCTTTGAAGCCTTTACTGGGTTTTATGTGAGGTCTGCTATCTTTTCTCTGATGGCAAATGTAATCTAGTTTTATCAGTGGGAAATCTAGTTGTGTATCTTGAATTTAGCTACTATGTACTGCAGTTTCCTTCTCATGAAAATGGGGATCATAGGACTTATTCTTGTCTGAGGACAAAATGAGTATGTGTGTGTGTATATACACTTATATCATACATATCACTTAGAGCAGTACCTGACGCTTAGTGCCACAAAATTGTCTTTGTTACTATTATTGTAGAGCAGTTAGTAAATACATACATTGACTTATTCCTTGGATGGTAAATAAGGTGAATGTGTCTTCATGGTTTAATTCTTTCTGCACGTAATTTTTACAGATTTGGATGAAAGTAAAATGAGCATTTATTTTTCCCCATGCTCCACTAATATTCCTCCCCCCCCCTTTGCTTTTTGTTTTGTTTTGTTTTGTTGAAGAAAATGAAGTACATTATTTATTGGAAGAGATACAGTTTTTCAAGTATTCTTGAATTCTGAAACTTAAGCTAAGAATTTGCTTCCTCAGCTCTGAATAAGCAATCTTATAGGGTGCTTTAGTTATGTATTACTATGTAAGAAAACAAAAACTTAGTAGAGTAAAATAATTATTTTTCAGGATTCTTTGGGTTGACTGGACTGTTGTGCTGTTCCAGTCTGAGCTTACTCATGCAGACTCCGCTGGGAGCTCAGTTGGGGCTGGTGGGGCTAAAATGGACTCAATATATACATCAGGCTCCTGGCTGAGTCTGTCTCTCCACATGGTCTCTCATTCAGTAGCTCCTTACAGAGCCATAGAAGTGTTCCAAAAGCGTGAGAGTAGAAGTTGCTATACTTCTAAGGCTAGCCATGGAAATCTTATGAGATCAGTTTTCTAAAACAGGTCAAAGTAAGTCACAAGACCAGCCCAGATTCAAGGGAGGAAAAAATGGTGTGTGCCTCTTTATGAGAGGAGTGGCCAAGTTACATTACAAAGGGGTATGGACAGATGGGGGGCATGATTCATTGGAGGCCATTACTGTAATGGTCTATTACATGAGATTATTGTGCCTGATAACTGATACCTTCTTGGCCTTCCCTACAGGTACATATCTGGTCCTATCTGGATAAGAATATGTCAAATATTTATTTTCATAAAAAAAAAACAGTTCTGCCAACTACCTCTCTATGAGGAAAACACTCTTGAAATGTATCAGTAGTTTTAGGATTTGAATAACAAAGAAATCATATTAAGGAATGGGATGGCAGAGTAAATTCGTCTCTAAAATATTGATACTGTGTGTTTCTAGCAATTAGCAGAATATTTATAACAGAGCAGTCATTTAGTAAGTGATAGTTGAATTAATGAATAGCTAGAAAGGTACAGAGCTTATATTTGAACCCATGTTTGTCTACTCTAAAAAGCTTATTTTTAACCTACCAGCCCTATATGCTTTTCTCACCCAAACTTCAATTAGAAATGCTTTCTCATAACTATGAGTTAGCACAACAATCTAATGTTGACATAAGACGTTGGCCATGTGAGATGCATTTTTGCAAATTTTATAAACTACTTTTGTACATGTTATGCATCATGTTCATTATCTCATACAGAGCTTTAGAAGAGAGGAGAACTTTGAAGAGGGACCATTTGAATAGGTAGTTATGATAACCTGTCTTAATTACTTGGCTAAAAGGTACTCAGTTCTTTGAAATTCAGTTGAGATGTTATTTCTTCCAAAAAGCCTTTTCTGAACAGCCACCAACACATAGTCATAACTACCCACACACAAAGGACCTGGTTTGTTGCTTTTGTCCCCAGTGGCAGACTATATTTACCTCTACCATAGCACTTAATTGTTTTAATTTTTTTTATTATTATTTATGACAGTGAGAGAGAGAGAGAGAGAGAGAGACAGGCAGAGACACAGGCAGAGGGAGGAGTAGGCTCCATGCACCGGGAGCCCGACGTGGGATTCGATCCCGGGTCTCCAGGATCGCGCCCTGGGCCAAAGGCAGGCGCCAAACCGCTGCGCCACCCAGGGATCCGCACTTAATTGTTTTAATGGTCTGTTTACTTGTCTGCTTTTCCAATTAGAATGTGATCCTTTGAGGGTGGGTATGATGCTATGGATTATAGGTCTTTGTAGAGTTAATTCTATGGAAATAGGACCTTTTTTCCCCTCGTCCCAGTTCTGTCTCAGTTCTCGATACACAAGGTACCCAGAAAAGAACATCAGGTCTTTGGAGTCTAAACATTTCATTTTACAAGAAGCTGTTAGCATGGAAAAAAGACAATAATGGGAGACCTTTCAGCTCTCTTTGACTATTAGAAAGGCTGTTTTGCAGAAAAGAAAATGGACTCCTCTGCCTTACAGAGGTGGACTTTGGATTAGAACTTTTTAATAATAGAGTAGAATAGAATTGTCAAAAAATGAAGGACACACGCAAACTAGAGGTTAAGACTATATAATCTCAAGGGCCCCTTGTAACTCAGATTCTCTGGTTCTCTGTTATTCCCCTACACAACAGTTTTAGTGGTTCCCATCTCAAGAGTGAAGTTCCCTGAGAGTAGAAGTTGCTACACTTCTAAGGCTGACATCTGGTGTTTACTGTGCCAGGCACATCTTTATTTATATGTTTTAATCCTTAATGAGTAATACTTAAATTATGTATGAGAAAACTGAAGTACAGAGCTGAAATATCTTGCTGGAGGTCACATAGCTAGTGGCAAGGCCATAATACAACCTATCTGCTTGGCTCATACCCCTTAACTAAACACATCTATCTATGTTTTGGCCTTATATTATCTTCCCCAAACTAGACTACATTTCAGATAGCGATTTTTTTTTTTTTAAGCCTAGAATAACTCTCTTCCTCCACTCTTTCCCACTTCACATTACATTGAAATATTTAGAATGCTGGGCAGCCCCGGTGGCCCAGCGGTTTAGTGCTGTCTTTGGCTCGGGGTGTGATCCTCGAGACCCGAGATTGAGTCCCATGTCTGGTTCCCTGCATGGAGCCTGCTTCTCCCTCTACCTGTGTCTCTGCCTCCCTCTCTCTCTTTCTCTCTCTCTCTCTCTCTGTGTCTGTCATGAATAAATAAATAAAATCTTAAAAAAAAAAGAAATATTTAGAATGCTTAAAGATCAACCTTATTTATTATTTAGAAAATTATTTCTTTTCTTTTTGACGTTTTAAATTTTAATCTTAATTAAAATTTGCTGAGAAATCAGTTGTTAATCTTACTGAGATTCTCTTGCATATTATCATTTTTCTTTTTTTAAAAAACTTTTATTTAAATTCAATTTAGTTAACATGTAATATATTATTAGTTTCAAGGATAGAATTTGGTGATTCATCAGTTGCATATAACACTCCGTGCTCATTCCATCAAGTGCCCTCCTTAATGCTCTTTACCCAATTACCATGTCCCTCTACCTACCTCCCCTCTAGCAACCCTCAGTTTCTGCTCTATAGTTAAGGGTCTCTTATGGTTTGCCTGCCTCTCTGTTTTTACCTTATTTTTCCTTCCCTTTCTCTATGTTCATCTTTTAGTTCTTAAATTCCACATATGAGTGAAATTATACAGTATTTGTTTTTTTCTGACTTATTTCATTTAGCATCATACCCTCTAGTTCATCCATGTAGTTGCAAATGGCAAAATTTCATTCTTTTTGATGACTGGATAATGTTTGTGTGTGTGTGTGTGTGTGTGTGTGTGTGTGTGTATTCTTTATCCATTCATCTGTCAATGGACATCTGTTGTTTTTTTTTTTTTTTGGCTATTGTGGACATTGCTGCTGTAAACATTGGGGTACATGTATCTCTTTGAATCACTATTTTTGTGTCCTTTGGGTAAATACCTTGTAGTACAGTTGCTGGGTTGTAGGATAGTTCTAGTTTTAACTTTTTGAGGAACCTTCATACTATTTTCCATAGTGTCTGCACCAGGTTGCATTCCCAATTCCCCTTTCTTGGCATCCTCACCAACATTTATTGTTTCCTGTGTTGTTAATTTTAGCCATTCTGAGCTGTGTGAAGTGGTATCTCATTGCGGTTTTGGTTTGTAAGGAAATTATTTCTCTGTCCTAAATATTATTGTGTTTAATTTTCTGAAACTTATTTATGATGTGTCTATGTGTATTTGTTTTTATATTTCTCTGTCAGTTGACTTTTACTATGAAATAAACCACTCTAAGACTTAGTGGATTAAAACAACAATCATTTGCTTTGCTTATAATTATGTTGGTTCGCTGGGCCCAGTTGGATGGTTCTCACCATGTAGAGTGGAGAACTACATGGATTCCACATGGTCTCCTACATGTGTCTGTAGTCAGATGCAGGTCAAATAGGCGCCACTGCTTTGGCATCTTGGTGGGGGCAGTGGAGGTGACTGGGCTACATATTTCATTGTCCACTAGTTTAGCCTGATCCTTATTCATGTGGCCACAGCAGGGTTCCAAGAGAAAAAGACATATACAAGACCTCATATGGCACCTGGGTAGCTCAGTCAATTAAGTGTCTACCTTAGGCTCAGGTCATGATCTCAGGGTCCTAGAATTGAGCTCCACATCAGGTTCCCTGCTCACTGGGAAGTCTGCTTCTCTCTCTCTCTCTCATGAATGCTCTGTCTCTCAAATAAATAAATAAAATCTTAAAAAAAAAAAAAAGACCTCGAGGTCTGTCTAGGTTCAGAATAGGCACTTCACTTCTATCAAATTCTATTAATCAAAACAAGCCCTGATCAAACGGTGGGAAAAGAAACTCTACATCTTGTTGTAAAGAGCTACAGAGTCACATTGCAAGGGGCATAGATACAGAAGGTGAAAGAGTTGTATTTTTTTAAATTTTGTTTTGGTTTTATATGTAAATACTGCATTATCCTAGTTGTGCTTCACTGCATTTGTTTAATTGGATGTTTTAGATTTTTTCATTGTCCTGAGATGTTTCAGCCATATATTTTCAAATGTAGCCTGTGTTCCATTCTGTTTTCTTCTCTAGGATTCCAGTGAAACCTCTGTTAGGCCCTCTTACTGTGGTCTCTGTGTCTCTTACCCTGTCTTCTGTACTTAGCACTTCAGTGCTTTATTCTGGACAGGTTTTTCTGTCCTGCCTCCTTAGTTTATCAGTTTTTCAAATGCATTTAATTTACTGTTAAGAAGTTCATTGAGTAAGCTTGGCTATAGTATTTTTTAGTGGTTCTTTTTTCTTTTCTTTCTCGTTTTAATATATATTTTAAAATGTTTATTTCAAGTAGGCTCCATGCCCAACGTGGGGCTTGAACTTATGACCCTGAGATCAAAAGTTGCATGCTCTACCAACTGAGCCAGCCAGCTGCCCCAGTGGTTCTTTATTCAAATGATACTTTTTATGGTTCTCAGTTTCTTGCTAAAGCTTTATTTTTATTTATTGATTGATTTATTTTTAAAGATTTTATTTATTCATGGAAGACACAGAGAAAGAGGCAGAAACATAAGCAGAGGGAGAAGCAGGCTCCCCATGGGGAGCCCAGTGTGGGACTCGATCCCAGGAGGGAGATGCTCAACCACTGAGCCACCCAGATGTCCCTCTTGCAGAAACTTTAAAGCCTGGATTTATCTCTATTAACCTGATAAGTATAATTGTACTTATTATACAATTGTACAGTCTTTTTGATAGTCTCCTGTATCTGGAGTCCTTGCTTGTTTCTATTACCTGTTGCTTTTGTTGATCCTAGTTCATATTATCGTGTGGGTTGTAATCTTTGTCGGGCAAGTTATTTAAAAACATACTTTTAGGGACATTTGGAGGCCTAGGATATAATCTTCCCTGGAGGATTTTCATTTCCTTCTGCCAGTCACCTGAGGGTGCTAGCTCTCTAGGATCAAGGCTTCAGAATTTTTTGGTTTACCTAGATGATCCTTAAAATAGAAATTGTAATCTAATTTCCAAAGTGGTACTGATTGCTCTCTTGGCAAAGCATGGATCTCAGATTCCTTTTCTTCTAGCTCTGTAGTTGGCTAGAAATTGCAACTTGCTTCAGTGTTTCCAGCAGATTGGTAGAATGCCCTGAGGCAGAGCCCACCCCAAGTGCCACTCTGTCTTTCAGGTGTCTTTCCACAGTCAGCAGATGCTTTTAGGCGGAAGCTCTTTGCACTCTTATTCTCTCCTATTTTCTCTTTGTTGTTAGGATTTTATGCTATTAATTTTTTTTTTTTTTTGCATTTCTTTCAGCTTTTTATGTTTTTGTTTTGAGGTAGAGTTGGTCCGATCATCTAATTCATTATTACTGTAGGTGAAAGATCTATTAATACATACCTATTCTACTCATTCTGATTCTAAATAGTGACCGTGATCCATTTTCATGTGGGTATGTTTTATTTGCCTTTAGATTTAAATGCCAGGAAATCAGGATCAACATAGTGAACTTTAGTTCATAGATAAATGGATGTTCAATAAATATTTGTTGATGATGATAAAAAGATAGGGCAGATGCAAGCACCATAATTAAATTTATTTTCCTCTGTAGTTTTTTTTTTTTTTTTTAAGTAGGCTCCATGCCCAATGTAGAGCCCAACTTGGGCCTTGGACTTACAACCATGAGATCAAGATCTGAGCTAAAACCAAGAGTCGGATGCTTAATTGACTGAGCCACCCAGGTGCCCACCTCCCTAATGTTTTTTAAGGAAAAAATATTTAGTGCTTGTCACTTACTTTCCATTTTTTCTATCGAGTGCTCAGTAAAAAGATGTTTTATCCCTGGAGCCTTCTCTGGCTAATCTAACCCCTTTGGGTTTTACTCTGTTATGAATCAAAGTATTATCTCTTCTTTTTTTTTTAAGATTTTATTTATTTATTCATGAGACAGAGAGAGAGGCAGAGACACAAGCCAGACGGAGAAGCAGGCTCCCTGCAAGGAGCCTGATGTAGGACTCCATCCCAGGACCCTGAGATCACACACACCCTGAGCCGAAGGCTCAACCACTCAACCACCCAGGTGTCCCAAAGTATTACCTCTTCATTTGTCATCTCTCTCTTTTTAAATTGTTTTTACTTTTTATTAAGATAAAAGATATATGTGGATATATATAGACCTGTATGTTTTAAAGTACATTGCATTTAGTACATTATTCTTAAGAGTAGAGCCCAATACATTTTCTCACATACATACATATCTAACAACTATCCAGGTCAAGCTGGGTAATATTTCCAGCATGCCCAGAGGTTCCCTCATGCCCCTTCCCAGTAACTGCCTCCAATACAACCACTGTTCTACTTCTGTCCCCATGAATTGGGTTTGCTTGTTTTTGAAATGCACATAAATGGAACCATTCAGTGTATACCCTTTTGTGTCTGTCCTTTTTCACTCAACATAACATCTGTGAGATGCATTCATGCATGAACCATTCCTTATTGATTTGTAGAATTCCATTTAACTAGTGAGCCTTGCTTTCTTATTGATGAGCATTAAAACTTTTTCTAGTGTAGAGCTATTATGGATAAAGCTACTATAAAAATTTTTGTTTATCTTTTTGTGGACATAGACATTCAGTTCTCTTGGATATATATCCAAGAGTGGAATATTTGGGTTATAGAGTACACATGTTTAGTTTTAGTAAATACTGCCAGTGGTTTTCCAGAGTGTAGATCACTTTACACTCTCATCAGGTATAGATGAGGTTAGTTCCCCTACATCCTCATCAGGACTCAGGTTTGTTAGTGTTTTTTATATCACTCATTCTAGTGGAAGTATAATGGTATCTACTTGTGCTTGTAATTTGCATTAACCTAATGAGTATTGAGGTTGGGTACCTTTTAATATGCTTATTGGGCATTTGGATATTATCTGTAGTCAAGTGCCTATTTAAGCATTTTGTCTGATTTTTAATTGGGTTGTTCATCTTTTGTTGATTTATAGGAGTTTTAAATATATTCTAGATAAGAGATTTTTTTTTTTTCCAGATACTTGGACTGCAAGTATCTTTTCTATCTGTGGCTTGCATGTTTCACTTTTTTTTTTAAAAGGCTTTTTATCGAATAGGTTACAGAAGAGGCTTAATCAAAAAGACCAAAGCCGTGGCATCATCAGAGTCTTCTGATTCTTCTTTCTGTGCTTCTGCTTTCTTCTCCTCAGCTGGGACAGCAGTGGTGGAGGGAGCAGGACCTCCTGTTGATACAGCACCAGCTGCTGGGGTGGGTCCACCAACTCCTTCATTGCAGATGAGGCTCCTAATGTTGACATTGGCCAGGGCCTTTGCAACAAGCCTGACCAGAGAGGTTCAACATTTATACCTGCTGGTTTACATACATTTATTTATTTATTTATTTATTTATTTATTTATTTATTTTATATTATTGGACTTCGATTTGCCAGCATATAGTATAACACCCAGTGCTCATGCCATCAAGTGCCCCCCTCAGTCCCGTCACCCAGTCACCCCATCCCTCCGCCCACCTCCGCTTCTACTACCCCTTGTTCATTTCCCAGAGTTAGGAGTCTCTCATGTTCTGTCACCCTCTCTCATATTTCCCGCTCATTTTCTCTCCTTTCCCCTTTAATCCCTTTCACTATTTTTTATATTCCCCCTATGAGTGAAACCATATAATGTTTGTCCTTCTCTGGTTGACTTACTTCACTCAAAATAATACCCTCCATTTCCAACCACAGTGAAGCTAATGGTGGGTATTTGTCATTTCTGATGGCTGAGTAATAATATTCCATTGTATATATAGACCACATCTTCTTTATCCATTCATCTTCCAATGGACACCGAGGCTCCTTCCACAGTTTGGCTATTGTGGACATTCCTGCTATGAACATTGGGGTACAGGTGTCTCAGTTTTTCACTACATCTGTATCTTTGGGGTAAATCCCCGGCAGTGCAATTGCTGGGTCATAGGGTGGTTCTCTTTTAACTCTTTATGGAATCTCCACACGGTTTTCCAGAGTGGCTGTACCAGTTCACATTCCCACCAACAGTGCAAGAGATTCCCCTTTCTCCACATCCTCTCCAACATTTGTTGTTTGCTGTCTTGTTAATTTTCACCATTCTCACTGGTGTGAGGTGGTATCTCATTGTGGTTTTGATTTGTATTTCCCTGATGGCAAGTGATGTGGAGCCATGTCTATGTCTTCTTTGATGAAATTTCTGTTCATGTCTTTTGCCCATTTCATGATTGGTTTGTTTGTTTCTTTGCTGTTGAGTATAATAAGTTCTTTATAGATGTTGGATATTAGCCCTTTATCTGATATGTCATTTGCAAATATCTTCTCCCATTTTGTAGGTTGTCTTAGCTTTGCTGACTGTTTCTTTTGCTGTGCAGAAGCTTTTTATCTTGATTAAGTCCCAATAGTTCATTTTTGCTTTTGTTTCCCTTGCCTTCATAGATGTATCTTGCAAAAAGTTGCTGTGGCCAAGTTCCAAAAGGGTATTGCCTGTGTTCTTCTCTAGGATTTGATGGATTCTTGCTCTCACACTTAGATCTTTCAACCATTTTTAGTTTATCTTTGTGTATGGTGTAAAAGAATGGTCTAGTTTCATTCTTCTGCACGTGGCTGTCTCAATTTTCCCAGCACCATTTAATTGAAGAGACTGTCCTTTTTTCCAGTGGATAGTCTTTCCTGCTTTGTCGAATATTAGTTGACCATAGAGTTGAGGGCCCATTTCTGGGTTCTCTATTCTGTTCCATTGATCTATGTTTCTGTTTTTGTGGCAGTACCACACTGTCTTGATAATCACAGCTTTATAGTACAACTTGAAATCTGGCATTGTGATGCCCCCGGCTCTGGTTTTCTTTTTCAATATTCCCCTGGCTATTCGGGGTCTTTTATGATTCCACATAAATCTTTTTTTTTTTTAATTTTTATTTATTTATGATAGAGAGAGAGAGAGAGGCAGAGACACAGCCAGAGGGAGAAGCAGGCTCCACGCACCGGGAGCCCGACGTGGGATTCGATCCCGGGTCTCCAGGATCGCGCCCTGGGCCAAAGGCAGGCGCCAAACCGCTGCGCTACCCAGGGATCCCTGATTCCACACAAATCTTAAGATGATTTGTTCCAATTCTCTGAAGAAAGTCCAAGGTATTTTGATGCATTGAACGTGTAAATTGCCCTGGGTAGCATTGACATTTTCACAATATTAATTCTTCCAAACCATGAGCATGGAATATTTTTCCATCTCTTTGTGTCTTCCTCAATTTCTTTCAGAAGTGTTCTGTAGTTTTTAGGGTATAGATCCTTTACCTCTTTGGTTAGGTTTATTCCTAGGTATCTTATGCTTTTGGGTGCAATTGTAAATGGGATTGACTCCTTAATTTCTCTTTCTTCAGTCTCATTGTTAGTATATAGAAATGCCACTGATCTGGGCATTGGTTTTGTATCCTGCCACATTGCTGAATTGCTGTATGAATTCTAGCAATCTTGGGGTGGAGTCCTTTGGGTTTTCTACGTACAGTATCGTGTCATCTGCGAAGAGGGAAAGTTTGATTTCTTCTTTGCCAATTTGAATACCTTTTATTTCTTTTTGTTGTCTGACTGTTGAGGCTAGGACTTCTAGTATTGTGTTGAATAGCAGTGGTGAGAGTGGACATCCCTGTCGTGTTCCTGATCTTAGGGGAAAGGCTCTCAGTGTCTCCCCATTGAGAATGATATTTGCTGTGGGCTTTTTGTAGATGGCTTTTAAGACGCTGAGGAATGTTCCCTCTATCCCTACAATCTGAAGAATTTTGATCAGGAATGGATGCTGTATTTTGTCAAATGCTTTCTCTGCATCTATTGAGAGGATCATATGGTTCTTGTTTTTTCTCTTGTTGATATGATCTATCCCATTGATTGCTTTACAAGTGTTGAACCAGCCTTGCATCCCAGGGATAAATCCCACTTGGTCATGGTGAATAATCTTCTTAATGTACTGTGGAATCCTATTGGCTGGTATCTTGTTGAGAATTTTTGCATCTGTGTTCATCAGGGATATTGGTCTATAATTCTCCTTTATGGTGGGGTCTTTGTCTGGTTTTGGAATTAAGGTGATGCTGGCCTCATAAAACAAGTTTGGAAATATTTCATTCCTTTTATTTTGTGGAACAGCTTTAGTAGAATAGGTATTGTTTCTTCTTTAAACGTTTGATAGAATTCCCCTGGGAAGACATCTGGCCCTGGACTTTTGTGTCTTGGGAGGTTTTTGATGACTGCTTCAATTTCCTCCCTGGTTATTGGCCTGTTCAGGTTTTCTATTTCTTCCTGTTCCAGTTTTGGTAATTTGTGGTTTTCCAGAAATGCGTCCATTTCTTCTAGATTGCCTAATTTATTGGCGTATAGTTGCTCATAATATATTTTTAAGATTTTATTTATTTATTCATGAGAGAGAGAGGCAGAGACACGGGCAGAGAGAGAAGTAGGCTCCATGCAGGGAGGCCAATGTGGGACTTGATCCCAGGTCTCCAGGATCAGGCCCTGGGCTGATCAGCTAAATTGCTGAGCCACCCGGGCCACCCTCATAATATGTTTTTAAAATCGTTTCTATCTCCTTGGTATTGGTTGTGATCTCTCCTTTTTTATTTGTGATTTTATTAATTTGGGTCTTTTCTTTTTAATAAGGCTGGCTAATGGTTTATCTATCTTATTAATTCTTTCAAAGAACCTATTCCTGGTTTTGTTTATCTGTTCTACAGTTCTTCTGGTCTCTATTTCATGGAGTTCTGCTCAAATCTTTATTAACTCTCTTCTTCTGCTTGGTGTAGGTTTTATTTGCTGTTCTTTCTCCAGTTCCTTTAGCTTGTGTATTTGAGTTTTTTCCAATTTTTTGAGGGATGCTTGTATTGCAATGTATTTCCCTCTTAGGACTGCTTTTGCTGTATCCCAAAGATTTTGAACAGTTGTATCTTCATTTTCATTAGTTTCCATGAATCTTCTTAATTCTTCTCTAATTTACTGGTTGATCCATTCATCCTTTAGCAGGATGCTCTTTAACCTCCACGTGTTTGAGTTTCTTCCAAATTTCTTCTTGTGATTGAGTTCAAGTTTCAAAGCATTATGGTCTGAAAATATGCAGGGGACAATGCCAATCTTTTGGTATCAGTTGAAACCTGATTTGTGACCCAGTATGTGGTCTATTCTGGAGAAAGTTCCATGTGCACTTGAGAAGAATGTGTATTCAGTTGCATTCGGATACAAAGTTCTGTAAATATCTGAAATCCATCTGGTCCAGTGTATCATTTAGAGCTCTTGTTTCTTTGGAGATGTTGTGCTTAGAAGATCTTTCATTTGCAGAAAGTGTCGTGTTGAAGTCCCCTACTACTAGTGTATTATATCTAAGTAGGTCTTTACTTTGGTTATTAATTGATTGATATACTTGGTAGCTCCCATATTAGGGGCATAAATATTCATGATTGTTAGGTCCTCTTGTTGGATAGACCCTTTAAGTATGATATAGTGTCCCTCTTCATCTCTTACTACAGTCTTTGGGATAAACTTTATCTGATATGAGGACTGCTACCCCTGCTTTCTTTTGAGGACCATTTGAATGGTAAACAGTTCTCCAACTTTTTATTTTCGGGCTGGAGGTGTCCTTAGGTCTATAATGAGTCTCTTGGAGACAGCAAATAGATGGGTCTTGCTTTTTTATCCAGTTTGAAACCTTGTGTCTTTTGATGGGATGATTTAGCCCATTCACATTCAGAGTGACTATTGAAAGATATGAATTTAGTGTCATCGTAATACCTATTCAGTCCCTGTTTTGTGGATTATTTCTTTGGGCTTCCTCTTTCTTTTACAGGGTCCCCCTTAATATTTCTTGCAGAGCTGGTTTGTGGTCACATATTCTTTCAGTTTATGCCTATCTTGGAAGCTCTTTATCTCCTTTTCTATTCTGAATGAGAGCCTTGCTGGATAAAGTATTCTTGGCTGCATGTTTTCCTCATGTAGTACCCTGAATATATCCTGCCAGCCCTTTCTGGCCTGCCAGGTCTCTGTGGAGAGGTCTACTGTTAATCTAATATTTCTCCCCATGTAAGTTAGGGATCTCTTGTCTCTTGCTGCTTTAAGGATTTTCTCTTAATCTTTGGAATTTGCAAGTTTCACTATTAGATGTCGAGGTGTTGAATGGTTTTTATTGATTTTGGGGGTGGGGGGATCTCTCTATCTCCTGGATCTGAATGCCTGTTTCCCTCTCCAGTTGATTACTATTGCTTTGTAATAATTTGAAATCAAGGAGTGCGATGCCTCCAACTTTGTTTTTTCTCAAGGTCTTTTATGGTTCCATACAAATTTTAGTATTCTTGATTTCTGTGAAAAATTCCATTGGAATTTTGATAGAGATTTCAGAATCTGTAGATTGCTCTGGGTAGTATGGGCATTTTAACAATATTAATACTTTCAGTCCATGACTGTGGAATATCTTTCCTTTTATTAATGTCTTCAGTCTTTTATCAGTGTCTTATAGTTTTCAGTGTACAGATCCTTCACCTTGGTTAAATTTATTTCCTAGTTATTTTATTCTTTTTGATGTAATTGTAAATAGGGTGTTTTCCTGATAATTTATTCATATATAGAAACACAACAGATTTTTTTTAAAATTTAAGTTCAGTTGAATTAACATGTAGTGTATTATTAGTTTCAGAGGTAGAATTTAGAGATTAATCAGTTACACATAACACTCAGTCTCATTCCATCAAGTACCCTCCTTAATGCCCTTCACCCACCCCATCCTCCTATTCACTTCCCCTCCAGCTACCCTGTTTGTTTTCTATAATTAAAAGTCTCTTGGGGATCCCTGGGTGGCTTAACGGTTTAGCACCTGCCTTCGGCCCAGGGCGTAATCCTGGAGTCCTGGGATTGAGTCACACATCGGGCTCCCTGCATGGAGCCTGCTTCTCCCTCTGCCTGTGTCTCTGCCTCTCTCTCTCTCTCTCTCTCTCTGTGTCTCTTGTGAATAAATAAATAAAATCTTAAAAAAAAGTCTCTCATGGTTTATTTCCCTCTCTGTTTCCATCTTATTTTGTTTTTCCTTCTTTTCCTCTATGTTCATCAGTTTTGTTTATTTATTCTATGTATGAATGAAATCATATGATATTTGTCTTTCTCTGATTTATTTCACTTGGTATAATACCCTCTAGTTCATCCACATTGTTACAAATGGCAAGATTTCATTATTTTTGATGGCTGAGTAATACTCGATTATATATATATATATCCATCTTCTTTATCCATTCTTCTGTTGGTGAACACCTGAGCTCTTTCCATATTTTGGCTGTTAGAAATACAGTAGATTTTTGAGCATTGATTTTGTACCCCACAACTTTACTGAATTCATTTATTAGTTCTAATAGTCATATATTTCTTACATTATTCAGTTTTATTCAGTTCAGTAACTTTTATCATAGTGTAATTTAATATGTGATATTGTTTGATTTTCAATTATTTATTTATTTGAGAGAGAGTGCTTGAGAGAGAGTATGAGCGGGGGGGGGGGGGGGGGAGGGGGAGGGGGAGGGGCAGAGGGAGGCTGAGAAGCAGACTGAGCAGGGAGCTCCACTGGGGCTCAAACCCATAATCCTGAGATCATGACCTGAGCTGAAGGCAGATGCTTAACCCACTGAACCTTAACAGCCCTCCCCCATCCTTTTTAGATTGCTGATTTGAATCTTTTGTGATCGTGAATAATAGAATAGTTTTTAGAAGTGATTGCAAATAAAGAATATATAGGCACTGGCAGCATAAAGAGTATTCTATCAATACATTTGGCTTGGTGGAGCTTATTTTGTACACACTAAGTAACATTCAGTCTCTAATACTTGATTTAACTACCTAGTCAATAGTATCCTTTTTTTAAAAAAAATATTTTATTTATTTATTCCTGAGAGACACACAGAGAGAGAGAGAGATAGGCAGAGACACAGGCAGAGGGAGAAGCAGGCTCCATGCAGGGAGCCCGACATGGGACTCGATCCCAGGTCTCCAGGATCAGGCTAGTCAATACTATCCTATTGTTGGTAACCCTAGTTTCATTAGGTCCACAAGGGAAAAAGTTCTGGGTTACCTCAAATAACATTCTTGTGTGTCTTTGTAATACACAATTGAAGGAAATACAGCTTATTTTTAAGGCATTTGAAAGAAACCTTATTTATTTATTTATTTATTTATTTATTTATTTATTTTTAAAGAGAGAGAAGCAAGCATAAGAGACTTTTTTTTTTTTTAAAGATTCATTTATTTAAGAGAGAGAGAGAGAGCATGAGCAGATGCCTGTGCCCAAGTGTGAGGAGGGGCAGAGGGAGAGAAAGAATCCCAAGCAGACTCCCGCTGAGCATGGAGCTGTCCAGGGCTCAATCCTACAACCCTAAGATTATGACCTGAGCTAAAATCAAGTCAGATGCCCAACCGACTGAGCTACCACTAGGCACCCTGAAAGTTGACTTCTTAGTTTAAATTCAAAACTAAAACTTTTTCAAGAAAAAAATGGTGCCTTAGATCCAATAACTTAGAGTTACAGATTCACTTTCTTGTGGGGGGGCTTGAAAACTTTTTTTTTTTTTAAGTAGACTATGCCCACAACCTGTTTGGGACTTGAGCTCATAACCCGCTAGATCAAGAGTCTCATGCTCTACTGATTAAGTCAGCCAGGTGCCCCCAGGCTTGAAAACTTTTAAAAAATTGTGGTATACTGTAAAGAAAACTAGAAGTGATCCTTTAGCATTACAGATTTAGTGTTTCTTGTGATAGACCAGGAACTTATAACAAAAAAAATCTGTGCTGTACTATAAAGAAAATAATAAATTAGATCAATGTGAAAGAATCCAGGATAAATAGAAATGAATAAACATCAAAGTTAGCCCTAGTGTCCTCTGAACATTATTTTTATTTGGTATTGTTTTAGGTATCGTCAGATCCTGGAAAAAGCCATTCAGTTATCTGGGGCAGAACAACTAGAAGCTTTGAAAGCTTTTGTCGAAGCAAGTAAGTGGAATGAAAATTCCATGTTTGCCTTGTATTATTGAGTTAGGACTTCAAAGCTTGAGCAAGCTTGTTTTATATCAAATTACCAATATAATTTGCATTGAGATTAAATTAAATATACATTGAAATTGATTTTAGAACTTAAACTATTTACCACTTGATTTTTTTTTAATAAGTTGTCTTCAGAGTTACATTACCAATTACCAATTAAGGTTTTGTATAGCTATTGATATAGTAACTGATGAAAGACAATATAGCATAATGGTAAAGAGAATAGTCTAGATTCAGTCTGGTCCGTTGTTTTATTAGTTGTGTGTTCTTGGGTAAGTTATTCCTTTGTGCCTCCATTTCCTTGTCTATAAAATGGGGATATGATAACTACCTGGTAGAGATGTTAAATGAGTTAAATGTGGTTAAATGAGTTAATATACATAATAAAGTGCTTTAATAGTACCTGGCATATAATAAGTGCTACATAAGTGTTAACTGTTGTTAATGTTAACATTCCATTTGAATGGAAACTACAAATTTCTGTTCTTTGTTGTCTTTTTTTTTTTAATTTTTTTTAATTTTTTTTATTTATGATAGTCACAGAGAGAGAGAGAGAGAGAGAGAGAGAGAGGGGCAGAGACATAGGCAGAGGGAGAAGCAGGCTCCATACACCGGGAGCCCGACGTGGGATTCGATCCCGGGTCTTCAGGATCGCGCCCTGGGCCAAAGGCAGGCGCCAAACCGCTGCGCCACCCAGGGATCCCACAAATTTCTGTTCTTCAAGACATTCTCATCTACTTCTTGACTTCAGACATATTCAGTTATCTTGAAAATTACTCAAAATTCAGGCTGGAATTGATACTGAGTTAATATTGATGACACTTGAGAGTGCTTTACAGTCTGTAGTGTGCTTTCACACACATTATCATCATGAGAAGTGCTAGTTTGTGTAGTAATTTCTAACAATTATAAGTGCCTAATGGTACTTACAATGAAACTATTTTCTCAGCTGTATCCAGTATTATCCAAGAATGAATTGTGATTATTATATCATAAACTGATTAGAAGCTTGTTACAGGTTATTGTAAGTTACTGCCTCAAAAAATTGGGGCCTGCAATGTGTGATGAACTGACAGTGACTTCAGAAAGACTGTTAGGAATAGTATTATTGAGAACATTGCATTGTAGTAGCAAAAGAATAGTGATTTTTATTATAAACTTTGATTCCGATGAACCACGAAGAAAAGCCGTCTACTGAAAATCATTTATATCAGCTGAACAGGTTTTGAATCATCATTTATTTTCCCAGTAACTGCCGATTTCAGACTTAATTTATCTGAGCAGTGGTCACAAGCATGATACCTCTTTTAAAATATAGTAATAGTGATAATAATAATGAACATTTGTTGAGTACTTTGTGCAGCGTATTGTTTAAAGTGTTCTATGGATAGTACATTTAAGCTTCACAGCAGCCTTATCCACAATTTACAGACGAGGAAACAGAAGCACAGAGAAATTAAGTTTCTTGTTTGAGGGTATCTGATCAGATGCAGTGGAAGTAGCATGGCTTCAGAGCTTTCATCCTTAATCACAGATAGTAATAAAAACTCATAAATGTTTATAAATAATGTCATTAAATATGTCTATACATCTAGTGCTGACCTCAGTTCTTATTTGTTATATTTTTATTGGAAAAGTACAAGTGGCAGTAACTGTCACTCTTTGCTTTATTTAAATTTCATAAAAACTATGTTTCTTCTTTAACTCCTTTTTGTAACTAGGTGGGATATAAGTACGTAAATAAAAATATAGGTGTTTCCGTTCCTTCCCTTTATAGAAAAATAAGGAAAAATACAATATAAAATTCTCAAATGTAAAACAAAACTTTTCCCCAGTGATTTCAGTTTTTTAGAAAAATTGTGGGATTTTTTACTGTTTTGGTGTAGTCATTATGTAATCAAATAATTCAGCATAAGGAAAACTGATTCTCTAATATAAGATGATATGGGTGTTGAAATCCCTGAATAATACATTGAAAGTTGCATTAATATATATTGTTTTAATATTAATTTTAGGTAAAAATTTATTAGTGAAAAATTATAAATGACTCATGTTTACTTATGTCTTATCTCTTATTTTTTTTTTGACAAGTGGTAAATGAGAATGTCAGTCTCGTGATCTCTCGACAGTTGCTGACTGATTTCTGTACACATCTCCCTAACCTGCCTGATAGCACAGCCAAAGAAATCTATCATTTCACCTTGGAAAAGATCCAGCCTAGAGTCATTTCATTTGAGGAGCAGGTAAAAATCTAGAGCCATGATTTTTGAACATGAGATAGCAGCAGTTTTTTGGAGAGATATTACCATATTTTTAGAGAAGATGATTATCCAGTCTTATTTTTGACAACAGTGTGCCAAACAGCATATTACGATGTAAAAATAAATATTACAGTGTTATAACTCTAGCTGACATTTGCTCAGATATTACAATTTGATTTATGAACCAAATATTACTCTTTAGATAATTTTTAAGAATCAGTAAAATTGTTAATAAGGCTATAAACATAGGAAAACTCCAGCATTATATGTGCAGTTAACTTAAAAGGAAAGTTTAATATTTATACTAAATTCTTGCTATAATCCACATTGCAAGAAATGTGTTTTTTCAGTTCAGTATTTTGATATTCTGTGAATGCAAAATTCATTTAAAAAATAATTGGGGTGGTCTAGTTAAACTTGTACTATTTACATGCCAGCTTAATATGTTAATTGGAAGCATTATCACAATAGATTAACTTAGCGTCCATTTATTTTAATTAGTCACTAATGTCAGTTGAAATAATTTAACATTTCCACCTCTTATTCCAGGTTGCTTCCATAAGACAGCATCTTGCATCCATATATGAGAAAGAGGAAGATTGGAGAAATGCAGCCCAAGTGTTGGTGGGAATTCCTTTGGAAACAGGACAAAAGTATAGTAAATAGTAGATATTGGATGGAGATGTATATAGGCTATGTATCACACTGTTCACTTATATTTTTTTCTCACATTCTAGTGCAAAAAATATCATAAATAATTTAATAAGTACATATATGTTGTAGTAATTAGAAGGTGATAAGTGCTATAGAAAAAAGTAAAGGAAAAGTTGGGGAACAGGTTGTATCATTAAATAGGATGATTGGAGTGGAAGGGTGGTCCAGGTACATCTTCTCAGACACTTGAAGGAAGTAAGGGAATGGCTATAAGCTGAAGGAAGACTATCAGTAGATCCTCTTAGAGAGGATGGCTAACATAAAAGCCCTAAGATGGAAGCATGCCTGGAGTGCTTTCAGAAGATCAAGGATACCAGTGTGGGTGGAGTGAAGTGAGCCAAGGGAAGACAGGGCTGAGATCAGAGAGTACCTGGGATCAGATTATGTAGGTTCTTGTAAGTCATTGTAAGGCCTTTGGCTTTTCTCTAAGTGAAATGAGGGGGAGCCATTAGAGGGTTTTGTATGGAAGAGTCACATTATCTGACTTATATTTTAGAAAATTATTCTGACCACTTGGTTGAGAATAACTGTAGGCAAGTAATGATAGAAGTAAGAGCATAAGTTAAAAGGCTTATGTACTACTGCAGAGAAGATGGGGATTGTGAGAAATGTTGAATTCTGGTATGTTTTTAAGATAGAGCTAAAGATTTTCTGGTAGCTTGTATATGGAGTATGAGAAAAAGAGCCCAAGATAAATCTTGGTTTTGGTCCGAATAACTAGAAAGATGGAGTTGCCATCTACTGAGTAGTAAAAGATAGGTTTTGAGGGAAGATGAAGAGTTCCATTTTGGAAATGTGGTAACCAAGTGGAAGTATCAAGTAGGGAGTTGAATATATTAGTCTGTAGTTTAAGAGAGAAATACAGGCTACATTCGGGAGTCATTGATATATAGATGGAATTTAAAACCATTGTATTGATGAGATTCCCAAGGGAGGAAATACAGATAGAGAGGAGGACTGAATACTGATTCCCAGAACACTGACATTAAGAGATTGGGGCAGGAGAAAGTGAGAAGGATTTAGGTAAGAAGAAAAACAGAAGAATGTGAAGTATGGTGGCCTAGAAGTCAAGAGGAAAATGTATCAAGAAGGAGCAAGTGATTAGCTATGGTGCTGATAGGTCAAATAAGATGAGAGTGATGGTTAACCATTGGAGTTAGTAATGTGGAGGTCATAAAGACACTTGACAAAAAAAAAGACACTTGACAAAAGCTGTTTTGATGAAATGGTAAGAGTGAAAAAATGTGATTGGAATGGTTTAAGAGAGAATAGGAAGAGAACTGAAAATGGTATATGTGGGCAACTCTTTGCAGAAGTTCCACAGAAGGGAGCAGAGAAATAGGGAAGAAGCGGCAGAGATTTTTTCTTTTATGATTTTTTTTATTTTTTAGAAAGCAAAAATTTATATGGAGGGGTAGAGAAAAGGATTCTGGCAGGAGTAGATAGGAGGGGAAGGAAACTAGTGAATAGGCTTTGTGTGGATCATCTGTGGCTGAGTTTCTCAACCTCAGCACTGTTGGTATTTTAGATAGAATAATTCTTTGTTGTGGGAGTTGTCCTGTGTATTACAAGATGCTTAGCAGTATCCTAGACCTCTGTTCACTAGTTGCCAGTAGCATCATCACCCCTGTTTGTGGAGATCAAAATGTCTGTAGACATTGCCAGATGTTCCCTGCTTGGCAGAATAGCCCGAGAGAGCTACAGTAACAGCCAGGAATACCAAGTATGTGAGTGCTGATATTAGTGATAAGGTGGTGGAATTTCTGCAAGTACTGATTGCTTCAGTATTCTTGGAAGTGTGAATGGGGTGGGAGTGTTGAAGGGAAGACAAGAATAGGAAAAAATTCTTTAAGAGTAAGTGGACTAGGAATATATAATGTACTTGGCAGCATTAAGGACTCATCTGAAGGTTGTAGTGATTGAAACAAGATGATTCAGATTGGTTAGGTGTTTTTCTCCATCAGAGTTCAGCTGCATGGATGCAGGAAAGGAGTAGGGAAACTTAGGTTTAACCAGAGTTATGATTTTGCGCAACAAGTGTGACAGCAAAGGATGGGCAGGAGACATGAGTGCATATTCAATTTAGTAATTAACAGTGATTGACCGTAGGGATTAAACTAAGTAAGGAGTGAAATGAGACCTTTAAGGGGAGAAAAGATAGTAACAATGTAATGAGATCAATGGTTTAGAGGTCATGGTGCATTCAGTGGGTTGTTGGGTTTGGGATGCTAGACTAAGTGAGAGGGAGACAATTAGAAAAAATTAAGATGATAGTTTGTAACTTTTATTCAATTAATCTTACCTTTTGATAAGTATTTTTAAAAACATCTGTAGTTATGAAACATTCCTCCCAAGGACATTGTAGAAGGAGAGCAGGTGTGAGATTCTTGGTTATATTTTATATATATATATATTTTTTACACTTCCCCTTTCAATTGACAAGTATAAAAATAACTATAAATGACTTAAAAATATTTCAGCTGCTTCTCTACTCTTTTACTAGGCAAATGAGGGATTTTTTTTTTCTTCATTAATATTTGTGAAGAGTGATAAGGCAGACACTACTTCAGGCATCTTACCTTTTGTACATTACTTCTGAAGTTATTAGGCAGTAATTTTCCTTGAAAAAGCAGCCAGTATATCCAAAAGGCTTCATTTTGTAGATGTTAGATTTTGCTTTCCTTTTTTTTTTTTTTTTTTTTGAATTTTGCTTTCCAAGGCTTCTTGTTAATTTGGTTTTTTTCCTTTGAGAATTTGGAAAGGATGGGCTTTCTTACTTGCTTTGGTCTTAGTCTATCTGGAGCATTTTCTTCATAGTATAGGCAATTGATTTATTTTCACTGGTAGTTGAAATAAATATAAAATTATTCTTTGTAGTGGTGGTAATTATCATTTTGATAGTCCTATAGCATTATCTTTATCTGTGAGGATATCAGAGAACTGAAAATTTAGCAGTTTTCTAAATTAACCTAAAAAGTGATTAACCTAAAAGTGATTAAAAGTAGCATCTGGATAACAGTTGAAAACTTGTTTCTTTAAATGATGATTCATTCTGACAATTACAGTAAAAAATTTAAAGATATATTTGGCATAAAATTGAAAAATTCAAAAAGTATAGTACTAATTATAGCAATTCATGAAAATTTGAATTGTGAATGGAAATAGTGTAGTACAAATGCTAGTAACATATGACTTGTGGAAAAAGTTTGAATTAGTGTAAAAAATTTTTAAAAGTAAAGGATTAATTTCAGAGCTGAGGCCATGTAAATTGTAAACTCCGTTCTTGCCACATGGTGGCATCACTTTTGCTGTAATAAAAAGGATTAATTTTTGTAAGGATTAACCTTGAATATTGTGAGTTCGAATTATGTGAAATGTTCAGTTGTGCATTTTTGACATAAAATGTGACTACTGGGATGAAGGAGAAAATGAAAACCACCTGTAATCTCAACACCTAGAGATAATTGCTATTCCTATCTTCATATAGACGTACAAAAATACATTTTAATGGTGTCTTTACATGTTGTTTTATCATTTAGCAAAAATATGTGATGACTATTATTGTATAGTAATGATTATAAAAACTGTATATTATTCTACCATCTTTATATACCATAATTTAGTTGATTATTATAAATATCATAATAGGTGATTCCCAGTTTTTTCCTGTTACAGATATTTATGAGTAACTTTTACAAATGAATATTCCTTGTACATATGTGTGCACATCCCTGATAATTTTCATGGGATTTATTTTCTAGAGGTAAAATGTAGTAGATAAGGAATATCTATGCATTTTAAAGAATTCAAAGGGTGGTTGGAAAATATATTGCTAAATTGTTTTCCAGGATGATTGTATTCATTTATAGCCCCAATAGCACTATATGATACACCCCTAAACTGAGCATTTTTTCTTTTAAGTTCTTTGACTTGTGAGGATTAAAAGGAAACTAAAATACAATGGAACAATTATGATAAAAATAAAAATTCAACAAAATTTATTTCAGAAATATTTTTTTAGATTTTCTCAAATGCAGTAAAAATTTGATTCCCTTATATTAACTATATATATATATATAATAATGAAAAATTTATTTTCTCCAACTCCTAAAAATTTTCTTAATAATATATTTAGTCATTCTGTGTTTTTCTGTTACATCCTAGGCAATACAATGTAGATTATAAGCTGGAGACCTACCTGAAGATTGCTAGGCTATATCTGGAAGATGATGACCCAGTCCAGGCAGAGGCTTACATAAATCGAGCATCATTGCTTCAGAATGAGTCCACCAATGAACAGTTACAGATACATTATAAGGTAACTAACTGATTTAGGATTAATTTTGTATTGGAGAATCCTACTATACTAAGATGCTCCAGAATGTCTAATAAATGTTGTATATATTAGAAATTGTCTATTTTTATGCTTTGTGTTTTTTCCCCTAATTGAAACATTTTCCGTCTATAGGTATGCTATGCACGTGTTCTTGATTATAGAAGAAAATTCATTGAAGCTGCACAAAGATACAATGAGCTCTCTTACAAGACAATAGTGCATGAAAGTGAAAGACTAGAGGCCTTAAAACACGCTTTGCACTGTACCATCTTAGCATCAGCAGGTAAACATGTAATTTGTGCTTTCATGAATAGTCAGTTACCTTTGCTTAATAATTTCAGGTTCATTACTGTTGGAGGATTTAGCAAGGAACTGTTCTTCAAGGGGATATCTTATTGCAATTATAATTATGGTAAATTTATTTTAAACATTTAGACAGTTAAAAACAATAAAATTGATTGCTAACTTAAAAAATGTTTACATATGCATGTATCAGTCTATTACCCACATGTGTTAGGAGTAATTAAGAGAGATAATATGAAATTTAGTTTGCTTAGTGTATCACTTAAAAATGAATAACAAAATTAAGTGAGAATTACATAGAGGAAAATAAAAAGTAAAATCTAGAGATTGGTGATAATTAATGTACTGCTTTGGGGATTTTCAAGCCTTGGTTTTAGATCTCACCTTTATCCTTTTCTTCAGTAAATATGAAAAATAAACTGTTTTCTGTTCTTTTTGTACTGAATGATAGCATGCAAGTAAAGCAGGAAAGGCATTGAGAAGAAATGCTGATAATTCTAAACCATGGCTTTTCTAAATCATTTTTAGAATGTTTATTGATCTGTGTTTAGATGAGAGCCTAATGACATATTCACACTACATACACATTTTATTTTTATGAAGCAGTGATCTTGTTTATTATATGTTTTGTTACTGAAAATGTAATACATAAAATGGTACTGCTTCCAGTTCTAAAGAGCTGTTACTGGTTACTTGGATTTCCTTCAAGTCTGTGTGTATCCTCTTTTTTTTATAAGCAGTAGCATGATACATATACTTTTATAATCTGCTTTTTTCCTTACCTGTATATCAGCAATCTTTATATGTCAATAAATATCAGTCATTCTTTTTTGGATGAGCAATTGAATATTCACTAATTCAGTGTTGGCAGCAACTTGTAGAACATAACTGCCACAAATTACAATTGATTGCATATTTTAGTAGGCAAAAATGGAGTTATAATTTTTTATTGGAGAAAGAGATTGTGAGAATATATGATGCTCATCTCTTTCCCTTAGGACAGCAGCGTTCTCGGATGCTAGCTACTCTTTTTAAGGATGAAAGGTGCCAGCAACTTGCTGCTTATGGGATCCTAGAGAAAATGTACCTAGACAGGATCATCAGAGGAAATCAACTTCAAGAATTTGCTGCCATGCTGATGCCTCACCAAAAAGCAACTACAGCTGATGGTAATCATCATGTCTTTACAAATTTGTGGGAGTAAATATTTAGGTACATGCTAGGGGGAAGTGTGTTAAATTTGAAGCATCTTGATATCTTTGTGTAATATTTTTATATAACACTTGATGACCAAAAAGGAGTATTATGTTGACTGAAGGTGAATATTATATACAGATATGGGTTTGAATTATATAAAATAGCCCTACTAGAAAGTATATTGTAGAAAAACACATTTTTTGAAAATTCTAAGAACAGAATTATAGTCTATGTTAATAGTTCTTGGTTTTTAAAAAACTCAAACCCTTTGATAAGTACCTTAATTAATTTTAAGCATCAGTTTTGTTTTGTTTTTGTTTTTTTAAGATTTTATTTATTTATTCATGAGAGACACAGAGAAAGAGGCAGAGAGACAAGCAGAGGGAGAAGCAGCCTCCTCACAGCGAGCCCGATGTGGGACTTGATCCCAGGACTCCGGGCTCAGGATCACACCCTGAGCCACCCAGACATCCCTAAGCATCAGTTTTTAACAGAATAATTATCCCAGTCCTACTTTAGATAGAGTAAAATTTGGCATAGTAGCTTGCTTAAGGTTATTCAGGGTAAAAGTGTTGCCAGTGAAAATAGTACTTGGTGTCATGTTTCCTAGTTAAGGGATTTATTTGCTTTAGTCAGGCTGTTTTCCAGAAAAGAAGTTTTTAATAGTTGCTTGTTTATAACATCAGTCGGATTATATACGTTTGTCTACAGAGGTTTTAAAATAACTTAAAACAATAATATGTAATAATAAAAATATGACCAGACCATCAGAAACAAGAAAAAAGTCAAGATAAACACAGATCTGTTAGACCCACCTTCTTGGATTCAACGTCATCCTATATCAAAGACAATTTAGCTATCAAGAGTCATTTATGCAGAGGTTTGTAAAGGTATATGCTTCACTCAATCTTACTGCCCTGAATTAAACCAGATTACTGAAGGGATGATAGTGAGCTCCTATTGAATTTTGCATTTAATTTGTACTTTAAGAAGCAAACTAGTTGATACTCATCTTTCTGTCTAAAGGAGGTATTTTGTTTTTCTATAGGATATTCATTATGCAATCCTCAAGAAAAATTCCTTCCCAGTCTTGGAGTTAGTTGTGATTCTCCTGAACAGTTGGTTTTTATCTTTTTTTTTTTTTTAAGATTTTAATTATTCATTCATGAGAAACACAGAGAGGAGAGAGAGACAGAGAGGCAGAGGGAGAAGCAGGCTCCATGCAGGGGGCCTGATGTGGGACTTGATCCCGGGTCCTCAGGATCATGCCCTGGGCCAAAGGTGGTGCTAAACTGCCGAGCCCCTGGTCTGCCTGGTTTTTATCTTATTAAACACACCCTTGAGTTGATATACTGATTGGTTTTCTTGTCTTAACTGCTAGAAAGCTTATTAAATTTGTAGCCCACCTATAAATAGTATAGTATAAAATACTATAAATACTATAAATAAAATACTATATATATAAATACTATATTTATATATTAATATAATACTATATTAATATTAAGATAATATAAAAACTATATATTAATAAATACTATAAATAATAGTATTTAGTAAATAGTATAGTGTAGTATTTAAAAAGTTGCTACTTTTAAATTCTCTTCACGCCTTCTTCTGAACAGCTTTAAATTCTTTTTGCAAGGAAATGTGTGACAAGTTAAAAGATAGATAAAAAAGAAAAAGTTTCCAGAATTGATATAGTCAAGCTTCAGGTTTGACTTTGAGATTTCTGGCCATGAAAAAAAAAAAATGTGAAAAGATTCTTTTCTAAAAGGGGAAATACTTACCAGGACCTCTGAGGATACAAATGATTCTCAAATTTCTCACACAGGACTATATAAAGAAGACAGATGTTTTGTCTTCTTCCATCTTAGGGCCTGACTGCTTTTCTTATTTAACTCTTTGGGACATTTTTGTATTTTGGCATTACAACCCTATATTAGCAACCTTGAGGCATAATTTTTTTTAATTACAATTCATTATTTCTTAGAATATTCCCAAAGTTGTATAATATTACTACTAATCTACTTTCTGCTCAATAAATTTGTCTGTGCTGGGTATTTCATATAAATGGAATCACAATATATAGCCTTTTCACCTGGCAAAATGTTTATCCATGTTGTAGCATTTATCAGTACTTTATTCCTTTTTATTGCCAAATAATCTTCTATCATATGAATGTACCGCATTTTATTTCCTCATCAATTGGTGGACATGTAGGTTGTTTTCCCTGTTGGGCTATTAATAATACTGCTATGAATATTCATGTAAAATTTTTTGTATGAACACAGGTTTTTAATTCTTCTGGATGTTTACGAGGGAGTGGAATGACTAGGACATATAACTCTGTTTAGTCTTTTGAGAAGTTACCAGACTGTTTTCAAAAGCAGCTGCTCCTTTTTATATTCCTGCCAGCTGTGTATGCAGGTTCTAATTTCTCCATGTTTTCTCTCATATTTATTATCTGTCTTTTTTTTTTTTTTTTTTTTACTTTTTTTATTATCTTTTTGATTTAGACATCCCAGTATGTATGAAGTGGTATCCTATCATTTTGATTTGCATTTCCCTGATCAGCTTTTCACATACTGGCTATTTGTATATTTTTAGAGAAAAGTCTGTTCAGATCCTTTTCAGTTTTTAAATCAGGTTATTTGTCCTTTTATACTGAATCATAGGAATTCTTTATATATTCTAGACCTGATCATGATCAGATAATTTGCAAATATTTTCTCCCATTCTATGCATTGTTTCTTCATTTCTTTGATATGTCCTTTGAAACACCAAACTTTTTAATCTTGATGAAGTCCAGTGTATATTTTTCTTCTTTCTGTTGCCTGTACTTTTTGTCATATCTAAGAAACCATTGCCTAATTCAAGGTAATGAAGATTTGCTCTGTATTCTTCTGTAAGTTTTGTAGTTGTAGCTCTTACATGTAGACATTTGATTCATTTTGAGTTCATTTTTTTGTATATGGTGTAAAGATCCACTTTTATTCTTTGCATACAGATATCCAGTTGTCCTAGCACCATTGGTTGAAGAGACTATAAGTTTCCTGTTGAATTATCTTGGTACCTTTGTTGATAATCAGTTGACTATAAATGTGAGAGTTTATTTCTGGAGCCAGTTCTATTCCATTATTCTAGATGTCTGTCCTTATGCCAGTACCACACTGTCTTGGTTCTATCTTTATGGCAGGTTTTGAAATCAGAATGTGTGAGTTCTCCAACTTTGTGTTTTTGGTTTTTGGGTTTTTTTCCCAAGATTATTTTGACTCCTCTGAATCCCAATAAAATGAATTTTAAAATCAGTTTGTCAGTTTCTGCAAAAAAGCCAGCTGGTATTTTGATAGGGATTACACTGAGTCCATAGATCAACTTAGGGACTGTTGCCATCTTAACAATATTAAGTCTTCCTATTTTCTCATTTATTATGGTTTTTTTTTTTTTTTTAAGATTTATTTATTTATTCAGAGAGAGCAAAAGAGAGGCAGAGACACAGGCAGAGAGAGAAGCAGGCTCCATGCAGGGAGCCCGACGTGGGACTCGATGCCGGGTCTCCAGGATCACACCCCCGGCTGCAGGCGGCGCTAAACCGCTGCGCCACCGGGGCTGCCCTATTATGGTTTTTATATTTGAAAGTTGCTAAGAGAGTAGATCTTAAAAGGTCTCGCCACAAGAAAAATTTTTGATCATGTGAGGTGATGGATGTTAGTTAAGCTTACTGTGGTAATTGTTTCATAATGTGTATATATATCAAATCATTATGTTATACATCTTTAACTAATACATTATTATATGTCATATCTGATAAAGGGTTAGTATCCAAAATATATAAAGAACTTATAAAATTCAGCACCCAAAAAAGAATCCAGTTAAAAAATGGGCAGAAGACACGAATAGACATTTTTCCAAAGAACATATACAGTTGGCTAACAGACACATGAAAAGATGCTCAACATCACTGATCATAAGGGAAATACAAATCAAAGTTACAATGAGATATCCCCTCACACTTGTCAGAATGGCTAAAATTAACAACACAAGAAACAACAAGTGTTGGCGAGGATGCAGAGAAAGGGGAGTCCTCTTGCACTGTTGATGGGAATGCAAACTGGTGCAGCCACTCTGGAGAACAGTATGGAGGTTCCTCAGAAAGTTAAAAATAGGCTGTTCTACCATCTAGCAATTACCCTATTAGGTATTTACTCAAAGGATACAAAATACCGAGAGATTCAAAGAGATACATGTACAATGGAATATTACTCAGCCATAAAAAAGAATGAAACCTTGCCTTTTGCAACAACATGGATGGAGCTAGTGAGTATTATGCTAAGCAAAATAAGTAGTCAGAAAAAGACAAATGCTGTAGGATTTCACTCGTGTGAAATTTAAGAAACAAAACAGATGAAAATCAGAAAGAGGCAAACCAGAAAACAAACTCTTAACTATAGAGAACAAAGTTACTGGAAGGGAGGTGGGCAGGGGAATTGGTTAAATGGGTGATAGGTATTAAGGCACTTGTGATGAGCGCTGGGTATTGGAAGCAAGTGATGAATCACTAGATTCTACACCTGAAACTAATGTTACACTGTATGTTAACTAACTGGAATTTAAATAAAAACTGGAAAAAATCATTGAAATTAAAAACAACAACAATATTATGTCAATTATATCTCCATAAAACTTGAAATTAAAAGAAAAAAAAAAAGAATTGGATAAGCCTAGTAGTCAGACACCTTCAGAATATGGGGCCTTATGTCCAGCACTTTGTCAGGCCTTATGTTACTTCACTTAAAGGAGGATGCTATAATTGATTATTCATAGTTAGCTGGCCCTACCTTCCAGCATGGAAGCATTTCTATCTTTGCCTCACAGTAAGATGCTTATAGAATGCCCAAAAGAAAAGAGGTATTTCTACTGAGCTGTATGTGTATTGACTTTATCAAGATTGCCGAACAGGTTGCATGGTGGTTTTGCTGTTTCTTGTTAATAAATGTTTGTGCTGATAGCAAGAAAAGTAAAGTCAATGAATCTGATAGCTACCCTAAGGAAATAGAACCCCAAACCTTAAATCTGTTCAGCCAGTTGGTGACTACTTGCCAATCATTCATTTTCTAAATATGTTATCTGTATTTAGTTGTATATTATTCAAACTCTATCAAATAAGGGGTTTTCCTTACTTTGACAATTTAATGAAAGGAATAAAGACAATGATTATGGGTTGTTACATGCATAGAAATTTTTAGAAAAAAAAAAGATGAGTCTTTTAAAAATATAAAACAAGGGATGCCTGGGTGGTGCAGTCTGTTGAGCATCTGACTCTTGGTTTTTGGCTCAGGTGGTAATCTCAGGGTCATGAGAACCAGTCCCATGTCGGGCTATCTGCTCTGCATGAAGTCTGCTTAAGACTTTCTCTCCCTCTGCCCCTCCCTCCCACTTGCTCGTTCTCTCTCAATTCAGTTTTTAAATTCTTTTTTAAGATTTTATTTATTTGAGAGAGAGAGAAATGGTGAGGGAGAGCACAAGCAGGAGGAAAGCAGGAAGAGGAGAAGCAGGTTCCCCGGTGAGCAAGGGAGCCCAATTCAGAGCTCAATCCCAGGACCCTGGGATCATGACCTGAGCCAAAGGCAGTTGCTTAACCAACTGAACCACCCAGGTGCCCAATAAATCATTTTCTTAAAAAAAGTATAAAATAAGTTTCAAGCTTATAACTGTCTTATTTATGTTAAGGTTCTAGCATCTTGGACAGAGCCGTTATTGAACACAATTTGTTGTCTGCAAGCAAATTATATAATAATATTACTTTTGAAGAACTTGGAGCTCTTCTAGAGATCCCTGCAGCTAAGGTATTTTCTTGTTTCCAATATATAAAAAAGAGACTAAACTGTTGGTGCAGTGAGAAAATATGTAATTGATAAATATTGGCAACTGTAATAAAAATGTACATGAAAAGCCTCAGGAAAATGGAAATAAATGATTTGAATGTAAAAGTAGTACTCTAATGGAATCGTCTCAGTTTCTTGCTTTGTTTAAACTGTATTTTATGATAAGGTGATCTAGAATGAAAATCTTAAAGGGGTTTCAGGTTATGATGCCCATTTTGTGAGAATCTTTGTTTAGTGTCTGTTTAAATCTACTTCTTAGTGGTTTCTGATTTCTGACAAACTTAAGATTTTGATACATGCTTTACTTCTTTTTTCTGCTCTAGATTGACTCAAAGGTTAAATATTTCATCTGTTTGAAAGAATGACTATGGTAATTTTCCAGGCTATTCTGTCTCTGCCCCGCCCCCCTCTGTCTATCATGAATAAATAAATAAAATCTTTTAAAAATAATAATAAAAATAAAAACATTCTCTTAATTTTAAATAAGAGTAAAAATATGTAATCAGCGTTACTTTTACTTAACTTGCATACCTTAAAGTCATGTAGTAATGGGTCACATCCCCTCTTATCTGTTGGTGAAATTTTAATGCAGAATTTCCTAACACCGTTCCTTTACTTGTATACACTAAATACACGTATGGGAAATGAGCAATTTGGGAACCAAAGCTTAAGTTCCCATTAAAAGATACTTTCTTTTTAGGCTTAGACTTAGGGAAGTGAATATATATGCAACCATAAATGCTAGTACAGTCTATTTTTTTAAAAGATTTTATTTATTTATTCGTGAGACAGAGGGGGGGTGGGCAGAGACACAGGCAGAGGGAGAAGCAGGCTCCATGCAGGGAGCCTGACGTGGGACTCCATCCCAGGTCTCCAGGATCACACCCTGGGCTGAAGGTGGGGTACTAAACCGCTGAGCCACTGGGCTGCCCGCTAGTACAGTCTGTTTATGATGGATTGTGAAGATGGTCAGAATTACTAAAATGACCAAATCATAAGCCAGTTTGCCTACATATAGTAAACATGAAACATGTTTTTAGGAGTTAGGTAGAGGGCCTTTTAGTTCCCTTTGTCTTTAAAATCCTTTTAATTTTTATTTATTTATCTAATTTTTTTAAAAAAATGTTTGTTTTTTTAAGTAATTTCTATACCCAGTGTGGGGTTCAAACTCACAACCCTGAGATCAAGAATCCCAAGCTCTACCGACTGAGCCAGCCACGCACCCCTTTTTAATTCTCTTTTAAATTTGAAAATCATTCCTCCTAATTTTTTTCTTCAAAAATATTACTTTCTTAAAGAATTTTTTAGGTGACAAACACTGAAAATTTAAGTGAAATAAAAGGAAAAACTAGCTTGTTGAGGTTTTTTTGAGATGTGGATGGATCTCCGTGAAAAGAAAAATTGTTAGTTTGATTTTAAGCAGAGAAAAAATCGGTAAGAAGTGCAAGGTTCTTGTCCAAAGTCTCACAACAGGTAAAACACATCCCAGTTAAATTAATCAATTATACCCAGAAAGAACTGGGGGATAAAATAGGCAGATTTATAAGGTTAATATTGTAATGAATGACATGTGAACATATACCAAAAGTGTGTGGTAGCTAAACTAAGAGATTTCAGTTCTCTTCTATGTGAGTAACTGGTAGATATGATCATTGATGTTTATGAGAGTTTATTGGTTTTTGGATTTTTTTTTTTTACAGGCAGAAAAAATAGCATCACAAATGATAACAGAAGGACGTATGAATGGATTTATCGATCAGATTGATGGAATAGTTCATTTTGAAAGTAAGAGGTTTTGCTTATTTCTGTCATAATGAAATGGGAGGAAACTTGCATATTTATAAATAGGACATGTTGAACAATTTCCTCTGACCCAGTATTTTCTTGCTGGAATGAATTTATTTCCAAAAGGAACAATGTAAAATAATTTTTATAAACTTATATTCATGAATCTACTTAATGCAGCATTTTTAATGCAGTGTAAAAATTTGAAACTGGAATCCTTATACCAGTTCATTCACTTACTCATCACTTGCCACATACTGTGTATTAGGCATGTGGGAATACCTGTGGATTTCCTCTGCAGCAGCACATTATACTCCTGGAGGCAGACAGGGAAGTTGATCTCTTGACTCTCAGTGTCTTTCACCTCCTCAGCCCCTATTGCTACCTCATTTCCACAGAACCTGGGCCTTGCTGTACCTGGAACCATTCTACCTGTAAAATTTGAATTTGAAATATCCCATTCCCACCGTAAGCTTTTTCCTCTTTCCAGCAGTCTGTGTCCATTAACTTGTACTTCAGCTCTTCCTTGACTACGTTCAAGCCTCCAGTCCTTTAATGTTTACTTTTTTCCCGTCAGCCCTGCCCATTTTTGTCTTCATTCCTCTTCCTATCCAGCTTAGCATCCATGATTCCTTATATCTTTTTTTTTTTTTAAGATTCTATTTATTTTTGGGATCCCTGGGTGGCGCAGTGGTTTAGTGCCTGCCTTTGGCCCAGGGTGCGATCCGGGAGACCCTGGATCGAATCCCACGTTGGGCTCCCGGTGCATGGAGCCTGCTTCTCCCTCTGCCTGTGTCTCTGCCTCTCTCTCTCTCTGTGTGTGACTATCATGAATAAATAAATAAAATCTTAAAAAAAAAAAAAAAAGAAAATACTATTTAAAAAAAAAAGATTCTATTTATTTTTATTTTAGAGAGAGAGAGAGTGGGAGCAGGGGAGGAGCAGAGGAAGAGAGAGAGGATCTCCAGTAGACGCTGCACTGAGCACAGAGCCCAACACAGGGCTCAATCCAAGGACCTGAGACCACAACCTGAGCTGAAACCAAGAGTTGGTCACTCAGCCGACTGAGCCACCCAGGCGCCCTGATCATTATTTCAGTTACTATTTTACAGGTGTCCTAGATCACTTGCCTGTTAACTTTTTGTCCTGGCTGTCCAGGAAAACTTGACCTGCAATGAACCCATCCTCCATCTTTTTCATTCATGTGCCTGAGTGGCCAACTAATGTTGCTGGAGAAGAGTCAGAACACCAGAGAGGTTGATTACCACTGCATATTCAAGGTCTTGAGTTTTCAGTAGTACCTGGGATTCTTGGTGTATTTCTCTAATCCACTCTTTTTTCCTACTCTCCAGTGAGTATTTCAGATTTCATTTTTCTTAAGTCTCGGACTTTTCCCCTCCTTCACTCTCAGCAACAAACCTTGTTTCCTATTTCACAGAAAAAAAAAGTCTATCTGTGTGAAATTAGATTAACTTATTTATCAGATTTATAAAAACTTCTGAATTTTAAATATCTTGTTTTTTAAAATTTTTTTTTAAAAATTTATTTATGATAGGCACACAGTGAGAGAGAGAGAGGCAGAGACATAGTCAGAGGGAGAAGCAGGCTCCATGCACCAGGAGCCTGACATGGGATTCGATCCCGGGTCTCCAGGATCGCGCCCCGGGCCAAAGGCAGGCGCTAAACCGCTGCGCCACCCAGGGATCCCCTGAATTTTAAATATCTTGTGATTATATCTTTTTCTTCCTTTGTGTTATACTGGAGGTGATTTCTGACTCCCTTTCCAGTTCTGCTTGTGCTTTGGATCCTTTCTCTGACCTCTACCCCCAACCCCAAAACAACATTTTAGGACCTGAAATTAGCAATTGTTTTGTCTTTTCGTTCTTTCTTGCTTTGTTGGCTTCTTTTTTATTTTTACTTATTTATTTTTTTAAAGATTTTATTTATTTATTCATGAGAGACACACAGAGAGAGAGGCAGAGACACAAGCAGGCTCCATGTAGGGAGCCTGACATGGGACTCGATCCCGGGCCTCCAGGACCACACCCTGGGCTGAAGGCAGGCGCTAAACTGCTGAGCCACCCGGGCATCCCCTTCTTTCTTTCTTTCTTTCTTTCTTTCTTTCTTTCTTTCTTTCTTTCTTTCTTTCTTTCTTTCTTCTTTCTTTTTTTTTTAAAGATTTTATTTATTAATGAGAGACCCACAGAGAGAAAGAGAGAGAGGCAGAGACACAGGCAGAGGGAGAAGCAGGCTCCATGCAGGGAGCCCTACGTGGGATTTGATCCTGGGTCTTCAGGATCAGGCCCTGGGCTGAAGGCGGCACTAAACCGCTGAGCCATTGGGCTACCCTGTTGGCTTCTTTCCATCAATATTTAAACATAGTTGGGTCTTTCCCATTTTAACAAAGATCTTTTATCTTTCAGGCCTCATTTTGACTTTTCAACATATTGAGTAGCATTGGTCCTTCACTCCTTTGTGAATCATTCCCACCATCCACACCATCTTGATTCCTTCATCTCCTTCACCTCATTCTCCTGCCTTCCCTCCTCCTTCTCCAGGTATTCTTCCAGTCATCTTTGTAGATACTGTAGTACTTGTAAATATGAATATCACAGTTGCTTAGGGCTTACTCTAGGCCTTTTCCTCCTCACTCTACTAAATTCCCCTTGGTAATCTCATCTGTACCCACTGATTCAGTTGCCATTTCTATGTAGACAATGCTTATATTTGCCTTTCTGGTGTAACTTTCTCTTCTGAGTCCTAGACCCAGTGATGTTAATTGATTAATAGGCATTTTCCACATTGGTTTTTTGAACATCTCAGAATGAACATATCCAAAACTGAATTCATTATCTCTCTTCCCTGTCTCCCTCCCACAGCCAGCCAGCCAGCCAAAAGCTGCATTGTTCACTTTCTCCAGATTGCTTATCCTTAACCCCTCTTCTTTGCTGCCTAGAATCCTTTCCATTTTATCTCCTTGATGTATCTGGAATCCACATACTTGTCTTCGTTTCTTCCTGCCTATTCTGAAATCTCCCCTACCTTCTGGGCTTTTTCCTTCATGTCTGCAATTGTTCCTTTCTAGTCCAGTTGCCATAGTACAGCCAGAATGATTGTGATCTTTTAAAAATGCAAACAAAACAAATGAAAACCAAAGTATTAAATCATGTTACTTTCTTCTCTGATACTGTAATGCATGCTCCCCCATGACTTGTAGGACAAAGTTAGATAAATAGGTCCTACCTGATCCTTTAGAACTTTCCAATCCAACCACATAAGTCTTTTTAGCTTTTTCTAGCATTGTAAATTCCTTCCTACATCAGACATTGTGAAATATCCACTCCCCTCCAGCAGCAGCCTCTCAGCTATCTCTGTCCCTGTGTTGTAGTTTAAGCCATGTTAATTGGTAATGATTTTCCTGACTCTCCAGGTTAGGTATGGCTTATAGTTATATATTCTTATGTCACTCTGAATTTCATCCTGGCATTAATCACAGTTACTGTCATTTCTGTAACCATTTGTTTAAATGTCTGTTTCTGCTTCCCAGCTAAGCTTCTGGTGGTAGATATTAAGTCTCTTTTTGCTCTGTGGTATAGTATATCCAACATGTGTTTCAATGCCCCATACTTTGTTAAATAAGTATTGAATAAACAAACACAGTACATAATGAATAGTATAGCAGAGGTGTCACCAAGTGCAAGGACGGCTTATATTAATGTATACTAACTTAATAGAGTATGTAATATTTTTTCTAATTTTCTTAAATTTAAGAAATTGCAATGAAAATGTGCTCATAATAACAGGTAAACCATTGCAAGTATAAATAAAGGAAGAGTTCATCATATGTTTCCTCTCCCTGGCATAACTAATACTAAAGTCTTGTGTATCTTTTTATATGCTTATATAGATATGTAAAAACATAGTTTCTTTAAAAGCGGCATTTTAAAATACATGGTATTCTACAAACTTTTTGAAATACCATGTACAATTTCCAAGTCAGTAGATATATATCAAAGTTACTTGTTTTAATAACTGTGTAGTATTGGGACTCCGGGATGGCTCAGCTGTTGAGCATCTGCCTTCGGCCCAGGGTGTGATCCCGGAGTCCTGGGATCGAGTCCCCCATTGGGCTCCCTGCATGGAGCCTGCTTCTCCCTCTGCCTATGTCTCTGCCTCTCTCTCTCTGTGTCTCATGAACAAATAAATAAAATCTTAAAAAAAAAAAAAAAACTGTGTAGTATTTCATGGAGTTCAACTATTCATCTATTGATGGATATCCAAGTAGTTTCCTTGTGTGTACCTTTATATACTGGTATACCTACTTCTGTAGAACAAAGTCTTAAAAGTGATAACATTGCATCAAAGAATATGTGTATTTGATCCTCAATGGAAACTGCTAGCTTGCTTTCCAGAAAAATGTAGCCATTTACACTTTGACCAATATGAGAGGATGAATGTTCAACAGCTGTATGTTATTCCTTTTTATCTTTTGCTAATTTATGAGGGGGAGCTACATTATTGTTTTAGTGTGTATTTCCTTAGCACTAGTGAGTGTATTGGCCCTTAGCATTCCTCTTCTGTGAATTGATGTTAGTTTTTCTGCTCTATTTCCTTCCTTCCCCTATACCTCTTCTTCAGACCGCTCAGTGTCAATTTGTTATAGCTTTGGGTTTAATGATAATTTAAACTCTTGTTGGTTATATGTTTTAGGAATATTTTTCCCATTCTGTCAGTCATGTTTCTGAAGTAAGGCAATGCGTACCATAAACACATTTTAAAATTCTTATGCAGCCAAACATCAATTTTTAATTTTAAGGCTTTTTAGTTTCCTGTATTGACTTAAAAAGGGTCTCATTCACTTCGGGGTAAAACTAATAATCTTTCTAAAATTTCTTCTAATATTTTTATTTATTTTATGTTTAGAAACATAATCTGTCCACAGTTCATTTTTGTGTATAATTTTAGGGTATGGTCTAGTTGTTTGTCTTTTTTTTTTAAGATGGATTGCTAATTTGCAAGTACTATTTATTAAGTAAAACATACTTTCTGATCTTTGACAAAAATTTGGTTCTACATACATCTTTGGATCTCTTTCTATAATCTCTTTGGTTCCATTGACCTGTAACAATATGGTAATAAACAAATTTATAGTAAATTTTACTGTTGGAAAAGCATCTACTACCCCTCCACTACTATTTTTTATTCAGTTGAAATTCACATAGTAAGCAATTGAGTGGCATTTAGTAACCACTAACTCTACCTACTTCCAAACATTTTCATATTCCCAAAAGGAAATCTTGTACCTATTAAGCAATTGCTCTCCATCCGTCCTTCTCCCAACTCCTGGCAGCTACCAGTCTGAATTTTATCTCTTGAATTTACCTATTCTAGATACTACATATAAATGTAATCATACACTATATGACTTTTTTCTTTTTTAAAGATTTTATTTATTTATTCACAAGAGACACACACAGAGAGAGGCAGAGACACAGGCAGAGGGGGAAGCAGGCTCCCTGCAAGGAGCCTGATGCGGGACTCGATCCCCAGACTCCAGGATCATGCCCTGGGCCGAAGACAGGCACTAAACTGCTCAGCCACTCAGAGATCCCTCTTAACATGGAGTTTTCCAGTTCCATTCATGTTGTAGCATGTAAGCAGTACTTTATCCCACTGTGGAGATATACTACAATGTTGCCATTGTTCTTAATATTCAAAATTATCTTGACTATTTTCAAACGTCAATTCTTCAATATTAATTTTAATAATTTTATCTTATTTAGAAAGCAAAACAGAGAAAAGGAGAATTATCTTTGTAATTTTTAAAGATTTATATATTAATAGGGAAAGACTGTTATTTTTATGCTATTGCATCTTTCCATCTGAGACTGTGGTTTGTGTCTACTCAAGTTATTTTGTGTCTTTTGTTAAAAATTTTTATTTCAGTTATTTTCATTAATTCTATGCCCATTTTTGCAAATTTGGGTGCTGTTTTGTTTGGAATATTCCACCAGGTTTATCATTTCTAACTGCATATTGCTGGTGCAGAGAAAATCCTGGTGTTTTCATGTTGAGTTTTTTTATTTTGTTTTGTTTTTAACATTAAACCATCCCTCAGAATCCAGTGGAGAGAACCTTGCCTATATAAATAGATTTGCCTTCTCCAGTAGGTGGCAGTGTCTTATGAATCAAGAAACGTGATGAGATGGGTTCAGTGAGGTTTGTATTGTTTTTGTGAATGAGATGCTTTAATTGATTGGTTTTATTTTGTTTTCATGAATAATAATAATGTGTGTATGTTTTTTTGTTTTGTACTTTGTGCCAGTTATTTGGGTACTTTCCTTAATATCACTTAATTAGCTTAATTTTATTAGCCAAGATTTTTGGAGTACATTTTTGAAAATTAATACTACTGTATTTTTTATTTTTTATTTTTTTAAGATTTTATTTATTTATTCATGAGAGACACAGAGAGAGAGAGAGAGGCGCAGAGACACAGGCAGAGGGAGAAGCAGGCTCCATCCAAGGTGCCCGATGTGGGACTCCGTCCTGGGTCCCCAGGATCACACCCCGGGCTGCAGGTGGCGCTAAACTGCTGCGCCACTGGGGCTGCCCTGTATATTTATCTTTTAACTCACACATGCTGTGAATATTTAGAGTCATGTTAAACTTTGTACGTTGTTGTTCTTTTTTTTTTTAGCACGAGAAGCTCTGCCAACATGGGACAAACAGATCCAGTCACTTTGTTTCCAAGTGAATAACCTTTTGGAGAAAATTAGTCAGACAGCACCAGAATGGACAGCACAAGCCATGGAAGCACAGATGGCTCAGTGAATCCTTGCAAAACTTCTGTGCACACTACATCTTTTACAATGTTGTACAGATTAATTTCACTGTCTCTCCAAAGCATTTGCATCATGACCTTACATACTTCAATCCCTTTTATGCTGGATCCCATTTAAAGAAGACATTATTAGAACAGGAAGTGCAAGCATTTGAAAATATGTAGTTCTCGTGTATTCAGGGTCTCTGTGTACCAAGCTAACTCAAACGTTTTGAAGGCTTTTTCTTTAAACAGAGTAAGTGAAATATCTGTGGCTAAAAAGTTTGGGTTTGTGATAACTTTGTAGTCATGTAAAACTTAAAGTGCTTTGTGCCTCTCCAAATGTGGTAATTCTAATAAATGGAGAAGTGAGCCAAATAAAAGTAATACTGTGTTTTTAATTAGTGAACAGTGTTTTGTTCATTTTCCCTTTCAATTCAATAGACATTGATTTATAGCATATGCTAGGAATGCAGAGATAAGCAAGTATCAGGTATGCCAGATTCTCCAGGCATTCAGCCACAGAGCCAGTAGACAGCATGTGAAATACCTGTAGTTGTACCAAGTGCTAGAGTGCACAGGGAAGAGCTTTACATTTTGTGGAGACAGGGCTGGGAAAACTTCTCAAAGAGGGTTATTTCAGCCTAGCTTTATAGAGAAAATGGGGAAAGGACTTCTAAAAAAAAGTTTGAAGGCAACTTCTGGTTTCAGCTCGAACATGTGAAGAGCCTAGAAGTCATCACTCCACCCTCACAATAAGAAAAAGACCAAACAGGCTGAAGATCAATGGTTTTTCTTATTTCTACCAGAGAATTGAAGTCACAGGGCAAACTACTGCCAAACCTGGAAAGACTGGCAGATAGCATCACAGTTGAGAGAGCTTACTGGGAGCAGAAACTCTTTGGAGCAGTACCTGATAGGAACAGTGAAATAGTAATGGATGGAGAGGGAAGGAGAGTCCCAAGCAGTCCCTGTGCTGAGCGTGGAACCCAATGCAGGGCTAGATCTCATGACTCTGAGATCAGGACTTGAGCTGAAATCAAATGTCAGTTACCCACTGTGTCACCCAGGTGCCCTAAAACACCTTTTTTTTAAAAAAAGAAAAAAAGAAGAAGATTTTATTTATTCATGAGAGACACAGAGAGGCAGAGACATAGAGGAAGAAGTAGGCTCCCTGCAGGGAGCCCAATGCGTGACTCAGTCCCAGGACCCCTGGATCACAACTTGAGCTGAAGGCAGACGCTCAACCACTGAACCACTCGGGTGCCCCAAAGACTTTTTCTATAAAGGAACACAGATAAGAATTATATTGGATTTCTTGTCAGAAACCATGCAAGCAAGAACAGACTATAGATATTTAAGATGTTGAAAGAAAAAACTAATGTAGGATATTATCCAGCAAAATTAACCTTTAAAAGTGAAAGAGGAAGAGTCTCTCAGCAAAAACTGAAGAAATTTGTTGCCAGGAGACCTGCCTTACAAGACGTGCAAAAAACTCTTCAAAGTAAAGGAAATAGTATGAGAAACTTGGATAAAGGAAAAGCATAGGAGAACAAATAGATGAAGGTAAAATAGAATCTTTAAAAAAAAATTATTTTTTGAAGGGATACTGAAAGGTTTTTATTGCCCACTGGCCACCGTCAGTATCCTAGCCCCATGCTGGGCCTTCTGGATATCTCTCCAACCAACTCTGAGGGCCCATGAAACAGCCACAGTCCAGCTTTCTCCTTTCGGGGGACCAAGGTGCCTGGGGCAGACAGTGTGGCAGAGGGGCCTCAGAGTGAGGGGCAGGAGGACACAGCAGCACTTCCTGCAGACAAGATGGAAGAGAGGGCCCTTCTTGGCACCTGCTATGGAGGGTTGCCCTAAAGAAGAGGGCAGGGTGGGGGGAGGGGCTCTCTATGTGGGGATAGCATGGATGGTGAAAAGCACGATGAAAAGGATGATGATAAAAATAATCACGCAGATGAGGACAATCATCTTCACGTTCTTCCACCAGAACTTCTGAGCCACCCTCTGTGATGTGGTCTTGAAGTGCTCCGATGTGGCTCCAGATCCTCTGTCTTGCTGCGGAGATGGTCCAGGTTTTCTCCTCGGGCCAAGATCCGCTCCACATTCTGGGTCATGATATTCTTTTTTTTTTTTTAAGATTTTTATTTATTTGTACATGATAGGCACAGACAAGAGAGGCAGAGACACAAGCAGAGAGAGAAGCAGGCTCCATGCAGGGAGCCCGATATGGGACTCGATCCCTGGACCACAGGATCACTCCCTGGGCCAAAGGCAGACACTCAACTGCTAAGCTGCCAATACATCCCTGGGTCATGATATTCTTGACTCCCTCCACCTCACTTTGCAGGTTCTGCACACGATCATTTCCACCACCTCCACTGGCCTCCTCCATGTCTCCAAGCAGCTCCGGCCTATCGGTGCGAGACTCGCTCGTCTGTTTCCTCCCCGGCGGCCCTCGCTTTCGTCCTAAAAATTTTTAATTGGTCTAATGACTCTAATGACTCTGTTCAAAATAATAGCAACAGTTTTTTAATGTTTATAGTATATGGATAAGTAAAATGAATGACAGGAATGATGGGAGGCAGAAATTGGGAATATTCTCTTATAAGATTGCTGTACTACCCATGAAACAGTATAGTGTTTAAACATGGACTTAGATTAGTTGTAAATGTATATAGCAAACTGGAAGGTGACTAATAAAATTTTAAAATATATAAAATTGATATGCTAAGAGAGAAGGTATAAAATAGGATCATAAAATGTTCGATTAAAAGCAGAGCATCGGGGGCACCTGGGTGGTTCAGTGGTTGAACATCTGCCTTTGGCTCAGGTTGTGATGCCAGGATCTTGGAATTGAGTCCCGCATTGGGCTCCCCACAGGCAGCCTGCTTCTCCCTCTGCCTATGTCTCTGCCTCTCTCTGTGTCTCTCATGAATAAATGAGTGAAGTCTAAAAAAAAAATGGAGAGCGTCACAACAGAGCATTGAAATACATGAGGCAAAAACTGATAGAACAGCAAGAACAAATAGATGAATCCACTGTTATACTTAGAGACTTCAGCACCCCCTTATCAGCAATTGACAGATCCAACAGGCAGAAAATTGGTTAGGACATAGTTGAACTCATCAGCATCATCAGTCAACTGGATCTAATTGACATCTATAGACTCCATACAACAACAGCAGAGCATTTTTTTTTAAGATTTTGTTTATTTATTCATGAGAGACATAGAGAGAGGCAGAGACACAGGCAGAGGGAGAAGCAGGCTCCATGCAGAGAGCCCGACGTGGGACTCAATCCCGGGTCTCCAGGATCAGGCCTGGGCTGAAGGCGGCGCTAAACCGCTGCCTGCCCTTTACTTTTCTTAATCTCACATGGAACATTCACAAAGATAGACCATATCCTGGCTCATAAAACACATCTTAACATATTAAAAAGAATAGAAATCATACAGTGGATGCTCTCAGTCCACAATGAAACTAAACTAGAAACCAATAAGAAAAAGATAGCTAAAAAAAAAAAAAAAAAAAAAAAAAAAAGAAAAAGATAGCTAGTAAATCCCAAAACTTTTTTTTTTTTTTTTAAATTAATTTATTTATTTGTGGTAGACATTGGGAGAGACAGAGAGGCAGAGTCACAGGCAGAGGGAGAGGCAGGCTCCATGCCGGGAGCCCGACGCGGGACTCGATCCCGGGACTCCAGGATCGCGCCCTGGGCCAAATGCAGGCGCCAAACCGCTGTGCCACCCAGGGATCCCAGGAAATTAGTTTTAAAAAGTCAATGAAACTAAAAGCTGATTCTTTGTAAAGATCAGTAAAATTGGTAAGCTTCTAGCCAGGCTAATTAAGAGAAGGCACAAATTACTAGTATCAGTAGTGAAAGGAAGGGGTCATCACTATAGATCCAATGAAAAGTAAAATGATAATAAAGGAATAATATGAACAACTCTGTGCCTATAAATTTGGTAACCTAGATGAAATAGATCAATTCTTTGAAAGACATAATCTGCCAAAACTCACACAAGAAGAAATAAACAATCTGAATAAGCCTATATCAAAAAAGTTGAATCAATAATTACCTTTGATAATAGAAAGCACTAAAGCCAAATGGGTTCATTGATGAATTCTATCAAACATTTGAGAAAGAAATCACACCAATTCTCTACAATTTATTCCAAAAAATGGAAGCAGAGAAAATACTTTCTGATTCTGTGAGGTTAACATCACCCTCAAACCAAAGCTAGATAAAGATATTACAAGAGAGGAAAACTGCAGTTTCATATCTGTCATGAACACGACGTAAAAATTCTTTTTTTTAACAATTTTTAAGTTTTTATTTATTTATGATAGTCACACAGTGAGAGAGAAAGAGAGAGCCAGAGACATAAAGCAGAGGGAGAAGCAGGCTCCATGCACCGGGAGCCCGACGTGGGATTCGATCCCGGGTCTCCAGGATTATGCCCTGGGCCAAAGGCAGGCGCTAAACCGCTGCGCCACCCAGGGATCCCCGATGTAAAAATTCTTAACAAAATATTAGCAAATCAAATTTGGCAATATGTAAAGAGAATATATACCACAGCCAAATGAGATTTGTTCCAGGTAGGCAAGACTCTTCCAACATTTGAAAATAATATAATCTCCTATCTACAAGCTAAAGAAAAATCATATGATCATATCAATAAGTATAGAAAAAAGCCTTTGACAAAATCCACTCCCTATGCATGATAAAAACTCAACTAGAGATAGAGGGAATTTCTTCAACTTGATAACATCTACAAAAAAGCCTATCACTGATATAATATTAACAGCGAGAAACTAGATTACTTGATTCTTTCTCCCTAAAATCAGGAATCTACAAAAACCCTCTATGGCTAACATATTTCATAATGAGGAACTAGCTAACCAGATTCTTTCCCCTGATAAGGAATCATCTGCCCTCACTTCTCCTACTCAACATCATACCAAAAGTTCTAAGTAATTCAATGAGACCAAAAAAGAAAATTAAACTTACACAGATTGAGAAGGAGGCAAAAACTTAATTCACAGTGATTGTTTACATAGAAAATCCTAAGGAATCAGCCAAAAAAATTTCCTGGAATTAAAAAACAAATATAGCTAAGTTGTAGAATACAAAGTTAATACACAAGTAAGTCAATTGCTTTCCTATATACCTCAATGAACAGCTGGAATTTAAATTTTTATTTATATTTATTTATTTATTTATTTATTTATTTATTTATTGGAATTTAAATTTTTTAAAATGTGTGTGTTGAAGGTAGTAAAAGGAAATTTTAAAAGTGAAGAAGTGGCAGGAGAACGGGCTAAACCTGAGGCTATATTATGGGGGCAGGGAAAATTTGGGATCCTTTATTTAGAATGTTCACAGTTTAACTTGTGGCAGGCAGTTTATAGGATGGATTGGAAAGAAGGTAACAGGAGCTCTAGTTACTAGAGGCGGGCCAACTAGTTCTGGAGCTATGTACCTGATTTTCCAAAGAGATCCTGAGGGTTTGACTACATCCGTGGCATTGAAGACAGAAGAGGACAGATTGACTCGTTTAGTAAATGATTTGAGTAGAATAGGTATCTAGTAGGTGCCAGGCATTGTTCTTGGAACTGAGGATACAGCAACAAAGGATATAGATCATCCATTGGGGGTATCAAGTGGAGTTTATGTGACAGAAGCCAGTGTCTGATTAGATGTGAGGAGAAGGGAGAAGGGGGTGATTATTCACCCCAATGAGTCCCCAATTCAGGACTCATTGATACTTAGATTTCTTATCTTGAACAACTGAGTAAGTGGTGATATTGTTTGACATGTTGGGTAGAGAAGGCCTAGGGGACATCTAGATGGACTCGATTAGTAGGCAGCTGAAGAGTCATTCAGAACATCCATTGTAAGCGGGAGACTGGAAATATAGTCATCGCTGACATCTAGGAGGCAGTTGAAGCCATAGGGGTAGATGGCATTAAGAAAAGCATGAGATATGAAAGGAGTGGATCCCAGATAGAACCTTGCAAAGCATCTAAACTCATGAAGCAAGTACAAGAAAGGGCAGAGCACTCAAGTTTGCTGAGTACGTTGAAATCCAGGTGCCTTTACATTTGATCTCTCTGAAATTTCGCAATAAACCTATACAGTACTTTTGCCTCCCCTCCCCCCACCCCAACAAAAGAAATGGATTCAAGGGTAGGAGGAGAACCAAAGGAAACTGGGGAGTGAGATTTTCATCAGGGCAAAATGATGCATGTGGAACACATAGAATAATACATGTAGAAAAAAATGTTGCTTCTTTCATTTATCATCAATATTTAATCAAAACTGGGTCATACTGAATTTAATCATTGAATTTTTATTACTTGTCCTAATACTTCCTATTCAGAAGAAAACAAAAATCAACACAAGGAACCTATCAGGTATGCAGCTAGGAAACAGGACATAGTGTGTTCTTACTTTGTTGGCATTAATAATACAGATAACATGATAAGGAGCAGAAAGTATTAGCTAAATGTATTGTTAAGTGTCTTATATTAGTTATCTGTAGTCTTTTTCTTTTCCGTCTCAAATTTCTCAGATGAAAGCGAACTGAGTTGCTGTGGACCAAAATCTCCTATAGAGAAACCAAATCATAAGAACAAAAGTATAAGACTGACCCTTAAAATTAATGACATAAAGACATGGAGAGCAAAGAAGCATAGAACTTTGTTAGCAAAATCTTTTATTTTGTTTACATACCAAATGTAACAAAATTCATAAGCCAGAAAATTTGATAACATGAAAGCGAGAAACTAAGCTGGACCATTTAGCAAAACTAAGGGAACACATTCATTTAACATAAATCAAAATCCATTTTTTTTTTTACCCCATCGATTGTAATTAAGCAGATCTATCATATTTCAGTTGCAAAAGGCAGAGGACTCAAGCTGAAGAGGTGCCTGCTGATTTTTGTTGCTTTGGTAAATCTTTCACCTATAAGGGACATACAAAGAATAGGTTTGAATTGTCTCAATCTACATTTTTATTTTCAATGAACTTTAAATTTTAGAATCATTTCAGGTTTACAAAAAAGTTGCAAAGGTAGTACAGAGAGTTCTTATACACCCTGCACTGATTTCCCTACCAGTTAACATCTTACTAAAATAGGTTTGTTACAACTATGGAGCCAATGTTGATACAGAATATCATTAATCAAAGAATATACTTTAGTTAGATTTCTCAGTTTTTACCTAATGTCCTTTTTTTCTGTTCCAGGATCCCATCCAGTCTAGGACATTACATTTAGTCATCATGTTTCCATAGGTTCCTCTACACTGTGACTGTTTCTCAGACTTTCCTTATTTGTGAACTTGACAGTTTTGTCAACTACTGGTCAGGTGTTTTGCAGAATACCTATGCTTCAGTTTAGATTTGTCTAATGTTTTTCTCCTGGTCAGACTGGAGTTATGGGGTCTTGAGGGGAAGATCACAAAGGTACGGTGTCATTCTCATCACATCATTTCAGGGGTACATGCTATTAACATGACATCACTGGTTCCAGTGTTCACAACTGGGAGCTTTTTCAGTTGGGTCCTAAGTCCCTTTCTTTCAGCCTATTTATTTTTTTAATTAATTAATTTATTTGAGAAAGAGAGCACAAGTGGGAAAGGGACAGAGAGACTCCTCCACTGAGCAGGGTAAACTGACACAGGGCTCAATCCCAGGACCCCACGATTATGACCTGAGCTGAAGTCAGATGCTTAACTGACTGAGCCACCCAGGCACCCCTCAACCTATTTTTTTTAAACATAAATCATGTTATTTATTGATCTTTGTCTCTTGATTCTCCCATTTCAGGTATTTGTATATCTAAAGTTTCACAGTTGATGAATAATGCAGGGTTCAAAGTAATGAGCCAGAGTCAGGATCACCAAGGCATTTTTACCTCAAACGAATTCAAAGATTCAGGAAGATTATTTCTCTGAGGCTAAAGAAAAAAAGTTCAGATGTCAGGATTCATTATGGATATGTGAGTATAGATTTCATCTGACCTGTGTTGTGTATTTATTTAAATGGTGTTGAGCTAGTCTTTGCTTCTGACCGCATTGTACCTTTGCTTCTGCATCTTTGCTTCTGACCTCATCCTGTCCAGTCTGTGCTATAAACCACTATTGATTAATTCTTCCAAAGTATAGTTCTATGTTACTCCCTTACATAAAGCCTATAATAACTCCCACTGCTTTCCAAATAAAAGACCAAGTCATTAGCCTAATTTCATTGTATTGTGTACCCCAACTCACTTTTAAAGTCTTTTCTTGTGATTTTCCTACTTATATGTTCCTGCCAAGTTGGATGGACCTAAGCTCATAAAGATGTTTTTCCTTTCTTTGCTTCTATTTTTTCACTAACTTTGATGATTAGAAGCAATACCAATTTCTATTAATAACAGTCACATCTTATGTCAGAGATCTTATGTTTGCCCCCATCTGATCCATTTCCATCCTTGTCTGCACTGCTGTGTGTCCTGGGAGGCTGACCTGTAGACTACAGCAACACTCTCCTGCCCTCTGCCAACCAGTGGGTTCAAACAGTGGGAAGCCTAGAAGGACCTCAGAAAGTGAGATCCAGGTACTTTTCCTCTTGCCTACTTCCTGTTGAGAGGTTACCATTCCTCTCAGGACAGCCTTCTCCTCATAGCTCGCTCCTTTGGGATTCGGTAACTCCCGAGGCCTAGGGGTGGTAAAGTGGTTACAGTTTAAATGTTGCCAGCCTAGGCTCTGGGACCATCCCTTGTCATTTCCCTAGACCTCCCACCCACACCTGTATTGTAAGTGGTCTTCATTAAATCTTTGTATTATTACAATTTGAGTGCCATCTATTTCCTATTGTGACCTTAATACTCGTGTCCTCTTTAGAATTAAAAAAACACTCTTTGAAGAACCTTTCATTTACACATCTAACAGAAAATGATCTTTTCTTCCTCTGAACATAAAATAACACTTGGTCTAAAGGCATTAGTCAAACTCATCATTTTATTTAAAAGCTGTCTAATCTCCTCTTTCAGAGTATAAAGTCTCTAAATGCAAACTCATCATTTTATTTAAAAGCTGTCTAATCTCCTCTTTCAGAGTATAAAATCTCTAAATGCAAGAGGGCTAGCTTATTTATTTTTGTTCCCCACAGCACCTAGCACTGTCCTGCATAGGACTAGGTACTTTGATACATTATTTGCCAAATAAATGACACTTTAAAACATATCATCCATGAGTTATACTTGTTAACTTATACAGAGTTCTCATTCACTTGAGAAAGGAAATAGGATATTACAAAGAATGGGAAAATAATGCTTCCTTCCCATACTCACAATAAATTCTATAGGAGACTGACAAAATCATGTTTGTTTCTATTTAATAGCTAATTCTGAGAATACTGGAAAAATTAATTGGAAATGATTTGATTGATTTTCAGAAGTTCAGATTCTATAAAACATTTCCAAATATTCTATATTCTATATCCACCACTTTCAGAGTTCACTTTTTCCAATAGGATTTTCTTATTTAATTTCCCCTCTCTTGATAGATGCTTTATGCTGCAATAACTTCAAATATTACAAAACATGTAATTTTCATCTGCTCTACTACTTTATAGTTATTTAACAATTTCTTTTGTCAATTCGATTGTAAGAAGAGAGACCAGACCTTACTCTCTCTACCATTTGAAGACACATTGAAAAGGTAGCCATCTGTAAACTAGGAAGAGAGCCCTCACAGGAACTGAATTGGTCCACACCATAATCTTGGACTTCCCAGCCTTCATAACTGTGAGAAATAAATTCTTATTGTGTAAGCCACTCAGGCTAAAATTGTTATGATGGCCCAAGCAACGTAATACAGCTATCTTCTTCATAAGAAGAAACTAAATCAATCTTTATATTAAGAAAACATTTGAGAGACCTAAAGAATTGTTATTATTGGATCATTACTCAGAATAATGCATAATTTACAAAGCCCTTATTATATTTCAAACAAAACCCAGATTCTGGGACCTACCATTAGTTTTTTGTTTAGAAAGTACGCATGGCCCTCCTTCTGTTGATGTCTCTCTTGATTTGGCAAAGAGAACAATAAGGACAGCAAAGAGTCACCAAATAGTCATCACAAATGGATCCCTGTTTGAAAATATAAAAGAAGTAGAAATTTAAAATCCACCTATTTGGAAATGAAGATATACGGATTTTCAAGACACTTCGAAGAAAGGCAGAAGGAACTGATCCTTTGTTGTGTTTTGTTTTGTTTTTTGTTTTTGTTTTTCTTAAATTTTTAAAAATTTATTCATGAGAGACACAGAGGCAGAGACATAGGCAGAGGGAGAAGCAGGCTCCCTGTGGGGAGCCCAATACAGGACTCAATCCCAGGACCCTGGGATCATGCTCTGAGCCAAAGGCAAATGCTCAACAAGCCACCCAGGTGTCCTGGAACTGATTCTTTGAATTCAGAGTTTGGATGGATATATTTAGAAAAATGTTAATTGACTTTTCCATGTAACTCCTCTTTTGATGACATTAAATGTTTTCCTATACTTTGTAATGTTGAATATAGAGGATATCAATCAACCAAACTGTCAGTATGAGGGAAAAACCAAGAGTTTCAGCAAGTAAAATCTCAAGATTATTTTCTTCCACACCTCTTCTGTGTCTCAGGAAGTTATTGGAGGATTCCGCCACCACAACGAGGGAGGAAACCAAGAAAGAGGAAGATGTGGTATATAAGAAACAGGAGCCTAACACAGGAGAGAAGTGACTATAATCTCCAGGGTGATGCTGAAGGAGATTCCAGGGCAAGAGCTAAGCACCACAAATAAAGAACCATTAGTTCCAAGGGTAGTAGGAGGTCAGGGAGTGATTTCATTGAGAAGATAAAAATGATAGGATATCCAATGTGTTGAATGTGTTGGAAAGAGAGTTAGAAAACTGGGAAAGAGTTTTGGGGTTACTTACTCATAAGTAAGTGGAAAACTACTAATGGAAACACCAAGAATTATTAAAACCAGGAAAAACAAAGTTCAGCAGAAAAAGCAATCATACATAGTTCACTACGTGACTCAACTCTGAAGAGCAAACAAAGGTCTCATAATATAAGTACCAAATGTGGATTTTTAAAAAAGATTTTATTTATTTATTCATGAGAGACACACAGAGAGAGGCAGAGACATAGGCAGAGGGAGAAGCAAGCTCCATGCAGGGAGTCTGATGTGGGACTTGATCCCAGGACTCCAGGGTCACGCCCAGAGCTGAAGGCAGATGCTTAACTGCTGAGCCACCCAGGCATCCCCCAAATATGGATTTAACCCAAATTATATGTGCCTATGTTGGAAGGAATGGGTATGGGGAGGGTGCATGTCTGTGTGTGTGTGGGAACAGAACTAAGTTCTCCTCTTTTATAGTGGGAGTTCTATAGACAGTACCCTGTCTATAGGCAACTGAAAACTCAAAAAGTAGCAATACAAGTCTATGATTTGGAGATGTGGAGGAAAATACCAGCAGAGCTCTGGGAAGAAAGCAGTAGGAAAGAGAAGTCTGTGGACTATTTTTCTTAACAAAAATTAAATAATCTAAAATTAAACTATATGCTTGTAGAGCTTTGGTAAATAAATTAAAGCTATACTAGAAAACAGGAATGGGGTTATTCACTGGGCCAGAAATTTTGAGCAATTTTTTTTTTTTAAAATAGGGAGCCAATAGGATTTCATTGATGGAGAAAGTAAAACAGAGCTAGGGAACCTGAAACCTAACAGGGTCACGGACAGGGCATTTAATAAATCCTGGACTCAAAACCCTGGAACTCAGAAAGGAGGAAGAAGAAACTGGAGAGTAGAAGACAGGAGATTAACTGAAACCTAAGCACCCAGCCCCTTGCTGCCAGCTGTGGCTCTGCCCCGGCGATACAGCATGCAGCTGAATGTAACAGGGGACCCTGATGTGGGCTTTGGGGCCCAAGGAGAGGAGAGGAGAGGAGAGGAGAGGGGTGAGGTAAGTGGGGGCAGTTCTTCTCCTCTCTTCCAAGAGATCAGACTCCCTAAGATTTAACACATACATACTGGAAGAAAGAATAAAGCATAAAGACACAGCAGAGAAATCTAAATTGCTCTCACTAGTGAGATAGCCAAAGTTTTATGTTTGGTATTCACTGAATATTTTTTAAAAGATTTTACTTATTTATTCATGAAAGACACACACAAGGAGGCAGAGACACAGGCAGAGGGGGAAGCAGGCTCCCCGTGGGAAGCCTGATACAAGACTCAATCCCAGGACCTGGGATCATGCCCTGAGCCAAAGGCAGGTGCTCAACCACTGAGCCACCCAGGTGCCCCCCCTCTTCTTTTATTTACTGCTTTACGTCTTCTTGCTGCATGGGTCTTTTCTGATTCCTTGTATTCCCTATAGATGTGCCACAGCAAATATTTCTCCAATTAGTAATGACCCCTAATTTTTTACCCACAACTTAAAATTATATTCATTTTGAGATTCATCCAAGTTTTTGTGTATATCAATAATTCATTCCTTTTTATTCCTGAGTACTGTTCCATTATATGGATATATCACACTTTATTTATCCATTCACCTGCTGGGGAACATTTGGATTGTTTTTAGTTTGGGCTGTTACAAGCCAAATCGCTCTGATACAAGTCTTGGTATGAACATATATTTTTTTGAGTAAATATCTAGGAGTAGAATGGCTGGGTCAAATGGTAGGTGTGTTTAACTTTTTAAGGAACTGCATTTTACATTCCCACAAGTATTGTATGAGAGTTTCAGTTCCTCCATATCTGGCAACACTTAATGTGGTTAGGCTGATTAGTTTTAGCCATTCCCATAGTCATATTTCATTGTGGTTTTCATTTGCATTTCTCTAATGATGACTAATGATGTTGAATATCTTTTTACATGCTTATTTGCCATCCAAATATTTTCTCTTCCCCCTAATTTAGTTTACTGTGTTAAGAACACTTAACAACTTAGATGGATCTCAAAATAATTATACTAAGTAAAAGAAGTTAGATAAAAGAGTACAGATTGGACAGTTCTATTATATGAAATAGAAATGAGAGTAATGTTTAAATCAGTAGAGCCTGAGTAGATTATCCTCTGTAATGTGGGTAGGCTTCCTCCAATCAGTTGAAGGTCTTAATAGAAAAAGATTGACATTCTCAGAGCAAGAAGAAATACTGCCAGCACGCTGCTTTCAGAATTGAAGTCTTCCCAGCCCGCCAGCCTATTCTGTTTTTTTTTTTTTTTTTTGGACTTGCCAACCCTCACAATCACATGAACCTGTTCCTTAAAATCTCCCTCTCTATTTATAGATATATGTTTTTCTACATCATCTGTGTATCTCCTTTTGGTTGTGTTTCTCTGGCGAGCCCTGACTAACACATCCTCCTGCTACATGAGGTGCAGCTTGTGGCAATAATGGAATGTGTATGCATGGAAAGTCAGAGTTGTGACAACTTCTACTACTAGTGCGTATCTTTGGCAGTGTTACCCAAACCCCTTAAGACTTTAAAGTCCTCATCTGTAAAATGTGGTCTGAGAATTCAGTGAAGCGTCCTCTGTAATGTGCTTGGGGCATGCTAGGTTCTGAGTAAGCCCCGTTCTTGTATGATAGACATTGCAATTACAACAGTTGCTTATGCTCTAAGGTCTTTAATAGAAACCTAGAAGGATGTCATGTAACCAAAGAATCTATTGCTGGAGCACAAGGCTGCACATGCTAGGAAACACCTACCAATCAAATTCAGGTCATGGACACCATCAAAGGGCTTGCAGATTTGTAACGATTATTTTGAGTGTGGATGCATGTTTAAATGGTACAGTGTCATAAGAGACTCACAGGGATGCCATATCGCGTCCGGTAGAGGGTCCTCATTGCGACAGATGTCCCACACAGACAGCATTCATTCATGTCAGCTGCAATTTGACAGGCAAGGCACATAAAACAAAATGTGCCACAGAGACCTAGACACATGAAGCCAGAGGCACCAGTTACTCCACTGTGTTCCTGCCACCTTCGAAAGCTAATTTGCTTTCATTACTGTCAGTCCCATTCATGAGGCCTTGGCCAAACATCCTGCTGCCAAGTCCAACCTCAATGCTTTTGCTCAGCATTGCATTGGCTTCTCCCTTCTCCCCACCCAACCATTTCAGGTATCATCACACATCCTTTTTGTAGTACTGCCTTCATTCATCTACTGAATGGCTCACAGAAACCTAGCCATAGGGGCACCTGGGTGGCTCAATGGTTGAGCATCTGCCTTTGGCTCAGGGCGTGATCCCAGGGTCTGGGATCGAATCCCACATTGGGCTCCTTGCAAGGATCCTGCTTCTCTCTCTGCCTATGTCTCTGCTTCACTCTCTGTGTCTCTCATGAATAAATAAATAAAATCTTAAAAAAAAAAAGAAATCTAGCCATGTCCCAGAGATTATTCTTTTTAAGATCTTTTTTTTGGTATTTATTTGTTAGAGAGAGAGAAGAAGCAAGGGGAGTGGCAGTCAGAGGCAGAGAGAGAAGCAGGCTCTCCACTGAGCAGGGAGCCGGATGTGGGACTTGATCCCAGGACAGTGGGATCATGACCCAAGCCTAAGGTAGGCACTTAACCAACTGAGCCACCCACGTGCCTCTCAGAGATTATTCTCAGAACTGAGTGCTGCTGTCTGAAGTCTAGCTAGTAGGGCAGTCAGGTAATAATATAAAAAAATTCTCCACCAGAAATCTACTCAAGATGTCAAGGGGTCACCCACAGAAATGAGGCCCCAAAAGCCTCTGGGAAGGATATGCTGCTTGATGTGAATATTGTAAGATGATTAGAACTTTGCAGGTAGACAAAAGGGAGAAGATCCTCTTTGAGATCACTTGGCATGTCTTGGCAGTGGCTGGTGTTCATTCAGCATGGCTGGATGGGATGGGGATAAAGTTGGAGGAGCAGGCAGGTTAGGGACTGGATGATGAAGTATGAGGGCATGGAGTTGGTCATGAAAGTCATGAGGAATCACCAAAATATTTTAAGAAGGGAGAGTGATTTGGTCAGGTCTGCAATTAAGAAGTCCTGCCATTAAGCAATTAAACTTTATATTAGAACTTGTTTTTCACTTATTTGGGTGATAATGCAAGGGATTGGAGGATTAAAATATTCATCTTTGTAGGGTTTTAGCAATGTAGCTAGTCTTAGTATTACTATGAGTTACTTGTACATGTTGGACTAATGTCTTGAGATGTGTAAGTCATCACCCCAGGTCATCCAGTAAGGCAATGAGAGCCAATAAACAAATCCATCGTTCCATTTTCTAGGTAATTTTTTCTCTCTGTGGTTTTTAATGTACAGTTGGCCTTTGGACAATATGGAGGTTTGGAGGGGGATTGACCCCCTGCACAGCCAAAAACTCTCTGTGTAACTTGTAATGCCCCTCAAGTTTAACAACTAGTAGCCTACTATTGACTGGAAGTCTCACCAATAACATAAACAGTTGACTGATACATATGTTGTATATGTATTCTATACTATATTCTTATCATAAGGTAAGCTAGAGAAAAGGAAATGTTAAGAAAAGCATATGGAAGAAAAAATACTTTTATAGCACTGTACTGTAAAAAATCTGCAAATAAGCGGATCAGTGCAGTTCAAACTGAACAACTCTGTTGTGCAGGGGTCAACTTGATTCCAAATTTCATTTTCACTGGTAAGTTTTAACCTTTAGGTTAATATATTTTCTTTGCTTGTCTCATAACATTCTGTAGACTTGAGATAGGCAAATACACCTCAAAGCAAATTTTTAAAAATTTTTATTTATTTATTGAAAGAGAGAGAACAAGAGCAGAGCAGCAGGGGAAGAGGGAGAAGCAGACTCCCTGCTAGGTAGGGAGCCAATGGGCTCAATCCCAGGACCTCCAGATCATGACCTGAGCTGAAGATAGACACTTAACTGACTGAGCCACCCAGGGGCCTCTCAAAGCAAATTTTTTCGTAGGCAGACTTGTTTGTTTCCTGGTTGAGAACTAAGCTCTTTGGTCCTCTCTGACATCCTCATCCCACCCCCAAATTTACTTTCCCCTGTTTTACTTGGAGAGATCTCACAAAAAGGAAATGAAGCAGAGTCAGAGATTCTTTTCCTGATGAGAAGCTGACTGTCTTTAGAATTCTTTGTACTCAGGTGTATAAAAACCTAAATGTATTAATTATAATAGTTCTTCACTGAGCTCATGTTGAAACCATGGATGAATACTATCCCTTGTGTACTGGGCACCATGTAACTCTAAAGTAATGAGTTTATATATAACAAGTCCTTTTCCTTTTTCTTCTTCTTCTTCTTCTTCTTCTTCTTCTTCTTCTTTTTTTTTTTTTAGATCAAGGTAAACTGGAAATGCACTTTTATTTTAATGTATGGTCTATTTATAATCATTAGACCAGACCCATTCACTGTGAGAATCATCAGCTTTGTTACTATTATCTTAATTCCAGAACTTATTTTAAAAGAAAGACTATTGATTGATGTGTTGGTGAAAAATGAACTATAATCAGCACAAGCCTTTTATCTTTACTTACCATTCATTGCCTGACATGCCAGATGCCCTGTAATAGGCCGGGAACCTTGACTATGCCATAAGGGAGGAATGAGGGAAAGCTTTGGCCTTTGGTCATTAGCCTCCAAGGCAACTACAGGGGCATTACCCAGCACTTACAGACTCCGCAGTCGCTGAAGCAATCACACATGCCTGTCTGCCAGTTGGAGGTTTGTGGCATGGGACCACATCCAGGCTGAGTCACAATGACCACCGGTGACTGTGCTTGCATTTTCAATGCAGGATCTTCAATGGCAGTAGTCTGAAAAGGGAAAAGTTGGTGTAAGTGGACTCCAGGTGGCTCCTGGAAATCTGCGTTGAGGCATTCTGCTTCACAGCCAAGTGAGATAATTTAGATTAAGTTGCTTGCTGATTCAAAGAACATAATTTCTCTCTCCCCTTCCCTGGGGACAGAGGTCACTGGGGGAAGGGATTCACTGAAGTGGTCAGAGCAACAATTGCTTCCCTTGGAGTAAGGGAGCAAAAGCGAGTTATTGCTGCTGTTTTTATACAGGTGAATGAAGACAGGGGAATGAATGACTAACTCCTAATAGTAGTCGGAAGGAGTGAATTGGGACACCTGGGTGGCTCAAGGGTTCAGTGTCTGCCTTTGGCTCCGGGCGTGATCTGGGGGTCCTGCATCAGGCTCCCCTCAGGGAGCCTGCTTCTTTCTCCCTCTGCCTAAGTCTCTGCCTCTCTGTGTGTCTTTCATGAATAAATAAATAAAATCTTTTTTTTTGTAAAAAAAAAGGAGTGAATTGCAGAAAATGGGCTTCTCTAAAATTGTACCATCCTCAACTACTGTGAACACACACCTTTCCCCTCTTGCTCCTTTTTTAAATTCCTTTTTGTTTTGGATTTATTTCTGATTGGCAGTTGTGAAAAAAAAAACCCTCCCCTGTTTTCTGTCTACCCATGGAATAATCTACTTCACTTCTGCTCACCAAATGTGTGATAGTTTTTCCCACACCAAGCGATTCTGCAATACCAGCTGGAGTGTCCTACAATTCAACTCAATTCTACACTTGTCTATAGGAGAGAGCGTCAGATTCCACAGGTGAAAGGCTCGGACTGCTCCTACCTCCCCACTTCAGAGGCCAGTTACAAGCCCAGGTTGTCACCTGTGCTTTTGGGTTTACCAGCTATAGACTGGAGGGTCCCATGACCCCTCCTTGGGTTCAATTAATTAGTTAAAGTGGCTCACAGCACTCCAGAGAACAACTTAACAGTTCACTTACTAGATTATTGGTATTTTACAAAGGATACTAAAGGATTCAAATGAACAGATGAAGAGATATTATAAATTCAGAATGTGTGAAATTTGGGGTTGCTACTGCTGGCTCCCTAACCCAAAAGCTCCCTGAACCCCATCCTTTTGGGACTTTATTGCATTAGGCCTCATTGATTAAACCATTGGCCATTGGTAACTGAGTTCAATCTTCAGCCCCCTCTTCCTGCCCTCGAAGTCTGAGAGCTAGGGCTGAAAGTTCCAAGCCTCTAATCACAAGGTTGGTTCCCTTGGCAATCAGCCCCATCCTCAAGGGCTTTCCAAAAGTTGCTTCTTGAGCATAAACTCCTCAGTGGTTGAGAGGGTCTGGGTATAAATAAGAGAACACTTTTACCAGTTAAGAGCTTCTTATCAGTTAAGAGATTCCAGAGATTTTAGAAGCTCTGTGCCATGAGCAGGGATGAAAACCATATATTTCTTATTATAAACCATAATATCATAGCAGTCCTCTCTAATCTATTTGTATCCAAGCTGGCTCTTCACTTCAAATTTACCTGGAGCCTGTGTCCCCCACTCAGTGCTGGCTTGGGAGCCTTTTGACACACACTGGGGAAAGTTCTAATAGTAGGTCTCCACAAAATGTATTATGAAGTCCATTTTGTGAGGTTAATCCTAATTTCTATCATGAGAGGCAGTGTGGGGTCATAGAACATAGATTAGATTTGGAGTGAGAGTATCCTTGCTCAAATCTTGATTTTTTAAAAGATTTTATTTATTTATTTATTTATTTATTTATTTATTTATTTATTTATTTATTTATGAGAGATTGAGAGAGAGAGCACATGAGGGACAGGGAGAGAGACAGAGACAAGCAGGCCCCCACTGAGCAGAGAGCCCCATGCAGGGCTTGATCCCAGGACCCCAGGATCATGACCCGAGCTGGAGGCAGACACTTAACTGACTGAGTTACCTACGTGTCCCATGGGAATTATTATCTCTATTGAGTTGATAAAGAAATGGACACTCTGGAAATTTAAACTGTGGAATTCATATCTTTCCGAGGCTCATTCCACAGACCCTTTTCTTCCCTTTGCCTCTTAGCTTTAGACTCCTACTCCATCATTATTGCTTAGTGTAGTGTGGTGTTGTCACTGGTTTGTTGTGATCTCCTTGAGACCTGGAGTCCTCTTTTCATATTTATTCCTTTAGCACCAAGCTAAATGTTGGGCTTATAAAGGTACACAGCCTCATTGAATTAAATACTTACAATATGCTTGATTCCCTTACAGTGTGCTGGGCCCTGGGATGTAACACATTTCCACTTCAAAATTCAGGACATGTTTTGAAAAGCACATGCCCAAACACACACTGAAATTGAAAATACAATGCCTCGAGGTACTCAGGCATTGTCATTATACTATTTGCCTTTTTTACATTATTTTCTGCATAGAGAGAGCAGTTCCATAAACAAAGTACCTCAGTTGTTCCATATTGTTTTACACTTTTCTATTTCTTGAATTAGCTGATTTCTCTACAGATCTCATTGCTTAGTTAACACTTAGCCCGTTTGCTAGTTCCCTTGAACAAGAAGGGAGCTATGCAGTATATGAGACCAGGAATAGTTTTAAAGACAGGGTAATGTCTTGGATATTTCTCCACGCAACTGAAAGTGTATCGTGTGAGAATGGTTCAAACATGTCTAAATCTGCCCAGGCTTCATCATAGCTAATTATAAATTATCCAGGTCCACTCTCACAGATTGTCCTCTGAGTCTTGGCACATGGTCTCATAGAAAGAATGCTCAGTTATTTTGGATGAAGATAAAACTAGTTTAATTTTTTTTTTTTTAGGGAGTAGGAAAAGCTTAAAAATGTTCTTTTAAATGTTTGTATCTGTTGAACATCATTACTATCAGAAAGTAGCTCTAGGTATCTCCCTTCCCATTAGAGAATATAGTATGCAAATACTACATATTTTTTAAGTTTTAATAAAATGATTATAAGTACCTAAGAGTACAAAATTTAACATTAAGTATTTATTTTATTTTAAAGACTTATTTTATGTATATACATAATATATAATAATAATTATATATATATATATATAGAGAGAGAGAGACAGAGAGACAGAGAGACAGAGAGAGACAGAAACAGAGACAGAGACGAGTGGTGGGAGAAGGAAAGGGAGAGAAAATCCTTGAGCAGACTCAGCATGAGGCTCAAACCCAGGACCCCCCAGAATCATGACCTGAGTTGAAATCAAGAGTTAGCCGCCCAATCGACTGAACCACCCAGGTGCCCTGACATTAAGTGTTTTTTAAAAACCCTCTAAAACAAGAAGACATTTAAAAGCCCCAAAGTTGAGAAAATAATAAAAAGGCAGGAACAGACAATTCACAGGAAGAGACATAAAAATGACTCCTAAAAATATATATCAAAAAGATGTTCAAATTCACTCAAAATTAAAGCAATGCAAATTAAATGCCTGTCAGATTGGCAAAAGTTAAAGAGTATGCAATGTATTCTTTTGACAAGGTTGTGAAGAAATAGGCACTCAAATAATGTTGGTGGGAATACAACCATTTTGGAAGGAACTTTGAAGAAACCTAACATAACTGCATATGCACTTACCATTTGATCTAGTAATCCCATTTCTAGAAATTATCCCGAAGATACATCTTCAACAATGTAAAGATATATACACCTGAGGTTATTTATAGCAGCATTGTTGGTTTTTGCAAAATATTGTAAATAATCCAAGTGCTTAGTTGAGTAAACTATGGTACTATTAGAAACAAGACAACAGGCCTAAAATGGAATCACTTATGCTAAATCCCATGTCACCACCCTGAGACTTAGTTTCAGCCCTCCCAGAAATGGAATCTTAAACCAGTCAGGAATTGCCGAATCTGAACTTGTTAGGTAATTTGCCTAATAGACTCCTGCCAACCCCTGAAGAAAAGTGACCTTGACATAATCATTTATTTGCTTTTTTGTCTAGTATAATGGCCTTGTTTCTGCTCCCATCTGTCTATAAAAATCTCTCATTTTGTACAGCTCCTTGGAGCTCCTTCCTATCTGTTTGATTGGATGCTGCTTGATTCATAATCATTGAAAAAAAGCCATAAGATCTTTAAATTTTACTCAGTTGAATTTTGTTTTTTAAAAGTACATGTATACAACAGAGTATTAATGAAGCTATCAAAAAAGAAAAACAATGAGGATAATCTCTATAAACGGATATAGAATGGTTTCCAAGATACACTAAGTTTATTTATTTATTTTTTAAGATTTTATGTATTTATTCATAAGGGACACAGAGATATAGGCAGAGACACAGGCAGAGGGAGAAGCAAGCTCCATGCAGGAAGCCTGACATAGGACTCAATCCTGGGTCTCTAGGATCACGCCCTGGACTGAAGGCAGGTGCTAAACCACTGAGCCACCCAGGCTGCCCAAGAAGGCAGTGAGGAAGAAAAAGGTAACCATAATAACTTCAGAAAGCAGGGTTTTCACTGTGTATTGTAAGTCTAAAGACGAAAAGAACAAATATTATACCCTAGTTAGTAAACCTATTTTTCATAAGAGAATGGATTAGCAATTCTGAAACTTCTTTATATTATATATATGCTAGGCTTGAACAAATAAGTATATTTTGGATAATGAGATTAAGGTTTTTTACTATCTCAGAAAGAATTTTAAATAAGGAAAGGAGGAGGGCTAGTATGAATCCTGTGCTGTCAGATTGAAATCGGAGGTACAACCTCATGATAATTTACACACATACACACACGCACACACAGATGTGTGTGTAAACATAAATATGTTTCCTATCTCTGTCCACAGAGAAGACCTAGAAGCAACAAAAGTTCAGTATTACTGAATATACCTTGTGCCCAAATCTTGGTTTTGAAAGGCCATTTTCCAATAAAAAGGAGCCAGAGTTCATTGGAGAAATGGCTGATTCCAGGGCTGAGGCACGAAAGTATAAGAGAATCCTGAACATGTTTGACCTATATGTCAAAAAAGGGCTCAAGAATGAATGAGAGCCAGGATCTCAGAGCCCATCTGATGGCTGTCGCAGTGGCCAAATCAGGACAATTTGAGCAACAAAATAATGTTAATAATGGGTTATAACTCATAAACCAACATAACTATCCATAATTCCATACTCATATAAATAAAAGAACAAATTTTAAAAAGAGGGGGAAGGCATAGTGCTTTTTTATGATAGAATTCCTACTAATGAATGTAGAAGGAATGGTGGAGATATCACCATTTGGCAAACATCACAATAATACCTGTTTCTTTTTTTAAAAAAAGATTTTATTTATATATTTTGAGAGAGAAAGAGTGAGGGGAGGAACAGAAGCAGAGAAAGAGAATCTCAAGCAGACTCCATGCTGAGCACGGAATCTGACAAAGGGCTTGATCTCACAACCCTGAGACCATGACCTAAGCCAAAATCAAGAGTAGGACACTCAACTTACTGAGCCACCCAGTTTCCACTACAGTGATATTTGTTGAAGGCAAGACTCATAAATGGATACTTATGTGTTTATTGTCAGGCACTGAAGGACACAACATCACTACTGTGTTATTTTACCAAAAATACGTACTCAAAATCCACTCATAAGAAACCATCAGACAAACACAAAGGGACGGATATTCTACAAATTATCAGGTCAATACTCTTTGAAACTGTCAAAGTCATGAAAGACAAAATAAAAACAGATGAAATATTCAAGATGGAAGGAGACTATAAAGACATGGTGACCAAATGCAATTTGGGTTCCTGAATTGAATCCTGGAACAGGAAAGGAAACTGTCAATGTTCTCCAACCACAGACCATGAAGAACACAACTGTAGTTAAACAAGTTGGCTTTATTACTTACTATAGAAAGTGAGAAGGCACATCTCAGTGAGACTGTGGCCGGGGGACGGGTGGGTGGTATTCAGTAGCCAGGTATTAGAAAACACTTTTTGGTTGGGTAGATTTGGAGGTGGATCAAGGAAATGGAGGTGGTCCAGAAAGTGAAATACAATTCTACAATTGGGTATATTGATAGATCTCACCTACATGGAGTGCTGATGGAGTGCAAGGCTAACCCTGCAAGAGGTAAAGCAGTAGCAATAACTCACATTAGCCAGGAAAGGAAAATGTTTGGTATGTTGTGGCTTGGACAATGTTTAAGTTCCAATATTTGTCCAAATATGATTGTAGAGTGCTAGTGTTTTTATCTTGATCCATCATGATCATAGACTAGCTTATTTAATGTTGATGATTTCTGTGAAATTCTTTATGTTTAAGAGAACATCAAAACCTAGTGTAAGTGATGACATGGATGGAACTTGAGGGCAGTATGCTCAGTGGTATTAATCAGACAGAGAAAGACAAATACTGTATGATCTCTCTTGTGTGGGGTTCTAAAACCAACCAACCAACCAACCAAACCAACCTCACAGATAGAGAACAGACTGGTGGTTGCAGAGGTGAGGAGTGGGGAGTGGGAGAAATGGATAAAGGTGGTCAAAAGGTACAAACCTTCAACTATAAAGTAAGTCCTGGGGATGTATTGAATGGCATAGTGATTATAGCTAATACTACTGTATTGTATATTTCAAAGTTGTTAAGAGAATAAATCTTGAAAGTTCTCATCAAAAAAATTTGTAATATGGCTTATTGTAGTGAACGTTTCACAATATATACGAGTTTTAAGACATTATGTTGTATACCTGAAACTAATATAATGTTAGGTGTCAATTATATCTCCAAAAAAAAAAAAGTGCTCCAAAAGAGACCTGGCATGAGTGCCAGGCCAGCTTGCAGCAATACCAACATCTTGCTGGCCACACTGGGCCAGCTCCTGGGTGGCAGGGATTGCTTTTCTCTTCCCTGAGATATTAGTGGGACAATTAGTTAAATCTCAATAAGATCTTTCAATTAATTAGTTAATAGTTTACCAACAGTAATTTCCTGGTTTCAATATTTACACTATGGTGATGTAAGACATTAAGAATCAGGAAAGCTGGGTGAAGGGTACACAGAAACGCTGTGTATTAAATAAAAAAGCTTTTTTGAAATTTATTTTATGTGCTACAAAATTCACTCATTTAAAATGTATGCTTGAGAAATGTTCATATATTCATAGTTGCACAGCCATCACTATAATCTAATTTAGGATATTTTTATCACACACCCCTTAAAAAAATATCCATGTCCATTAGCAGCCACTCCCCACTGGACTAGCCTTCCCCAGCTCTGAACAGATTAGTTTCCCTATTCTAGACATTTCATATAAATGGAACTATACAATATAGCAGTCCTTTAAAAAAAATCTTATTCATTTATTCATGAGAGACACATACACATACACAGAGGCAGAGCCACAGGCAGAGGGAGAAGCAGGCTCCACGCAGGAGCCTGACGTGGGACTCCATCCCAAGTCTCCAGGACCAGGCCAAGGGCTGAAGGTGGCGCTAAACCACTGAACCACCCAGGCTGCCCTCCAGCAGTCCTTAACCGTGGCTTCAGTTACCCATGGTCAACTGAGGTCTGGAAGCAGAGCATCGAGCATTTTCCTTCTGACATATGGTCAAGTCACTAGTAGCATAGAGCTGTCAAATGCCTCCGTCATTTCCTTTGCTTTATCTCATCACATAGGCATTTTATTATCTCAAGAAGGGTGGGTACAGTATAATAACATTTTGAGAGACTATATTCACATAATTTTTACTATAGTATGTTGTCATAATGTTTCTATTTTAATATCATTGGTAATCTCTTAGTGTGCCTAGTTTATAAATTAAATTTTGTGATAGGCATGTGTGTATAAGAAAAAAACAGTGTATTTAGGGTTTGGTACTATCTGCAGTTTCAGGCATCCACTGAGGGTCATAAAACATGTCCCTGGGGATATAGAAGACTGTGTATAGTCTTTTGTGACTGACTTCCTTCAGTTAGCACAATGTTTTCAAGGTTTATCTATGTTCTAGTATGTATCGGTACTTTTTTAACTGCTGAATAATATTCCATTATGTGGCTATACCATTTTCTGTTTATCCATTCATTAGTTGATGGCCATTTAGGTTGTTTCTACTTTTTGATTATTAACAAATAATGCTCTTATTATAATTTGTGTATAGGTTTTTGTGAGGACATATGTTTTCATTTCTCCTGGATATATACCTAGAAGTCAGATTTGTGGGTCAACATGGTAACTCCACGTTTAACATTTTGGAGGTAGCTATGCTCAACACTCTATTACCAACGCCGTATGCAGCATTTTGAAGCCTCCCTTCAAGCTGTTTTCCCAAATGGCTGCATTTTGTGGGAGGGCTCCATTTACTGTATATCCTGGTCAACGTTTGTTATATTTTGTCTGTGTGCTATTTTTGCAACATTTTTCATAAATCTAAAATTATTTTTAACATAGCAAAACAAAACATAAAAAAGAACATGGGAAGAGGGGAGCCCCATAGGATTTAGAGTGAAAAATTCAGAAGCAATCGGTTACAAACGCTGTTAAAATATATTCCCAAATTCTAATAATGCATAATGTAAACAGCCATTATAATAATCATTAACTTTTCCTTCTCATTCTTAGGAACTATTCTGAAGAAGTTCTTTTTTTTGTATAAAATATCATAAACTCCATCCAGTGTAGTTGAAGCTTATTTTAAATTTATTTAGGTTTGCTCTTTTATAAAGATACATTAGAGTGGTTTTCGGTTTTGATTTTTGCTTTATAAAACAAACAAACAAACAAACAAACCATAACGGTCTTTTACTGCTCTTTGACAATAAAAGAGAGGCTGACCGTTGTAGATGTCACAGAGAAGTCCGCGAAGGAATGCGGTAAAGTGGAGTGACCTGGTTTGTGGGTGTCTGTGTCGGGAGGAGGCGGCTCCCGGCGGCGCTGGAATTTAGTGCTCTCAGGAGCCCTCCCAGGGGGCGGGTCAGGGCGGCCCAGAGCGGGCGGGTGTCCGGGCGTCCGGCTGAACCAAGCCCTGGAACCTGCCTGCCCCGCAGCGGCCCGAGTTTCAGCTTTCAGGGCGGACGGTGCACGGGGGAGGCGGCCTTCCATGCGGGGACAGGCTGGCTCCAGCACGGCCGCGCGGGCTTGGGGCGCCCTGGGGTGCCTTGGGGCGCCCTGGGGTGCCCTCTCACGGGGTCTGACCCCGCCCCCGGGGATGGTGACCGCCAGCGGCAGGCGACGCTGACGGGTTTTCCACCCGCGCCCACAGGCTCCTGGCTGTGCCGGCCGGGACCAGAGCCCACGCCCCGGGGCGGAGGGAGGGGTCGGCGGCTCCCGGGCCTGCCCCGGCGGCCGCGAGGAGAGCAGGCGAGGCTGGGGCGGGAGGGCGCGCCTGCAGGAGGCGGCGGGGCGGGGCCGGGCGGCCGGGGGCGGGGCCGGGCGGCCGGGGGCGGGGCCGGGTGGCCGGGGGCGGGGCCGGGTGGCCGGCCGTGCCCCCACCTTCCCGCCAGGTGCCAGCCCCCCCCCCTCCCCCGCTTCTCCCCGAGCCCTTGCAGAAACTTAGAAAAGTTTACACCAGCTGCTGTGGGCTGATGAGTTACTTCCGATCCGGAAGAGAGACAGAGAGAAACCAACACACCTCGCTGATTTTAACACCTACTAGGTGGGCCCTAGAGTCCACTGGGGGCACATGCCCACTTTGGTCTTACTAGGCCGCAACCGCAGCTCTCTGAACAAATTCGTTCTGGCTATCTCACGAGAAAGGGAGTAAGGAAATTCCAATTAACCTCATTCTGTTGCTCACGCCTTTCACAAAAGCTCGCTTGGCAAAGCTTGGCAAAGTCAGCCTCTTTCTTATTTATTATAGTCACAGAGAGAGAGAGAGGCAGAGACACAGGCAGAGGGAGAAGCAGGCTCCATGCACCGGGAGCCCGACGTGGGACTCGATCCCGGGTCTCCAGGATCGCGCCCTGGGCCAAAGGCAGGCGCCAAACCGCTGCGCCACCCAGGGATCCCGCAAGGTCAGCCTCCAGTCTGGAATGGAAGCCCCATAAAGGTGGGGAATTCTCTGGGCCATTCTTGCTGATGCATCTCGAAAGTTTAGTACAGGGCCTGGCACACAGTAGGTGCCCAGGAACGTTCTCACTACGTTCTCCTACTCCCGTCTCGCCGAGGAAACGCGCCAGGCCAGGCGAAGATGGTGTGCGTGGGACCTGGCCGGTGCCCACCTGAGCCATGGCCTCCTTCACGGGGCCCTTTAGACCGTCAGAGTGCTAAGATCCAGTTTTTCCCTGTATCCCAATGGTAGAAACCATATTTTTGGGTGACAGCTTCCTACATTTAGGACCTGGGAAGAAGGCATTTTTCAGGAAATACTAAAATAATTTCACATTTTCTTTGGCATTCCTTTTAAAACTCAAATATTAGAAAAGAAAATATGAAAGTGTTATACAACAAAGTGTTAGCTGGCTATCTCTGGGTGATTGGCCAATAGATTTTTTTTTTTAACTTTTATCTTTATAAATTTGTATATTGTCTAAACAATTACAATTGACACTTATTTCTTTTATAATCAACACATGAAATACCCATTTTTGAAAACATAAAAAGAACACAGTGATTAAAAAAAAATTGTAAAGGCTAAGTTATGCTGATTAGCCTATGGCTCTTTGTATTTTTTTTTCCCCTTAGCCCCTAGCCAATGCCTGGCACACAACTGACATTCAATAAATACCAGCTGAATGAATGACTATTTCTACAATTTGTCTCAGAGGAAAGACATGTTCATGTAACTAGCTTATCTTTCTTCATTTTTTAAAAGCAATATATATTTTTAAAGATTTTATTTATTTTTTTAGACAGAAAGTGAGCATGAGTGGGGGGAGGAATGCAGGGAGAGGGAGAGAGAGAGAGAATCTTAAGCAGGCTTCATGCCCAGCACAGAGCAATGGGGGGCTCTATCTCACGACACTGAGATCACAACTTGAGGCAAAATCAAGAGTTGGTAGCTTAATCCGCTGAGCCACCCAGGCACTTATCTTTCAAGAAATCTGCACTATGATTTTAGTATAAGAATAATCTGAAGATTTCAGAATAAAAACTTGTCTGCAATTACAGAATTGTCCTTTCCTTCACCTGTCTTCAGTGTATGCTATATGTATTTGTGAATTCAAATTGGCTGCCCCTAGCCCTGACAGCAGCCTGAGACCTGAACATTCTCTGAGTGCCTTTGGAGTCCATTTGCATATTCATTCTGTAGCAAGCAGCTTCGTCCAAAATATCCCTATGCTGACTGCCACTTAATTTGTACAAAATTTACTTTCTCAGTTTAGTGGCCTTTACAGTCTTCAGCCCAACAATTAAAAGTTTTAGGTTTCTGTTTCTTTCATTACTTTTTGACTTCCTCTTTTGAATATGGGAAATTGTGGGGACCCAGGTGCTTCCGTGAACTTATTAGCACAGATAACTGAGCAGAGAGTGGGGGCCCCCAGAGATTTCTCATGGTATTGGAAGGAAGTTTGTCTCTAAATGAAGGTGACCTGCAGCAGTGGGGAAGGCCCAGCCCAGGAGAGCAGCGCCAGAGGGAACCAGCATTAGGCTTTCATCCGACCGATATATCTTATTTTAAAAAGGGTTTTGCAAACTCTCACATGAGATTTCTTACTCAAGGCCTTACCTCCTTGGTCTTACAAAACTGAGAGGTGAAAGCAAATAAGCTCATGTGCGCTTCTCTGTGGTTTAAATATTTCAAAATTCTAGAGAACTTGAAGTTGCAACAAAATCTGAAATGGTAACAAATGCACAATGTCCAGGCAACTACAAATCTCTTTGCTTCAGCCACTAAGTATCCAAAAGTTTTTAACCTAGGTATTTGAGGTAGAAGAGCAAGGGGGAGGGTGTTAAGGGGGGGGGGGGGGAGTGGGTGGTGATAACAGAAAACAACTTCCAGGCTCCTGGGTGGCTCAGTTGGTTAAGCAGCTGCCTTCCGCTCAGATCAAGATCCCAGGGTCCTGGGATAGATCCCAGGGTCCTGGTCCCTCAGCAGGGAGCCTGCTTCTCCCTCTGCCCCTCTCTCTACATGTGCTCTCTCTTGCTCTTTCTCTCAAATAAATAAATAAATAAAATCTTAAAAAACAAAAACAAAAACCCGACAGAAGACAACTTCCTTGAAATCTCTCTAGTGCCAGTAAAGATGCTAAGAATTTCTGAGACCTTGTCTACAAGCCTGCTTCCCAACTTCAGTGGTCCTCAATGCTTATTTCGCATAAAAGTCATTTGGAGAACCTGTTTACAAGGTGGAATCCTGGGCATTGTTCTCCAAATTTGTTATTTAGGTGGCCAGGGCTTGGATGCAGGAATCTGTACTGAGGACCCTCGAGCACACTCACGGCTGCTGCTCCTAACCCAGAAGGTGCTATTGTGTAAAGGAGAGAAAGGTCACCCTTTTGTGTAGACACAGCTTAGTGAGAATTAGAAAAATAGTACCCTTTTCTCCAGGCAGATACAGCCTATATACCAGGGCCTCCTGCTTGCGTGAGGAACACAGGCTGAACTAGTCCCACTCTCTCCTTTCTGTCTGCCGATTGCAGAACCCTGGCATCCCGGGAGATTTCTGTGCCAGTGGCTTTGCAGAGCACACTTTGTAGCCCATGGTCTTGGGCTTTTTCTTTCTTTCTTTCTTTCTTTCTTTCTTTCTTTCTTTCTTCTCTTTCTTTCTAAAGATCTTATTTATTTATTCATTCATTCATTCATTCATTCATTCATGAGGGACACAGGGAGGCAGAGGGAGAAGCAGGCTCCCTCCAGGGAGCCTGATGTGGGGCTCGATCCCAGGACCCCAGGATCATGACCTGAGCCAAAGGCAGACGCTCAACCACTGAGCCATCCAGGTGTCCCAGCCCTTGGCTTTTTCATTTCTTTTCTGTTACAAATAACTACAAATCCAATCTAATTCAGCAAATATTTCTTGGGCACCCAATGTATGTAAAAGCATCGTGTTAGATTTGGTAGGGACTAGGGAGTAGTCTGTAGTTCCCTTTCCATGGTCAGCGGCTCTGCCTATCTCTAAATGACCACATAGCTGTTTTATTTTCTGTCATCTTTGATCCCCACAGGAGCAGAAAGTGATGGAAGATTCCAAGCAAAAGAAAAAAATGGAGACAGGAGGAACTGAAATGGAAATCTTGGCACAAGTTTTGAAGAGAGACTACAACTCCTTTCTTTAGAAGTTTCCTTTCATGGAGTGGCCTCAATGCTAGGAATCCTGGCAGAATTGGGCTCATTTTAAGCATCCTAATTTGATCTATTTGTTATAGATCTTTGTTATAACTAACCTTATACCTGTCTCCCCTGCCTTGGAACATGTCACTCTTGAGAAGAACAGCCCATAATCATATTAATATTAACTGCTAATATTGATGTATTACTATATTATATTAATATTAATAAATCCAGTTACTAATGCATTGCTGAGATCTTCCTCTTCTTTCTAGTGTTTACTGATGCTAAATTTTGATTTTTTTTTTACTTTTTTTTTTAAGATTGTATTTTTAAGTACTCTCTATACCTAACGTGGGGCTGGAACTCACAACCCCGAGATCAAGAGTCGCATGCTCTGCAGACTGAGCCGATTATTTCACCTTGATTGAAATATTTTCATTTCATGATCTCTCATCTCTTAAGCTATCAAATGTAATGATAAGTGAGAAGGGTAATGTCTCTATGCATATAAATGAAGGACCAGAATCTAATTTTGAAGCATTCTAGTCTGTTTTCTTACTTTCATACTAAAAATTCAAAGATTCTCATGATTCATTAGCTAAATTCAAAAATCCCATTTTCTATTTCTAATATTTTACATGGATAGATCAAGTAAAATATTTTCAAAGCACAAACAATTAGACCAGCACAAGCAAATATGCATATGTATTAACATAAGGAATGAAATTAATGATCAAGTTAGGAAACACAATCCCGGATAGGTGTTTCTTGTTGGACACAGTAGGCTATCCTACACTGCTTTGAAAAGCATGGCATTTAACACATGCTTGGCACATACTTGTTGAATATGACCAAACTTAAAGCAATTAGATAAGAAACCATTAGTCTTTCAGCTAAACCTCAAAATATAGCATGTTAGAAATAAAAATCAGGAAATCAAATACTTAAAAAAAAAAAAAAAAACCCAACCAAACAAACCCTTTTCTTCCCTACCAGTGCTAAGATAAGCTATTAAATAATTGGTTAATTTCAAAGTACTTACAGTTAAGAAATAGATTCCGAACAGGAAGTGTTTTGTGGCTTGGAAGAAAATCTCACTAGAAGAGAGATATGTGAAAACAGAGAAGTAAGTGTGTTTCTATTGCAGACGTAGTAGTACAAAGAACAAATTCAGAGGTTTTTATTGGCCAATATAATTCTGGCAGCAAAGTGTGTTCCTGTTATCTTCAACGACGTGGATGGAGCTAGAGGGTATTATGCTAAGCAAAATAAGTCAGTCAGAGAAAGACAAATACCATGTGATTTCACTCATCTGTGGAATTTAAGAAACAAAACAGATGAACATAGGGGAAGGGAAGGAAAAATAAAATAAGATGAAAATAGAGAGGGAGACAAACCTTCAGAGACTCTTAACTCTAGGAAACAAACTAAGGGTTGCTGGGGGGGTGGGGGAGAACGGTGGAACTGGGAGATGGATATTAAGGAGGGCATGTGATGTAATGAGCGCTGGGTGTTATATGCAACTGATGAATCACTTTACTTCTACCCCTGAAACTAATAATACGGTATATGTTAACTAGATTGAATTTAAATAAAAAATTAAAAAAAAAAAAGAAAATGAAAATATTTCTTGCTAAAAAAAGGTGTGTTCCTTCTCCTACATTAAGTACAATCATACTTTTTTTTAGGGGGGAAAGGATTTGATTGATTATATAATTTGATAGGTTTTACGTGCGTGGTAGAGCTTACCAATTTTCAAAACTTCCTTTCTCCTTTTAACACAGTAAATAGCTTGGATTTAGCATGTATTTATTGCCATCTTTATATTGGGATGTTTGCACGTGGTATTTGGGAGCAAACAGGCTATCTGGAATTCCATACATAATCAGACACGTCTCTGTTTCTCTCTTATTTTTTCTGCTTCATTGGACAGCTTTCTTTGTTTTCTGTAGCATTGATTAAATGCTATGTGTTAGGCACTGTTTTAAATGCTTTGAGGGTATTAACTTATTGAATCCTCCCCATAATTCTGTGTAGTAGGAATGACTATTACCTCCATTTGACTGACAAGGAAATGGAGTCACAGCAACACTAAGTGGCTAGTAGGTGGCAGCTGGGAATCGTCTGAAATGGACTCTGAACTATATACTCTGCTGTCTGGTCTGCACCACATACTCACTCACACTCTCACCGTAGTCTAACATCAGCCTTGCTCTTGTGGGAAATACTTGCCATTTCAAACAACCCCAGAGTGGGTGAGAAGTTAGGCTTAAATTATGAATCGGAAATCAAAAGACTAGGAACAAGTATTTCCGAAGGAAGAAATACAGATGTAAAAAAATGGCATGGAAAACTTAGACTGGATGTAGTAAAAAGAGCCATAGTTTATAGCTGAGCTGACATGGTATAAAATCCTAGTTGTGTAATTTGTTGGCTATGTGGCCTCTGAAAGTCTGCTAAAAAACATGAGCTTTGGTTTCCTTACCTCTAAAATTAGAGAAGTAAGGCTTACCTACCAGCCATTAAGGAATCATTGACAGCGTGTGGGCCATTTTAATGTTTCATATATGTAAGCTGATACCATTGAGAGGTGCTTGAGATACCAAGTATAGTCTGACCCCGTGATTTTTTTTATTCCCACAGAGATGACATGCAGTTTTGACAAAGTTTTGCAAAATGGGTAGACTTGTTGATTTTGGTGGAATTATAAATTGGTACTCTCTTTTTTGGAAAGCAGTATTGGCAGAATAAAGAAAAAAAATCCCTTGGCCCTGCGATTTCCCTGGGAGGGAGTGTCTTCTTAAATTTTGCATCGGTAGGCATTTTGTTTGCCTCAGCCTGGTCCCAGCTCTGAATGAATACATGAAGAAAAGGGTCAAATCATGTCAGGTCTGTGTTGTGAAAAAGGAGTGAAGAGTAAGGGTTTAACTACCCATCCAGTCTCTGAGGTGTGCTAGAGGGAGCTGGAGAAGAATACAAGATGATATGTTGCAGAGAGGAAATTTGGGCAGAAAACAATGTAATAGGAAATAACTGTTAGTGAAGTTCATGGACGGCTGGGAAAGTAAATTAATTCTGTGGGAAGTAAACCTTGAAGGATTTAAATTGGTGCTAAAGTAGAAGTGGAATATAATGAGTCAAGCTGAAGAGATAGGAACCATCAGGAAAGTCAAGTGACTACTTTTCAGACCCAGTGCTTTGACTTAATGAGGATAAAGGGATGCATTTGAAATGGGGTCCATGCCAGAAAAATTGTTCACTTTACATGTCCTTTGAATGTCTAATAGGCATCTCAAGCTTAACATGTCTTCATTGAAACTTTGGATTCTCATCCTTGAAAGATGCTATAACCTCTATAACTCAGGAAACGAACAGGGTTTTAGAGGCTCTGTACCAGGAACTGGAGACAAAGACCCAATATATATTTTTAATTATGTCACAGTGCTCCAGCCTGGGAAAAACATGGACATGGGATGGCCACCTTGCTGAACTCTATTTGTGGTTCATAGACAGTGATGGAGAGAAGGTTTCATAAGGCTTTGCTTGGCTTTCACGAATTGTTAAAATCCTTGTATTTAAACCTACAATTAAGTTGAGACAATCATATGGACCCATTATCCAGCTTCAAGAATAATCAACTCTTTACCAACATTGTTTTATTTATATCCACATCCAATAAAGGCTTCTTTCTCCCCTGGATAATTTGGAAGCAAATTCCAGGCACCATATCATTTCATCAGTATTTTAGTATGTATCTCTAAAAAATTAGATCAATAAATATTTTAGTATCATCTCTACAAGAAACTCTTTAAAAAAATCATAAATCCAAAACCTATAGCTAACCCCTGAATTTCTTAATACATCAAATATTCATTTTTTTAAAGATTTTATTTATTTATTCATGAGAGACACACAGAGAGAGGCAGAGACACAGGCAGAAGGAGAAGCAGGCCCCATGTGGGGAGCCTGATGTGAGACTCGATCCCGGGACTCCAGGATCATGCTCTGGGCCAGAGGCAGGCACTAAACCGTTGAGCCACCCAAGGATCTCCTCATCAAATATTCAATCAATGTTCACATTTTTCTGATTTTCTCATAAACTTGCTTTAAAAAAAAAAGCTTTTATTTATTTATTAGAGAGAGAGCACAAGCAGGAGGAGTGGGAGAGGGAGAAATAGGCTCCCTGCTGAGCAGGGAGCCCAATTCAGGGTCTGATCCCAAGACCTGAGCCCTAAGGCAGATGCTAACCAATTGAGCCACGTAGGCGCCTCATAAATTTGCTTTTTTTTAAGTTAGCTTGCATCAAGATCCAAATAAGGTTTATACATTACTACTGGTTGATATATCTCTTAAGTCATTTTAAATCTGTAGGTGTCTGCACCCGATGTTTATAGCAGCAATGTCCACAATAGCCAAACTGTGGAGGGAGCCTTGGGGTCCATCGACAGATGAATGGATAAAGAAGCTGTGGTCTATGTATACAATGGCATATTACTCAGCCGTTAGAAACGACAAATACCCACCTGGAGGGTATTATGCTGAGTGAAATAAGTCAGTTGGAGAAGGACAAACATTATATGGTCTCATTCATTTGAGGAATATAAAAAATAGTGAAAGAGAATAAAGGGGAAAGGAGAAAAAATGAGTGGGAAATATCAGAAAGGGAGACAGAACATGAGAGACTCCTAACTCTGGGAAACGAAAAAGGGGTGGTAGAAAGGGAGGTGGGCCGGGGGGGTGGGGGGGTGACTGGATGATGGGCACTGAGGGGGGCACTTGATGGGATGAGCACTGGGTGTTATGCTATATGTTGGCAAATTGAACTCCAACAAAAAATTTTAAAAAAGAAAAAATATATAATGTTTGTAAAGAGTCAAGTGCTCAATAACTGGTAACTATTATTTAGAAATGATTTTGAGTTAGTTTTCATAAAATCCACTAAAAACAAGAGTATTCTTTAAAAAAAATTAAAAAAATAAAAATTCAACAGAAAAAAAAATCTGTAGGTGTCCTCTCCCTCTCTCTATTCCCTACTCCCTTCACCCCACTCCCCACATGTGTTTTTGTAGGAAATACACCTAGTTGTTTGGAGTGTTTCCTACAGTCTAGATTTGGTAGATTATATCCCCATGATGTCATTTAATATATTCCTCTGTTCCATGTATTTCCTATAAAGTGGTTGTAGATCTAGAAGCTTCATCAGATTCAGGTAAAAATTTTTTGGCTAGAACAATTCATAGTATTGCTGTATACTTCCATAACAAAGCACATAACGTTTAGTTGTTTTTCTTTCTCTGATGTTGGTTGATGATCATTGGGTAGGTCCATTCTTTCATTAAGGGGGCAAAACAATGATATTTTAATTTTGTCATTCTGAGTCATTCTCTCCAGACTGCCTCAAGAGACTTTCTACCATACAGATCACAAATAACTAGGGTCCAGCTGCTGCACTTTGAAATCCAATGCTGCCTTGGAACTGAGGCCACGCCTCCCATCAGCAGCTACTCCAGTGACTGAGTGCAGTGGAGACACTAGGGAAGACATGGACTCCTTTGTCAGCTGACTTTGGCCAACCTTCCTTAGATTGCATAGCCCTTTTTAACACTTTCCACCAGCTTTCTTTCCCTCTCTTTTACTACCAATGCGATTTGCATCACAGTCCTACAGACATCCCAGCCTTTTCTTTCTCTCTCTCTATTTCCTTTCACATAAAAATTTTCTTGAAGAAAATCCCTTGCAATTCTTACCCAGTTTTGGTGTCTGCTTCTCAGGGAACAAGGACTGACACACATTCCTTCTTTATTTATTAGCTGGAATGCTTCTAAAATGAGAAAATTCTCTTTATCAACTATTTGTTTACCTTAAGGTATAATTCCTATACAAGGACAAATAAATTGTTCCCTTTATTTACTAGTTTTCAAAATGATAACCTGCTCCCTAGAATTTTTACAAGTATCCAATGAGTTTAAAAAAGTGTGTCATTATGAACCAATAAACATATTTGGTATGTTTCAATCCATTGTAGATATTATTCTTTTATTTAAAGATTTTAAAGTAATCTCTACACCTGATGTGGGGCTTGAACTCACAATCCCAAGATCAAGAATCATGTGCTTCACCAACTGAGCCCGACAGGTGCCTCTATTGCAGACGTCCTTCTTATTGATGGTAACATTGGGTTTTGGTAGATTCCTTGCTTTTTGTATGACACAATGTTCCCAGATTATTTTGCATATTTTCTGAGAGAGATATATCTCGGGCCTGAAATTGACCATTTCTCCAAGGAGTCTTCACTTGTAAAAGTGTTTTGGGATGTTAACATCTGTGAGAAGAAAAGAGGAAGAAGAATTGGGCAGAGGAACCATCAGGCCACCATCAGATGAAATCTGTCTATCAGCTAACCACATTCTTCACAGCTGGGCACCCATTCCTTTCTTAAAGGGAACCTAGGTAGGACATTGCAATGCCAGCAAGAGCAAGTGACTCAAGCCTAGCCAGTCAAGAGCTCTAGGTCATTGGAAACAATGATTGGACAAAATATTGGGCATATAACCTAAATAGAGCCAATCCAAATCCTTTCTGAAGATTGCTATAAGGAGGCTGGGAAGAAAAAGCTTTGTGTTTTCTGTTGGAATTGTTCAACTGGAATGAGAGCCTGGCATTGCCAGTGGCCATCTTCCTTGGCTAACTGAAGGACATCTGACTGTAAGAGGGGAGAATGACTCCAGTGTGTAGGCTCAGGTGACAGAGGATGGGAGAGAGTGAGAGAAGCATTGAGATTCTACTCCTTGCTTCAGACCCTGACTTCTGATAGTACTCCCTTAGATTAATTCCAATCCAAGGCCCAGTACACCACACCTCCCAGCTATGTGAGCCAACAAATACCCATTTTCTCCTTTTTAATTTGCTTAAAGAAGCTGAAGTTGAATTTAATTACTGTCACTTTGCAGCTAAAAAAACTCTTGAGTAATAATTTACTTAAAACTATACTCTCTTAGCAGTGGAAAATTACTCTTTGAGAGAACAAAGAATGATTCTTGTTTGATTTGCATTCCTGAGTCAACAGCAAAACTATCACTGAGGGAATATTGTTTTTAGCATTCTACTTTCAAGGTTTTAGTGGTTACTGGCTACTAAGGTATATATGTATATATGTAGATACATGTTGCAGAGATAAGAGAAGATTTTTTTATTCCTCTAAATCCGTAGATATTTTTAAGTTTTGAAATACTTTTTTAAAATTTCAATTCCAGTAACAAAAAGATAATAGAATAAAATGAAATTTCAATTCCAGTAGACTTAACATACAGTATTATATTAGTTTCAGGTATAAAATATAGTGATTTAACAAGTCTATACATTACTAGGTGCTTATCAGGTTAAGTGTACTCCTTTATCCCCATCACTTATTTCACCCATGCCCCTACTCACCTCCCCTCTGGTAACCATCAGTTTGTTCTCTATATTTAAATGTCTGTATTGGTTTTCTCTTTTTTCTTTGTTCATTTATTTTGTTTGTTAAATTCCACATGTAAGTGAAGTCATATGGTATTTGTTTTTCTCTGACTGACTTATTTTGTTTAGTATTATATTCTCTGTATCTATACATGTTGTTACAAATGGCAAGATTTCATTCTTTTTATGGCTGAGTAATAGTCCATTATATATATATATGTATATCACATCTTCTTTATCCATTCATCTATCAATGGACATTTGGGCTGCTTCCATAATCTGGTTATTGCAAATAATGCCTCAGTAAACATAGGGGTGCATATATCTTCCCAAATTAATGTTTTTGTATTCTTTGGGTAAATATCCCATAGTTAAATTACTGAATCATATGGTAGTTCTATTTTTAATTTTTTTGAGAATTATCCATACTGTTTTTCACAGTGGCTGCACCAGTTTGCATTCCCACCAATAGTGTAAGGAAGTTCCTTTTTCTCCATGTCCTTGCCAACACTTGTTGCTTCTTAGAGTTTTGATTTTAGCCATTCTAACAAATGTGAGGTGATATCTCATTGTGCTTTTGATTTGCATTTCCCTCATGATGAGTGCTATTGAGCATCATTTCATATGTCTTTTGGCCATCTGGATGTCTTCTTTGGAGAAATGCCTGTTCATTTCCTAATTTTTCTTCCTAATTTTTGATTGGATTATTTGGGGGTTTTTTTGGTGTTGAGTTACATAAGTTCTTTATATATTTTGGATGCTAATCCTTTATCATCATTTGCAAATATCTTTTGCCATTTAGTATTGTTGATTGTTTTCTTTGTTGCACAGAAGTTTTTTTATTTTGATATAATCCCAATAGTTCATTTTTGCTTTTCTTTCCTTTGCCTTAGGAGACATATCTAGAAAAATGTTGCTATAGCTGATGTCAGATAAATTACTGCCTGTGCTCTCTTCAAGGATATTTATGGTTTTAGGTCTCACATTTTGGCCTTTAATCCATTTTGAGTTTATTTTTGTGTATGGTGTAAGAAAGTGGTTCAGTTTCATTCTTTTGCATGTTGCTGTCCAGTTTTCCCAGCACCATTTGTTGAAGAGACTTTTTCCCATTGTGAACTCTTTCCTCCTTTGTCATAGATTAATTGACCATATAATTGTGGGTTTATTTTTAGGTTTTCTATTTTATTCCATTGATTTATATATCTATTTTTATGCCAGTACCATAATTGTTTTTGATTATTACATCTTTGTAATATAACTTGAAATCTGGAAATGTGATACCTCCAGTTTTGTTTTTATTTTTCAAGGTTGTTTTGGCTATTCAGAGTTTTTATGGTTGGATACAAATTTTAAGATTTTTTGTTATAGTTCTGTGGAAAATGCTGTTGCAACTTGATAGGGATTGCATTAAGTCTATAGACTGCTTTGAGTAGCATGGGCATTTTAACAATATTTGTTCTTCCAGAACCTGAGCTTGGAATATCTTTCCATTTATTTGTGTTGTCTTCAATTTCTTTCATCAATGTTTTATGGTTTTCAGAGTACAGGTTTTTCACCTCATTGGTTAAGTGTATTCCTAGGTACTTTATTATTTTTGGTGCAAGTGTAAATGGAATTGTTTTCTTAATTTCTTTTTCTGCTACTTCATTATTAGTATATAGAAATGCAACAAATTTTTCTACATGTATCCTACAACCTTACTGAATTAATTTATCAATTTTAGCAGTATTTATGTGGGGTCTTCAGTGTTCTCTCTATGTAGTATCATGTTATCTGAAAATAGTGGAAGTTTGACTTCTTCCTTACCAATTTGAATGGGTTTTATTTCTTTTTCTTGTCTGATTTCTGTGGCTACAACTTTCAGTGCTATGCTGAATGGAAGTGGTGAGAGTAAGCTTCCCTGTCTTGTTCCTGACTTTAGGGGAAAAACTATCAGTTTTCACCATTGAGTAAGATGTTAGTTGTGGGTTTTTCACAGATGGCCTTTATTATGTTGAGGTATGTTCCCTCTGAACCTACTTTGCTGAAGAATTTTATCATAAATGAAAGCATTTGTTAAATGCTTTTTCTGCATCTATTGAAATGATCGTATTTTCTCTTTTATCCTTTCTCTTATGGATATAATGGATCACATAGATTTATTTGTGAATATTGAACCACCCTTGCAACTCAGGAATAAATCCCACTTGATCATAGTGAATTATTTTTTTCAATGTGTTGTTATATTCAGTTTGCTAATATTTTGTTGAGGATTTTTGCATCTCTGTTCATCAGGGGCATTGAGCTGAGTTCTCTCTCTCTCTCTTTCTCTCTGAAGTGTCTTTATTTGGTTTTGTATCGAGTAATACTGACCGCACAGAATGAATTTGGAAGCTTTCCTTCCTTTTCTGTTTTTCAGAATAGTTTTAGAAGAGTGGGTATTAACTCCTCCTTAAATGTTTGGTAGAATTCACCTGTGAAGCCATATGGTCCTGAACTGTTGTTTGTTGGGAGTTTTTTTATTATTGATTCAATTGCATTGCTGGTAATTTGGTCTATTCAAATTTTCTATTTCCTGTTCATTCAGTTTTGGGAGTTTTTTTTTTTTTTTTTTTTTTTTATTTATGATAGTCACACACAGAGAGAGAGAGAGGCAGAGACACAGGCAGAGGGAGAAGCAGGCTCCATGCACTGGGAGCCCGATGTGGGATTCGATCCCGGGTCTCCAGGATCGCGCCCTGGGCCAAAGGCAGGCGCCAAACCGCTGCGCCACCCAGGGATCCCCAGTTTTGGGAGGTTATATGTTTCTAGGAATTTATTCATTTCTTCTAGGCTGTCCAATTTTTTGGCATATAATTTTTCATAATATTTTTTGTTTATGTGACTCATCTCTCTCTCAGATGAATCTGGATAAAGCTTTATCAATTTTCTTGAACTTTTCAAAGAAGCAACTCATGGCTTTTGGCTTTTGGCTGGCTTCTTTGATCTGTTCTATTGTGTGTGTGTGCATGTGTTTAAGTTTCTGTTTTGTTATTTCTGCTCTAATGCTTATTATTTCCTTCCTTCTTACTGGTTTTGAGTTTTGTTTTTCTTCTTTTTCTAGCTCCTTCTAGAAAGGAGGTGTAAAGTTAGATTGTTTTTTCGAGATTTTTTTCTTGCTTTTTTAAAAATTTTATTTATTTATTCATGAGAGGCACAGAGAGAGAGAGAGAGGCAGAGGCATAGGCAGAGGGAGAAGCAGGATCCATGCAGGGAGCCTGATGCAGGACTTGATCCCAGGATCCCAGGATCACAACCTGAGCCACAGACAGATGCTCAACCACTGAGCCACCCAGGTACCCTGATTTTTCTTGCTTCTTGAGGTAAGCCTGTATTACCATAAATTAAGTTTTGAAATATTTTTTGACTTCACAGAAGAGTTGCAAAAATAGGATAGAATTCTCATTTGCCCTTCACCTAGCTTTTTCTAAAATTAACATGTCATATAACTATAGTAAGATGATCAAAAACAGCATAATCTTCTCTGGTCCCCTAATCCCTGCCCCCCATTACACCCCTCACACTCTTTTCTTACCCATCCCCTATAGCTACCAATCTCTTTAGTTTCTGGTTTATCTTCCTTTAATTTTTTTTTTTTATTTATGTAGAGAGGATCTGAGACCCAGCCCACAGCCCCAGCTGAATTCCCAGCTCACAGTCAGCACCAACTTATCATTTATCTTGAAAGTAGAGTCTCCCTCAGCTGATGTTGTGTGGAAGTAGATGTACTGCTTTCTCTGAGCTTTGCCCAAGTTGTGGATTTGTGAACAAAGTGAATAATTGCTAGTTTGATGGAGTGGTTTGTTTCCAGGAATAGATACCTGGTGGAGCAGAGGGCAAACAATGTAATATAGATGGATCTTTAAAAATTTAAAAATTTTATTATGAAAGAGGGAAATTTGGCTCTTGAACAAATTTAATTCTGTCTACTCCAGTTCCCCATAGATAACTGCCTTAAGAAATGACATGAAAATTGAAAAGGGAAAAAAAATTCACCCTATACCATTATGAATTCATTTCTAAAGAAACCAATATATTCTTCTACCATCTCTGACCTGTGATCTATATATACATAAGGATTTTTACATTTTCAAAATAAAATTCACCTTTTTCTGCTCTGGATGTGATGCCAGAGTATGGTAGGTATGTGGCTGCTATCCTTCTATGCTCTTTTCTGTTGTGATGTTTTCCAGCGTATTTTAATTTCTTGTCTTCCTTCCTCCAATACGTGTCTTCATATTGTCCCTACAACTAGTATGTCCTTATGATGAGGAAAGGGATTTAATAAATGATTGTTAGGTGACGAATGAATAAATGATTAAACATGTATGGATGCTGTGTTTTTCAACAATTTATTTAATCCCTTGGTTTGGAAGTTACTGCTCCCACTACACACAAAAAACTATGTAATGCTTAATTTGGTATTTTATAAGGATCAGGAGTAAATTCAAACAAAAAAGCTGTGAGTTGAGATAGAAGGTAGATTAGTGGAGGAGGGGCAAGATGGAGGAAGAGTAGGGTCCCCAAGTCACCTGTCCCCACCAAATTACCTAGATAACCTTCAAATCATCCTGAAAATATACGAATTCGGCCTGAGATTTAAAGAGAGAACAGCTGGAATGCTACAGTGAGAACAGTTCACGCTTCTATCAAGGTAGGAAGACGGGGAAAAAGAAATAAAGAAACAAAAGGCCTCCAAGGGGGAGGGGCCCCACGAGGAGCCAGGCTGAGGCCGGGGCGAGTGTCCCCAGGACAGGAGAGCCCCGTCCCGGAGGAGCAGGAGCTGCACCAACCTTCCCGGGCGGAAAGGGGCTCGCAGGGAGTTAGAGCAGGACCCAGGAGGGCAGGGATGCCCTCGGGCTCCCGGGGACACTAACAGGCACCTGCGCCCCGGGAGAGTGCGCCGAGCTCCCCAAGGGCCGCAGCGCCCACGGCGGGACCCGGAGCAGCTCGGAGGGGCTCGGGGGCGGCTCCGTGGAGGGGGCTGCGGGGCGGGAGCGAATCCAACAGCGCAGGCTCCGGAGCACAGGGCGCCGGGACACAGCCCAGGATCCGGCCTCCCCCGGGACAGGCAGAGGCCGGCAGGGCCCAGGACAGCGAGGACGCTCCTGCCCTGAGCTGAGCAGATCAGCGGCCCCGCCCCGGAGCCTCCAGGCCCTGCAGACGGAGAGCCCCGGAGCTACTGCAGGGGCTGACTCCAGGGCTGCAGAGCTGGCCCCGCCACTGGGGTTGTTCCTCCTGGGGCCTCACGGGGTGAACAACCCCCACTGAGCCCTGCACCAGGCAGGGGCAGAGCAGCTCCCCCAAGTGCTAACACCTGAAAATCAGCACAACGGGCCCCTCCCCCAGAAGACCAACTAGACGGACAAGTTCCAGGGGAAGTCAAGGGACTTAAAGTATACAGAATCAGAGGATACTCCCCCGTGGTTTTTTTTTTTTCTTTTCTTTTCTTTTTTTTTTTTTTTTTTTTGCTTTTTGATTTGTTTGCTTCCCCCACCCCCCTTTTTTCCCCTTTCTTTCTTTTTCTTTCTCTTTTTCTTATTTTTTTTCTTTTTTTGTTCCTTTTTTCTTTTTTCTTTTTCTCTCTTCTTTCCTTCTTTCTCTCCTCTCTTTTTCTCCTTTTCCCAATACAACTTGTTTTTGGCCACTCTGCACTGAGCAAAATGACTAGAAGGAAAACCTCACCTCAAAACAAAGAGTCAGAAACAGTCCTCTCTCCCACAGAGTTACAAAATCTGGATTACAATTCAATGTCAGAAAGCCAGTTCAGAAGCACTATTATACAGCTACTGGTGGCTCTAGAAAAAAGCATAAAGGACTCAAGAGACTTCATGACTGCAGAATTTAGAGCTAATCAGGCAGAAATTAAAAGTCAATTGGATGAGATGCAATCCAAACTAGAAGTCCTTTTTTTTTTTTTTTTTTTCAAACTAGAAGTCCTAACGACGAGGGTTAACGAGGTGGAAGAACGAGTGAGTGACATAGAAGACAAGTTGATGGCAAAGAGGGAAACTGAGGAAAAAAGAGACAAACAATTAAAAGACCATGAAGATAGATTAAGGGAAATAAATGACAGCCTGAGGAAGAAAAACCTACGTTTAGTTGGGGTTCCCGAGGGCGCCAAAAGGGACAGAGGGCCAATATGTATTTGAACAAATCATAGCTGAAAACTTTCCTACTCTGGGAAGGGAAACTGGCATAGAGATCCAGGAAATAGAGAGATCCCCCCATAAAATCAATAAAAACCATTCAACACCTCGACATTTAATAGTTAAGCTTGCAAATTCCAAAGATAAAGAGAAGATCCTTAAAGCAGCAAGAGACAAGAAATCCCTGACTTTTATGGGGAGGAGTATTAGGGTAACAGCAGACCTCTCCACAGAGACCTGGCAGGCCAGAAAGGGCTGGCAGAATATATTCAGGGTCCTAAATGAGAAGAACATGCAACCAAGAATACTTTATCCAGCAAGGCTCTCATTCAAAATGGAAGGAGAGATAAAGAGCTTCCAAGACAGGCATGTGACCTCCAAACCAGCTCTGCAAGAAATTTTAAGGGGGACTCTTAAAATTCCCCTTTAAGAAGAAGTTCAGTGGAACAATCCACAAAAACAAGGACTGAATAGATATCATGATGACACTAAACTCTTATCTTTCAATAGTAACTCTGAACGTAAATGGGCTTAATGACCCCATCAAAAGGCGCAGGGTTTCAGACTGGATAAAAAAGCAGGACCCATCTATTTGCTGTCTACAAGAGACTCATTTTAGACAGAAGGACACCTACAGCCTGAAAATAAAAGGTTGGAGAAACATTTACCATTCAAATGGTCCTCAAAAGAAAGCAGGGGTAGCCATCCTTATATCAGATAAACTAAAATTTACCCCGAAGACTGTAGTGAGAGATGAAGAGGGACACTATATCATACTTAAAGGATCTATCCAACAAGAGGACTTAACAATCCTCAATATATATGCCCCGAATGTGGGAGCTGCCAAATATATCAATCAATTAATAACCAAAGTGAAGAAATACTTATATAATAATACACCTATACTTGGTGACTTCAATCTAGCTCTTTCTACCCTCGATAGGTCTTCTAAGCACAATATCTCCAAAGAAACGAGAGCTTTAAATGATACACTGGACCAGATGGATTTCACAGATATCTACAGAACTTTACATCCAAACTCAACTGAATACACATTCTTCTCAAGTGCACATGGAACTTTCTCCAGAATAGACCACATACTGGGTCACAAATCGGGTCTGAACCAATACCAAAAGATTGGGATCGTCCCCTGGATATTCTCAGACCATAATGCCTTGAAATTAGAACTAAATCACAAGAAGTTTGGAAGGACCTCAAACACGTGGAGGTTAAGGACCATCCTGCTAAAAGATGAAAGGGTCAACCAGGAAATTAAGGAAGAATTAAAAATATTCATGGAAACTAATGAGAATGAAGATACAACTGTTCAAAATCTTTGGGATGCAGCAAAAGCAGTCCTGAGGGGGAAATACATCGCAATACAAGCATCCATTCAAAAACTGGAAAGAACTCAAATACAAAAGCTAACCTTACACATAAAGGAGCTAGAGAAAAAACAGCAGATAGATCCTACACCCAGCAGAAGAGAGTTAATTAAGATTTGAGCAGAAATCAACGAAATCGAGACCAGAAGAACTGTGGAACAGATCAACAAAACCATGAGTTGGTTCTTTGAAAGGATGCAAAAATTCTCAACAAGATACTAGCCAATAGGATCCAACAGTACATTAAAAAAAATTATTCACCATGACCAAGTAGGATTTATCCCCGGGACACAAGGCTGGTTCAACACTCGTAAAACAATCAATGTGATTCATCATATCAGCAAGAGAAAAACCAAGAACCATATGATCCTCTCATTAGATGCAGAGAAAGCATTTGACAAAATACAGCATCCATTCCTGATCAAAACTCTTCAGAATGTAGGGATAGAGGGAACATTCCTCAACATCTTAAAAGCCATCTACAAAAAGCCCACAGCAAATATCATTCTCAATGGGGAACCACTGGGAGCCTTGCCCCGAAGATCAGGAACAAGACAGGGATGTCCACTCTCACCACTGCTATTCAACATAGTACTGGAAGTCCTCGCCTCAGCAATCAGACAACAAAAAGACATTAAAGGCATTCAAATTGGCAAAGAAGAAGTCAAACTCTCCCTCTTTGCCGATGACATGATACTCTACATAGAAAACCCAAAAGCCTCCACCCCAAGATTGCTAGAACTCATACAGCAATTTGGTAGCATGGCAGGACACAAAATCAATGCCCAGAAATCAGTGGCATTTCTATACACTAACAATGAGACTGAAGAAAGAGAAATTAAGGAGTCAATTTCATTTACAATTGCACCCAAAAGCATAAGATACCTAGGAATAAACCTAACCAAAGAGGTAAAGGATCTATACCCTAAAAACTATAGAACACTTCTGAAAGAAATTGAGGAAGACACAAAGAGATGGAAAAATATTCCATGCTCATGGATTGGCAGAATTAATATTGTGAAAATGTCAATGTTACCCAGGGCAATTTACACGTTTAATGCAATCCCTATCAAAATACCATAGACTTTCTTCAGAGAGTTACAACAAATTATTTTAAGATTTGTGTGGAATCAGAAAAGACCCTGAATAGCTAGGGGAATTTTAAAAAAGAAAAATAAAATAAAATAAGAAGTATATATTTGGGACCCCCAGGTGGCTCAGCTATTGAGCATGTACCTTCGGCTCAGGGCTTGATCCCAGGTTCTGAGATCAAGTCCTGAGTCAGGCTCCCTATAGGGAGCCTGCTTCTCCCTCTACCTAGGTCTCTGCCTCTCTCTCTCTCTGTGTCTCTCATGAATAAAAAGTAAAATCTTAAAAAAATAAAATGAAAGTGTATATTTGGCCCTGGTCTGGTTCCTAAAACTCTTAGAATTTCCTGAGATGAGAGCAATAACAGTCTTT